>NC_086444.1:839393229-839705729 GCF_028390025.1 Pseudophryne corroboree
TTATGTAGACTCATCAAACCTTTGAAATGAAATCACCAGGACTATGCCCACTAACCCTCTGGCAGAGAACATCAGTAGTACCTTACAGGCCTACCCCTCAAAGGATGGACTACTCCATCCAGGGTAATCCTACACGGTGCGCCGAAGATGGCTGCTGCACCTGGTACCCTGTGAGGGTGGAATACACAACCCATGGAAGTTATTACCCAAAATGCCTACACCAATCATGCATTATTCTTTGTGTCTTTTTTTGTCTGTGTGGTTTATATTTTGATGTGTAATACTTAAATCTTCTGTATTATGTGCAATGTTTGTTTGAGTACTAGTTGGCGCCGTGGATGGCTGCCTCGGTGCTGCTCTGCCAAGCAGCCTTCGTTTTTAGTCTTACATGTATAATATGTTGCGTCAATTGTACAGTTGCAATGTGCAGTATGAACTCATATGTGTAATGTTTGTAATGTATGCTATGTTTTTCCCCCTTCTTATGCCATGTATTCCCCCTTCATGTTGCTGCTTGGCGATGCATTGTACCACAAAGAATTCCTAGTGTACGTTAGTACACCTGGCCAATAAAGCTGATTCTGATTCTGAAGCAGTGGCGGTGGATGCCCTGGTAACACCGTGGGCGTTCAAGTCAGTGTATGTGTTCCCTCCACTTCCACTCATTCCAAAAATTCTAAAGTTTTTAAAAAGAACAAAAGTTCAGGCGATCCTCATTGCTCCGGACTGGCTAAGGAGGGCTTAGTACGCGGATCTGCTGGAAGATCCAAGGCCTATTCCTCTTCGGGAGGATCTTCTACAACAGGGACAGTTCGCTTATCAAGACTTACCACGGCTATGTTTGACGGCATGGAGGTTGAACGCCAGATATTAGCTCGGAAGGGCATTCCGAACAAGGTTATTCCTACCCTAGGAAAGGCGTAACCTACCCGCTAGGAAAGGCGTAACGTCTAAACATTACCATCGCATTTGAAAAAAGTATGTGTCTTGGTGTGAATCCAAGAAGGTTCCTGCGGTGGAGTTTCAACTTGGTCGGTTTCTCCTCTTCCTGCAAGCAGGTGTGGATATGGGCTTGCGTTTGGAATCCATAAAGGTCCAGATTTCGGCTTTATCCATTTTCTTCCAGAAACATTTGGCTGCCCTCCCTGAGGTTCAGACCTTTTTGAAAGGGGTTCTGCACATCCAGCCTCCCTTTGTGGCGCCTACGTCACCCGCTTGGCTTACGCTTAAGGTCTTATTTTTTTGGGCTTATGCCTCTGCTTGACTGGTTTTAGACTTGGGTGCCTTATCCTGTTGGTCACCCTTTCTGATTTTTCACAGTGACCGGGCGGTTCTTAGAACTCGCCCTGGTTATCTACCTAAGGTGGTGTTGTCTCTCCACCTTAACCATGAGATTGTGGTTCCGGCCTTTATCTCTCCTGGTTTGTCCTCCATAGAGTGGTCTTTGGATGTGGTACGGGCTCTCCATATGTTATGTGAAGAGAACCGCCTCTTTTAGGAGATCTGATTCTCTCTTTGTCCTTTTTGGTTTTTGCAAGCGTGGCTGGCCTGCGAATAAGCAAACTTTGGCCAGATGGATTAGAATGGTGATTGCACAAGCTTATGCGCAGGCTGGACTTCCAGCTCCTGCTGCTATCAAGGCCCATTCAACTCGGTCTGTTGGACCTTCTTGGGCAGCCCGCCGTGGCGCGTCCTTTGAACAATTGTGCATGCGGCTACGTGGTCCTCAGTGAACACGTTCATTTAGGTTCTATGCCTTTGATACTTCCACCTCCCATGATGCTTCCTTTGGACGCCGGGTTCTTGTGTCCGCTACAGTGCGTCCCCTCCCATGAGGAACTGCTTTAGGACATCCCCGACGTTATTCCCTGTGGAAACCGGAGATTTATGGTAAGACTTACCCTTGTTAAATCTTTTTCTGCAAGGTACACTGGCGGATGGGTGTTCCTCTAATTACCCTATTACCCAGGGTGGTCAGAAAGTTTAAACAGGAAGACCAGCAGAGAATGGCAATGGATGCACTACTTCTACTCCCTCAACGTTCAGACCTACTAACGCAGGGTCCTGGTTATCACAGACATGTGGATCGATTGTCTTTGATAGCGTGGCCATTTAAACTTCTATCCTGAGGTCAAGAGGATACTTTCAAACAGTTTTCAGAGCAAAGAAACCTTCCTTAGCTCGCATTTATCACCAAATATGGCAAGCCTATTTTCATTGGTTCAGTGAAAGAAAATCTACAGCCACACCACACTGGATATGCCCAAGATCACCAGAGATCTTGGAAGCTATGCAGTGATGGGCCTGGTGAGTGCTTGGATGAGAGACATCTGCGAATGCCAGGTGCTGTAGGTGAATGGGACCCCAGTTTCCAGGGTATTAGCATTCCTTCAGACAGGAATGGATGGCTTCCTTGAGATCAAGAGTCGGCATTGACTGTAGAGTTCCAAAAGTAAATGACCAACTTACAGGATGTGCGTTCTTTTTTCCAGGGTATGCTGCTCATTCAACCTTTGGTTGTTTCTGCTACAGTGCCGTGGGACCTGTTTAGTCCTGAGAGCCCTTCAAGTTATTCCATTTGAACCACTTAATAATATGGATCATAAATGGTTGACAGCTAAAGTGTCTTTTCTACCGACCAGGGCGTCAGCTAGAAGAATATCAGACTTAGAGATATTGTCCTATTGTTCCCCATTTCTGTTTGTTTATCTAGATAAAGTAGTTCTCAGAACTAGATCTGGGTATCTTCCTAAGGTGATAACAAAGTTCCACCTTAACAAAGAAAATGTTGTCCCGGCCTATTAGGTTCCGGGACTTTTCGGCGGGAGATGCATCGCTGGACGTGATCCGTGCATTAAGGATCTACGTAGATTGTACCAGTGTCATCAGAAAGGCATATTCTCTCTTCATTCTCTATGGATTTCACAAGAGAGGATGGGCTGCTGGTAAGCAGACACTGGCAAGATGACTTTGGATGATGAAGCATATTCTCAAACTGATCTCCCTGTTCCTGCTAATGTCTCTGTTCACTCTACTCGTAAGTTAGGTCCTTCATGAGCAGCACAATGTGGTACTTAAACAGAACAGGTATGTAAGGCAGCCAAATGGTCTTCCATTTACACATTCATTAAGACATTATGCCTTAGTAACCTTTGCCCGAATTCAGCATCGTGAGAGGCAAAGGATTCTCCTGGGCATCAGGAGCGTCCCCACCACTAAACTGCTTTGGGAAATCCCATTGTTATCCAGTGGATAACCTGTGGACCCTGCCGGAGAAATATACGTTATGGTAAGAACTTACCGTTGATAACGGTATTTCTCCTAAGTCCACAGGTATCCCACACTGACACACCTGATTTGAGGATCCTTTATACTCACTTACCTCTTCCTTCTTGTACGGAAGGGTGTGCATGTGTGTTCTTCTCGCCTGATTAGGGTTCTACATGATGCTTCTGCTTTGGAATCCAACTGATTTGCCTGAGCCAGGGGGCGGAGATATATGGACGGGCCCGTTGCATGCTGGGAAGCCGGAAAGCTTTGACTGGTGCAAATCCGCTGTCGCTCCATCATATCCCATTGTTATCCTGTGGAACCTGTGGACTTAGGAGAAATACCGTTATCAACGGTGAGTTCTTGCTATAACGTATATTTTCCTGTGCATCTCTGTGGTGTTGGTGGCAGCTAGTTGCCGGCGAACACAGTCCAAGCGCCAGCAGCTCATGCCTATTGCTTTGAATTGAATTGCCCCTTAGGACTGTTATACAGGTGGGAAAAGTAATTAATATTTTGCTGCTGTTATAGTATATGCTTTTCAGATGCTACACCCCAGTTTTGTTAGTTATGCACTGTTTTATGTGGTTTGCAGAATAAATGCTATTAAAGAGTTAACCGCTCGATGTCCACTGGCAATGACCGAAGACTTATTACAGGATCTAGTACAGTACAAGACACACAAAGATAAAAGTGAGTGAAATGTTAATGGAGCACTAATCCCCAAGGTAAACAATTGTAAAGTGTTACCCTAACATTTTAGTGCAGCGCTGTTTAAAGATCTAATTACTGCGTCTATTTATGACAGAAAGCTGCAGTATTTCTAACTTTCTTTTTAGCAAGTTGTCCTAATGGGAATTAATGCAGATCAAAAAGTGTGCATGCATTTAGGCTGCTGTGACATCATTGGTCCTGCTTATGTGTTTGTATCGACCATTTCTGCACAGCACACCATCCGTCACACTCTTGCCTGCTTAGATAGAAAAGTGCCCCCCTACTAATGTGGCGACTTGCTCCAGAATGGTGAGAGAGAGCGTGATGGACATATTTAGCGAAATACAAGCCCTGCAGTTATTGTAATGTATGCATAATTTCTCATACGTCCACTTTAGTACCATGGGGTATAGACTGTTCCGCAGGAGCCATGGGCACTTTAAGACTTTTTCAGTGTGTGAACTGGCTCCTCCCTCTATGCCCCTCCTCCAAACCTCAGTTTAGAAAATGTGCCCAGGCAGACTGGTCGCACTCTAGTGAAGCTCTACTAAAAGACTTTAGGTTTTTTATATTACAGGGAGACTGCTGGCAACAGCCTCCCTGCTTCGTAGGACTTAGGGGGAAGAAATAGGAACCAACTTCCTAAATAGTTTCATAGCTCTGCTTCTGCTTGACAGGACACCTTTAGCTCCTGAAGGGTACTGAACACTAGCTGCGGCTATGCGCTCACTGCCACAGCACGCCGTCACCCCCTAACAGAGCCAGAAGTCAGAAGACTGGTGAGTAGTGTTACCGGAGATCTGCAGAGAGGGACCTCCGGTCATCGTGACGGCTTAAGGTACCGCGCAGTAATTAGGAATGCTGCTTGAGCATGCTATCCATAACACAGAGCACAGCAGGGCGTGGGTGGGGGGGGGGGCGGGTTGCGCCCTGGGCAGCATGAAACCTACTCTCACTGGCAAAAGGCAGCATATGATGTTGTGGCACAGTCCTACACCCTCGCCAGTATAAAGATTACAAATTAGCTGAGGGGAAACGTGCCATTACAGGGGGCGGAGCTTCCTCAGGCAGCCGGCACACTGTTCAGCGCCATTTTCTCCCACCTGCTGCAGGGGATGAACTGCTGATCCTCCTCTCCACTTCTGAATCAAGTATCAGGGTGCAAAAAAAGGGAGGGGGGGGTGTTATTTGGGTGCTCGTACTTTCAAAACCACTAAGCCCAAATCTAAACAATCTTGGTTCGCCCCTGAGCCTGCTTCCAAGCTAGACAAGCCTGCTGCATGATGGGGCGAGCCTCACCCTGGGAGGCCGACTTCTGCAGTTCGCCCAGGCCTGGTTAAAGACCACTTTGGACGCCTGGGTGTGGAAAGTTCTCTCACGGGTATGCAATGTCTTTCAAGAGACTTCCCCCTCGCCAGTTCTGTTCAACAGTTATCCCCTCGGATACATTGAAAGCACAAGCTCTACACCTGGTTGTACAATCCCTTCTGGAAACAGTAGTGGTAGCGCCGGTACCTCTGTCCCAGAGAGGCAGGGGCTACTGTTCGACCCTGTTTCTAGTTCTGAAACCAAATAGGTCTTTTCGGCCTTTTCTTTTTCATCCACTAGGGGTCACTGGAGTACTCTTGGGATATGGACGGCCTCCACAGGAAGTAGGCACTGAATAAATTAATTTTTAAACTACACCTCCCCTCCATATCCCTGAGTACCTCAGTGTTTTTTCTGTGCTCGACACAGTTAGTAGGCTTGTGGCTTTGCTGCCACAGAGGTCCACATTTTATTGGAATTTTTTCTAAGTTTTTTTCTTTTTTCAACGATTTACCACATCCCTTCCCCCCTTCCAATAGGCGTGGGTCCGGGATAGTGAAGGCTGCTTTAGCAGCTGTGGGTGTCGGACCTCTCTAAAAAGAGCTCCCTCACTACCACGTGCAGGACTAAAACCTGCAGTAAAGGCTGGACGGAACTTACAGAGAAGCCCCGTCATAGCCCTCACCACAGGGTCCAGGTATGTTGAACGGGGCGGTCAGCTCACGCTGCCGCCCCACTGTGTGGGATACTGTGTGTGTGTGTGGGTGGTCCCCCGCCGCTCTGAGCTGCGTCAGCCACATGGTTTTATGCATAGGCCGCTCCATGAGTAACTTTGCTGCCACAGTGATGTTCCCTGCACACAGAAATGTCAGGGTCACTGGATAAAAGATCATGATTCAACTCTTGTTGATAAAGGGAATACAGCAGCGCTGCATATGTATTACAATAGACTATGAAGTCTTTGTTAAAACAGGATACAAGTTACATGTGCAGGTTTGAGTGCAACATAAGATGTTTATTAAATCTGCCTACATAATTATAAATCGGCACTTTGTGTTATACTGTGAGCATGGGGACATATTAACCATGCTTCCTGTTGTTTTCCTGTTGTATTTCCAGAATTTCCTGTGTTACATCTCTCCCCATTGAAGGCGCAGGGGTGTTAAGGGGAATTTGGGATCAGGCATATTGCTGGCGTGCACTGCACTTGGCCAGATATATATTTAAGAGACACCTTAGTGCTATTTACTGAGTCGTGCAAGTTGTCTGTCTTTGTTTTTTTTTTGTTTTTTTGTATTGTCTGTCTGCATGAGTAAGACACCAGCAATTACTAATAAGCAGTTTCCCTGCCATGTCTAAAACATGGGTATACACTCACTTCTCTTACTAATTATTTATTTCATAAACTGTTTATAATGATCCTAAAGACTGCAAATCTGAATCATGGCTGTGGCAGCCAAATACTTGCTTTGTTCACTGTTGTAAAGTAAGATATGTTATATCAATTGGTCAGCACATGGTGCTTATAAAACAGTATCTGTGGAGCACTGCAAAGCCTGCAGCAGCTTTGGCTTAATTCACTTGGCCACACCACACTGGATACGCTCAATCTCATCTGATTTTGGAAGCTAAGCAGTGTTGGGCCTGATTAGCCACCTGGGAGTACAAGGTGCTGTAGGTATTTTTAATCTACAGCCACACCACTCTGGATACGCCCAAACTCATCTGAGCTTGGAAGCTAAGCAATGTGCATAGTGTTTTGCCATCTGGGGGAAACTGGTGATCCAACTAGATTGCATACTAATACATGCTAGTTCAAACTGTTAAAAATAGCTCAGTTGGGGCTTACACGATCAATATAAACCTACCATAGGTTTAACAGTCAGGATAGCTCTCCAGTGGCTGCTCCCAAGAGCGCGCTCCCGGCGCCGGCCACTAGATAGGGCCCATTAACTAAACTGTGGTTAAGCAGCAGTCATCTCAGGTTTTAAGCCTGTGTGAGGTCACATTTAGTTTCAGACTTCTAAAAAATTTATTATACCTCTGTATCAGGATATATCTGGATATTTGTATATGGGTATATAGTATATATGTGATTGTATGCATACCTGACGAAAATGCCATTTTAAATAAACGGGCATTGAAACGTTGCTATTTAAAATCCTCTGCCTTTGTGAATCATTGGAGTGCCGCACCACCTTGTGCTTGATATATATATATATATATATATATATTTATTTATTAAGGTCTGAGTATGTGTGAATATACATTGTTGTATGTATGTGTAGATATATATATATATATATATATATATATATATATATATATATATATATATATAATATGCTGACATTAAAAATCTATTTTGCAGTAAGCAAGACTAATTGGTCAGCACACAGTGCTTATTAAACAGTATCTGTTGAGCACGGCAAACATGGTGAGTTCAGGCCTCATCTGCAGCAGCTTTGCTTATTGTTTTTACAGGTGGCTCTGTAGCTAAGTGGTTAGGCTTTCCGGCCACAGTGAACATTGTGATTGCATGGACACTGGTTCAGATCCTGGTTTAACAGGTGTTAAAAAAAAAACATGGTAGGACACCATTTTCTTTTAACGTTACTTCCTGGTTCTTTCCCGGAGGTTGCTGCTCTACAAAACTTAGCATCTGGAGGAGCGGGGTGTTGTTAGGAGTTTAATTTATTAATTGTTTTTTGTACAGCATGACTCTACAGGAAGATTCACTATTGCTGGTAACCACATGCACGGTAATGCAGGTTAATACACACGTTACTTCCGTGGTGTACTTACTGGTTGGAGTACATGATCACTAAGTCTAATGCATAGTCAAACAAGCAGCTTTGCTGCAAAGTCGGTCACACAGTGTGTCGGACAAATACGAATCTGGGCCAGTGGCGCAATGTATAACGCATCTGACTATAGATAACAAGATTGTAGGTTCGTCTCCTACCTGGCTCGTTTAAGTTGTCGTGATTGTATAGTGGTTAGTGCTCTGCGTAAAAACTGCACAGACAGACCCTTACCGGTCCTCTTTTGGGGGAATGCGGGGGCATGTACTGCCTGAGGGGAAAAAAAAAAATAATAATAATAATAATAATAATAATAATAAAAAAAATATTTTTTTTTTTTTTTTTTTTACTGTTTCAGTTAGATTGTTGCGGTCGATTTGCCGCCAGCCCTCATAACACCAGGCCAGTACGTCAGGTTCTCAGCAAAGGCTGAACGATTTCCAATGAAAGACAATTACAATCATTGGGTGTTTTACTACCTATCGGAGTGTACCCTACACAGCAGTAGGGCTGTTGCTTCGCCCTGCTTTGGTAAGGGTTTTTGAGGTAACAAGGCTGTAGTGGCAGGGCACTCCAGTTCAGGGTTGCCCTAAATAAAGACCACCTTACACTTCTTGCTACCTACAGCTTCTTTGGACGTTGGCAGTTGGTTCTTGCGTTTTCAGCTTCGCTAGTGGCGCATAACATCCACTTTGGCTACGTTCCTAACAGGCGGAGTCGGATTCCAAACGAGATAGATCGCAGACCAAGTGGGGGTGGGGAAATCTGATTTCCTACCATTGTCTACGCGAATTCCTGAATGATTCCGTCTCAACGACTTCAATTCCTAGACATGATTTTCGATACGGTAAATCAAAGAATTTACCTACCCGAACAGAAAGTACAGGTCATTCGTTATCTGGTACAGTTAGTGCTCAAGCCACGCACAGTCTCGGTTCATTTGTGCATTCGCCTATTAGACACAATAGTGGTGGCTTTCGAAGCGCTTCAGTTCGGAGGACTTCACTCACGTCCTTTTCAATTGGATGTGCTCGCACAGTGGTCGGGCTCGCATCTGCATATTTACCGCAGGGTGAGGTTGTCTCCAAGGGCCAGAGTGTCTCTACTCTGGTGGCTCAAAGTACAGAATCTAACCGCAGGGAAACGGTTCGGTGCCTGGAATTGGATAATTCTCACGGCGGACGCGAGTCTCAGAGATTGGGGAGCTGTAGTTCAAAATTATCAGCTCCAGGGTCTCTGGGCGGTTCACGAAAGATTGCGGTCTATAAATGTACTGGAACTCCGGGAAATTTACAATGCGCTACGACAAGCAGTGCACAGGCTGCAGGCTCAGGCTGTTCAGGTGCAGTCAGACAATGCGACGGCGGTCGCATACATCAACAAACAAGAAGGAACGAAAAGCCGTATGGCAATGCGGGAAGTAGCTTTAATCCTCTATTGGGCCGAGTATCGCCAAATGATATTGTCGGCAGTAGTCATTCCGGGAGTGGACATCTGGGAGGCGGATTATCTCAGCCGTCTGAATTTTCATCCAGGAGAATGGGCATTAAATCCAGAAGTATTTCACATGCTGGTCCAGAAATGGAGTTACCCGCAGGTGGACCTGATGGCATCTTGCCACAATCATCAAACGCCCCAGGTCGTGTCCAGAACGAGAGATCCAAAGGCAGTGGCGGTGGATGCTCTCACAATCACGTGGCCATATAGTCTCGTGTATCTGTTTCCACCGTTCCACTACTCCCTCTGTGGCTAAAACGGATCAAAGGAGAGTCCGTCACAGTTATACTAGTGGCGCTTCTTTGGCCTCGGAGAGCTTGGTTCCCGGATCTCCGCTGTCTACTCGCAGTCGGTCTTTGGCCGCTCCCACTACGTTCTGACCTGTTACAGTAGGGTCCGTTCCTTTACCCCGATTTAGCGCGGCCACGTTTGATGGGGTGGCTGTTGAGACAGCTCTCGTAAGAAGAGAGGGCATTCCAGAATCGGTTATACCAACCATGTTACGAGCTAGGAAGCCGGTTACGGCAGCTCATTATTACAGAATTTGGCGTGCCTATGTGGGTTGGTGTGAAGCGCGGAAGTTTCCGACATCATCTTTTAAGTTATCCCGTCTTTTGTTATTTCTGCAGATGGGGTTAGATAGAGGTCTGAGTTTATCCACACTTAAAGTGCAGATATTGGCGTTGTCCATTTATTTTCATAGTAGATGGGCCCTATTGCCGTCGGATCACACCTTTATGTAGGGTGTCCTCAGAGTTCAGCCTCCATTCACTCCACCTACTGCGCCATAAGACTGGAATCTGGTTTTTAGATTTCTTACAGTCTTTTTATTATGAACCCTTACAACAAGCGGATATTAAATTTCTCAATTGGGAAAACAATTTTTTCTTTTAGCCTTAGCTTCAGCAAGGTGTGTTTCAGATTTGGGTGCTTTTCTACCAAAGGTAGTGTCATCTTTTCACATCAATCAACCAATAGTAGTTCCTGTGTTACAGGAGACTCTGGTAGGTTGGATGTGGTACGCGCATTACGCATTTATGTATCCCGAACGTCGACCGTTCGTAAGACGGATACGTTGTTTGCTCTCTATGATGCTGCCAAGATGAGTTGGCCAGCTTCTAGGCAGACCTTATCCAGTTGGATTAAACTGACCATACGTCAGGCTTACCTTCATGCTAGGTTACAGCCGCCTACATCAGTAACAGCTCATTCCACACGGACTGTGGGAACATCATGGGCAGCGAGTTGTGGAGCTTCTACGACACAGCTTTGCCGGGCGGCTACATGGTCTTCGGGGCACACGTTTGTGCGCCTCTACAAATTTGATGCGTTGGCGGCATCAGCATCTAGCTTTGGCCGCCTAGTGTTACAGGTGCCAAACAGCTCTCCCGCCCACGGGGGGAAACTTTGGTACGTCCCAAGAGTACTCCAGTGACCCCTAGTGGATGAAAAAGAAAATAGGATTTTGGTACTTACCAGGTAAATCCTTTTCTTTGAATCCATAGGGGGCACTGGACGCCCACCCAGAGCAGTTTACCTGGTTTGGGGTAGGTTCAGTAGATCTTATGGTAACACATTTTCACCGACTGGTTCAGATTAACAAGTTCTAATCGGTTATGGTGTCAACTGTTTAGTTGTCAGTAATGTTGTGTCAACTTTATTGTTGTCCGTTATGTTATATGTAATTCTACACTGTCAACCTCTCTATCGCTCCTGTTCGGCTCAGTAAAAAACACTGAGGTACTCAGGGATATGGAGGGGAGGTGTAGTTTCAAAATTAATTTATTCAGTGCCTACTTCCTGTGGAGGCCGTCCATATCCCAAGAGTACTCCAGTGCCCCCTATGGATTCAAAGAAAAGGATTTACCTGGTAAGTACCAAAATCCTATTTTCTCAACCTCAAATCATTGAACAAATTTGTGAGAGCGTCCAAATTCCGTATGGAAACTCTGCGCTGTATTGTGCTGGCCATGGAACCCGAGGACTATATAGTATCCCTGGACATACAGGATGCTTACCTGCACATACCTATTGCCATTTTGCATCAGCAATATCTGCGGTTTGCTATTGGCAACCTTCATTTTCAATTCCAGGCTCTACCATTTGGACTGGCCATGGCACCTCGGATTTTCACCAAGGTCATGGCCATGATGACGGCTTTCCTCTGTCGTCTGGGAATCAGGATTCTGCTGTATCTGGACGACTTGCTGATGCTGGCGAACTCCTCAGTCAACTGGAGATGTCGGTCCAAGTTAATCCTTGCCAGGTGGGACGGATTGCCCCATCGGATCAGGTCTCAAATGATGTCCTTAAATCCGGAGGTACGTCTGTCACTGAGCTGGTGGCTACAGGACCAACAGTTAAGCAGGGGTAGTCCCTTCTGGATCTCCAACTGGGTCCTACTGACAACGGATGCCAGTCTGCGAGGTTGGGGCGCGGGGTTTGAGCAACACTCACTCCACGGTCGATGGATCAAGGAGGAATCTCTCCTCCCGATAAACATTCTGTAACTGCGGGCAGTGTTCAATGCGTTGACACTTGCCCTGCCTATGATAAAGAACAGGCCTTTTCAAGCACAATCAGACAACGCCACCACTGTGGCGTACATAAATCATCAAGGCGTCACTCAAAGCCGCATGGAAATGATGAAAGTGTCAAAAATCCTTCAGTGGAGGGAACGCCATCTGCCAGCATTAGCAGCAGTGTTCATCCTGGGAGTTCTCAACTGGGAAGCGGACTTCCTCAGTCGTCAGGATGTACACGCCGGAGAGTGGAGTCTTTATCCAGAAGTCTTTCAACTCGTAGTGGACAAGTGGCGCCTACCAGATGTAGACCTGATAACGTCCGACACAATCACAAGGTTCCGGTCTTCGGATCAAGGACATGGGATCCACAAGCAGTGTTTGTGGACGCACTGGCAATTCCATGGATCTTTCGGTTGCCATACGTGTTCCTTCCAGTGTCACTCCTGCCCAGGGTAATACGGAAGTTCAAGCAAGGAGGAGGAATACTACTTCTAGTCGTTCCAGTGTGGCCCAGACGGCATTGGTTCTCAGACCTGCAGGGTCTCTCGATAGAGCGTCCTCTTCTACTTCCTCAACGCCCAGACCTCCTCGTTCAGGGACCTTGTGTCTACCCGGACCTGGCCAGGCTGGCTTTGACGGCGTGGCTCTTGAAGCATCACTCCTGAGAGCAAAAGGATTCTCTGAAGCGGTCATTCAAACTATGTTGAAAGCCCGTAAACCAGCTTCGGCTCGTATTTATTACAGGGTCTTGAATTCTTACTTCACCTGGTGTGCTGCTAAGAATTATGATGCATTTACTTTTAGAACTTCCAGGCTTTTGGCTTTTCTACAACAAGGCCTAGACTTGGGCCTTCGTCTGGCCTCCCTCAAAGTCCCAAATATCTGCCTTGTCGGTGTGGTTTCAGAGAAAAATTGCGTCTCTTCCTGACGTTCACACTTTGACTCAGGGTAGTTTTACGGATTCAGCCTCCCTATGTCCCTCCTGTGGCTCCATGGGATCTGTCTGTTGTTCTGAATGCCCTACAAGAGTCTCCATTTGAACCTCTTGAGTCTGTGGACCTTAAATGCCTTACGCTTAAGGTTGTTTTTCTGTTGGCTATTGCCTCTGCTAGGAGGGTGTCGGACTTAGGCGCTTTGTCCTGTCGTCCACCCTTTCTGATTTTTCACCGTGACTGGGCAGTTCTTCAAACTCGACCATGTTATGTGCTTAAGATGGTATCCTCTTTTCACCTTAACCAGGAGATTGTGGCTCCGGCCTTCATATCTTCTGGTTTGTCCTCCAAAGAGCGATCTTTGGATGTGGTATGTGCTCTCCGTATTTATGTGGAAAGGACTGCCTCCATCCGGAGGTCAGATTCCCTTTTTGTACTTTTTTGGTTTTCACAAACGTGGTTGGCCTGCGAATAAGCAAACCTTGGCCAGATGGATTAGAATGGCGATTGCACAAGCTTATGCACAGGCTGGGCTCCCAGCTCCTGCTGCTATCAAGGCCGATTCTACTCTGTTGGACCTTTTTGGGCGGCCTGCTGTGGCGCATCCGCAGAACAATTGTGCAAGGCGGCTACGTGGTCCTCAGTGAACACGTTCATCAGGTTCTATGACTTTGATACCTCCACCTCCCAGGATGCTTCCTTTGGACGCCGGGTTCTTGTGCCTGCTACAGTGCGTCCCCTCCCATGAGGAACTGCTTTAGGACATCCCCGATGTTATTCCCTGTGGAACACCAGTGTACCCCGCTGCAGAAAAGATGATTTATGGTAGACTTACCATTGTTAAATCTCTTTCTGCGAGGTACACTGGATTCCACAGGTCGCCCACCCTGACACACTTAGCTTCTTTGGTTTTGTATGGCATTAGCCGCTAGTCCCTTCTCCTGTCAAGAGAATGTGGTTCTATGTGACTAACATCTACTGTCTCTCTTACCTGCTACTGCATTGGACTGTTAAACAAAACTGAGCTCCAGTGCCTGGTGGCGGGGCTATAGAGGAGGAGGTACAGTGCATCCTGGGAATAGTCAAAGCTTTAGCCTGTTGGTGCCTTGGATCAATATCCAACTCTACACCCCAATGTTATTACCTGTGGAATCCAGTGTACCTCGCAGAAAGAGATTTAACAATGGTAAGTCTACCATAAATCTCCTTATCGACCACTATCCATCTTCTGTAAGTTGAGGATCCACCCATGGTCTGACAGATGTCCCACCTGGAGCCAACTCAAAGGCTCCTTTTCCAGTGGATGTTGCTGGATACGGACCGGCTCGAGTGTCCATCCATCTTTGCATAAAATTGTTGGAGAAGATGGTCGCCTCCTACGAGGCGATACAATATGGCAGGTTTCATGCCAGAACTTTTCAGCTGGCTCTCCTGAGCAAATGGTCCAGTTCACATCTTCGGATGCACCGAATAATACGGCTGTCACCTCAGGCCAGGATTTACCTCCTATGGTGGCTGCAGTCCGCCAATCTACTGGAAGGCCGGAGTTTCAGAATTCAGGATTGGACCCTCCTCACAACAGATGCAAGTCTACGAGGATGGGGAGCTGTCACCCAAGGTGCGCAGTTCCAGGGCAGGTGGTTAGCCCACGGAAGTCTTATTCCAATCAACATTCTGGAACTTCGGGCGATCTACAATGCTCTGCTTCAAGCCTCTCCTCTGCTCAAGGATCACGCAATCCAGGTGCAATCGGACAACGCCACAGCAGTGGTGTACATTAATCGGCAAGGAGGAACAAAAAGCAGGACCTGCATGCGAGAGGTGTCAAAAATACTTCTCTGTGCGAAAAAGAAATACAACAGCAATGTCGGCAATCTTCATTCCGGGTGTAGACAACTGAGAAGCAGAATTCCTGAGTTGTCACGAGCTCCACCCGGGGGAGTGAGGTCTCCACTATCAGGTGTTCCAACAGATCATCCACCGGTGGGGCTTCCCTCAGATAGACATGATGGCTTCTCGTCTCAACAAGAAGCTTCTCTGGTACTGCTCACGAACCAGGGACCCTCAGGCGAGGGTAGTAGATGCACTGACGTCGCCTTGGTCTTACCAGCTGTTTCCTCCGATTCCGTAGCTCTCAAGGGTGCTCAAGCGCATCAAAAATCAGGGAGTCCAGGCGATTCTAATTGACCCAGATTGGCCTCGGAGGGCGTGGTATGCGGATCTTCTGGACATGTCCGTTGAAGACCCTTGGCCTTGACCACTGCAAAGGGATCTTCTTCAACAACATATTGATAGGTGTTTTGGCTTCTGTAAAATTGTGTCGCTCTGCGTAATGTGTGTGTGCTATATAAATAAGTATTAAATATAATTTGGGAGAATAAAAAAGATTCTAAAAGACAATGTTTACATTTGTCTCTGACACTAGAATTCCACCAGACCATGTACAGTATTTGGTATCCCTATGTTCATGAGAACTAGCTCTTAAATGTTAGGGTGCATTTGCTAATTATCTACAAGTAAAATTCCAGATAAATATGTTAATGTTTTCTTACATCCTATGGAGGACACTGATAGCACGGGTTTTACAGGTTCCTGAACAACTCAGGCACTCAAAAATGATTACAATGCCCCTGCATCTCCATTCTCTACCTTGTAGTGTTGTTTTATAGCCTGCCACAGGCCCATGAGTGTTTTAAGGTATAGTAATAGGCTGATCACTATGGTTTACGGTTTCCAGCAATATTAGTTTGCTCTAGAATTTCTAGAAATAAACTGCAATCTTCATATTGTAGTTCATATTTTGGAAGCAGTGACACATGTTAAAATCTTGTATCTGTTATTTTGGGAATTAAAATAAAGGGGAGGGGGGACTATTCTGTGTTAATAGGTTATACATTGTTTTGTATGTTTGTCCAAATGAAAACTATGCTAAGAAGGTTCATCTAAAAATTATTATACTAGCACTATTCATATATTTTATGTCTCTCAATTAGATGTCTGTATGTCTGCCAGAGGGTTAATACAGCTGTTTCGCACTTTGGATCCTCACATGTTGCAAAGGAAATTCCGGGTGAGTTACATACAAGACTTCAGGAGCCCAGTGGTGTCTTTCTTTAGTATATGGATAAGAAACAGAAAAATGTTCAGAAAAATGTAGTTTTCATTTTTCTTAATGTCCTGAGCATTTGGTAGACTATAAAACTTGGTGTGATTAATGTGTATGTTTCACACCTTTTCTGTGTGACCATCTTTGCCGACCTTTCATGCAGTGCAGCTACCAAAATGTAATTTTGAAGGGCTCAAATTAATCTTTATACATAAGAACAACAATGTAGTCAGATGGTTGCAGACTATAAATTACTTCAATTTCATTGGATATCAATTATAAACTTAATATGTAGGAAAATGGGAAGACCTACAGGTGTGTCCTCCCACAATTAGCTTCAATACACCATGCAGCTTGAGATGCCCTGCAGGAGTGAGCTGCTAGGTCCAGTGCAACTGTGCTAACTTCAGGCGTCTCTTTGCCATAAGTGTTTCTTAGGGTGTGTACACACGGTGAGATTTTTTCTTCCGATTCTGACTATCTAGTCAGAATCGGAAGAAAAGTTAGTGCAGATCGCAAGGTGACTGTCACCTTGCGATCCCGATTCGATGCCGATGCGTGGTCCCGCGCGGTTGGCATTGAAAGAAAAGATAGACTGTGCAGGCAAGTCAATTTTGACTATCTCTATAGAAGAGATAGTCAAAATTGACACTTAGCCAAAATCGCAGAGAGCCAGTATCGCAAGCACACTCATTATGTGCTTGCGATACTGACTATGTGCCGACCCTGCCCCTGTCGCATAGTGAGAATCGGGCATAGCCCGAATCTCACCATGTGTACACACCCTTAGTTGCACATTTGACATTTGTATATTATGTGTGACTGAGTCTGTTTACGGAGCACAATGGAACTGGTATTGGGAAAAAAGCAGAGTCTCAGGACCTGGCGTGCCAAGAGGAGCTGAATGGCGCGACTGCTGGGATAATGTGTGAGGACACATCTGTACAACACAATAATTAAGGGTTTTTTTGTTTACATTTTATATATGTTTTGTTTGATTTTTAGAGCTATAACACTCAATGTTTTCCCTAACTACAGTATAATTATTAGATCAATTCCATGTGTGTGTTTATTTTGTGGCCATGAGTGTTTCTCACTGCCTTAATTAAACGTTGTCCCACTGATATTTGCAGGCACTGCCAGCTTGTTATGCACATAGTAAAAGTTATGTAGAATTTCCTGAATTACACTGCTCAAAAAAATAAAGGTAACACTTAAACAACACAATGTAACTCCAAGTCAATCACACTTCTGTGAAATCAAACTGTCCACTTAGGAAGCAACACTGATTGACAATCAATTTCACATGCTGTTGTGCAAATGGATTAGACAACAGGTGGGAATTATAGGCAATTAGCAAGACACCCCCAATAAAGGAGTTGTTCTGCAGGTGGTGACCACAGACCACTTCTCAGCTCCTATGCTTTCTGGCTGATGTTTTGGTCACTTTTGAAAGCTGGCGGTGCTTTCACTCTAGTGGTAGCATGAGACGGAGTATGCAACCCACACAAGTGGCTCAGGTAGTGCATCTCATCCAGGATGGCACATCAATGCGAGCTGTGGCAAGAAGGTTTGCTGTGTCTGTCAGCGTAGTGTCCAGAGCATGGAGGCGCTACCAGGAGACAGGCCAGTACATCAGGAGACGTGGAGGAGGCTGTAGGAGGGCTACAACCCAGCAGCAGGACCGCTACCTCCGCCTTTGTGCAAGGAGGAACAGGAGGAGCACTGCCAGAGCCCTGCAAAATGACCTCCAGCAAGCCACAAATGTGCATGTGTCTACTCAAACGATCACAAACAGACTCCATGAGGGTGGTATGAGGGCCCCACGTCCACAGGTGGGGGTTGTGCTTACAGCCCAACACCCTGCAGGACGTTTGGCATTTGCCAGAGAACACCAAGATTGGCAAATTCACCACTGGCGCCCTGTGCTCTTCACAGATGAAAGCAGATTCTCACTGAGCACATGTGACAGACGTGACAGTCTGGAGACGCCAAGGAGAACGTTCTGCTGCCTGCAACATCCTCCAGCATGACCGGTTTGGCAGTGGGTCAGTAATGGTGTGGGGTGGCATTTCTTTTTGGGGGGCCGCACAGCCCTCCATGTGCTCGCCAGAGGTAGCCTGACTGCCATTAGGTACCGAGATGAGATCCTCAGACCCCTTGTGAGACCATATGCTGGTGCGGTTTGCCCTGGGTTCCTCCTAATGCAAGACAATGCTAGACCTCATGTGGCTGGAGTGTGTCAGCAGTTCCTGCAAGACGAAGGCATTGATGCTATGGACTGGCCCGCCCGTTCCCCAGACCTGAATCCAATTGAGCACATCTGGGACATCATGTCTCGCTCCATCCACCAATGCCACGGTGCACCCACAGACTGTCCAGGAGTTGGTGGATGCTTTAGTCCAGGTCTGGGAGGAGATCCCTCAGGAGACCATCCGCCACCTCATCAGGAACATGCCCAGGCGTTGTAGGGAGGTCATACAGACACGTGGAGGCCACACACACTACTGAGCCTCATTTTGACTTGTTTTAAGGACATTACATCAAAGTTGGATCAGCCTGTAGTGTGTTTTTCCACTTTAATTTTGAGTGTGACTCCAAATCCAGACCTCCATGGGTTAATAAATTTGATTTCCATTGATAATTTTTGTGTGATTTTGTTGTCCGCACATTCAACTATGTAAAGAACAAAGTATTTAATAAGAATATTTCATTCATTCAGATCTAGGATGTGTTATTTTAGTGTTCCCTTTATTTTTTTGAGCAGTGTACATTGGTTAAAACTGAATCTGTAAAAGGATGCTTGATCTCTAAAGATCCGCTTTTCTTTCATGCAGGGGAAACCAACTGAGGCCACTACAGAGGCAAAAATCCATGCATATGGAGAATTGGTAGCAAAAGATTATATTCCTGGGGCAGAGGTGCTGGAAGTAGAAACTAAACCTGCAGAAGAGGATGGTAAGTGAGCAGATTATTTTGTGTATAGGCTTTTATTTGTCCATGAGAAGTCTCTGATTGGTAATATACATTTAATGTGTTCTCAGATGGCTGGGAAAGTGCCAGTCTAAGTGATGATGATGGAGAGTGGATCGATGTTCACCATTCCTCTGATGAGGAGCAGAAGGAATTAGTGAGTATAGCATCACAATGAATGATAGATCAAATGAGAACCCAAATTCCCCCCCCCCCCCCCCCCCCAATGTGATTACAAACCTAAACCACCTCTAATTATACCAGAGCTTAATAAAGACTTCTTGTACTCTCTCAAGTACACTAAATTTTATTATGAGCAAGTGTTCAGTAGTTTAGAATTTTTCCTTTGAGAATGCATAGATCACATATTTACTGTAGGAGAGGACCACACAACAGCATTACAGTGCAGATCTGCCTGCATAGTAACCAGTGCATCCACCACCATGTTGGGCACATTGCAACATGGTAACTTATTTTTAGAACTTGTTGTAGAGCAGGGCTGGCCAAACTGGTCCTCGAGATCTACCAACAGTTCATGTTTTCCAGGCCTCCTGGATATCTGTAGAATTGTCAGTTAGGAATGAATGCAGCACATCTTAATTAGTAATGACTACACCTGTGCACCAGCTAGGTGGTCTGGAAAATGTGTACTGTTGGTAGATCTCGAGTTTGAAAGCCCAAGAGGTTGGTGATGTGTAACCAGATTCCGGCCTTGGACTACACTAGACTACCAGAGCAAATTACACTGGCACTGGAGATCTTTACACGGGCCAGGGAACCAGGTGGTTAATGTCAGCCATGGGGTCAGCGCCACCCCAGCACCCCCTCCCCAGCCCAGGGAGCCAGTCTGCTGAGGTCTTTCCACCCTCTGCTCCTTCTCCCTCATAGAGACGCGGGGCAGCTATTTTCTCTATCGTCCTAAGTGGATGCTGGGGTTCCTGAAAGGACCATGGGGAATAGCGGCTCCGCAGGAGACAGGGCACAAAAGTAAAGCTTTTACAGGTCAGGTGGTGTGTACTGGCTCCTCCCCCTATGACCCTCCTCCAGACTCCAGTTAGATTTTTGTGCCCGGCCGAGAAGGGTGCAATTCTAGGTGGCTCTCATAAAGAGCTGCTTAGAGAGTTTAGCTTAGGTTTTTTATTTTACAGTGATTCCTGCTGGCAACAGGATCACTGCAACGAGGGACAGAGGGGAGAAGAAGTGAACTCACCTGCGTGCAGGATGGATTGGCTTCTTGGCTACTGGACATGAAGCTCCAGAGGGACGATCACAGGTACAGCCTGGATGGTCACCGGAGCCACGCCGCCGGCCCCCTCACAGATGCTGAAGCAAGAAGAGGTCCAGAATCGGCGGCTGAAGACTCCTGCAGTCTTCTTAAGGTAGCGCACAGCACTGCAGCTGTGCGCCATTTTCCTCTCAGCACACTTCACACGGCAGTCACTGAGGGTGCAGGGCGCTGGGGGGGGGCGCCCTGGGAGGCAAATGAAAACCTTTAAAAAGGCTAAAAATACCTCACATATAGCCCCAGAGGCTATATGGAGATATTTACCCCTGCCTAAATGTACTAAATAGCGGGAGACGAGCCCGCCGGAAAAGGGGCGGGGCCTATCTCCTCAGCACACGGCGCCATTTTCTGTCACAGCTCCGCTGGTCAGGAAGGCTCCCAGGTCTCTCCCCTGCACTGCACTACAGAAACAGGGTATAACAGAGAGGGGGGGCAGAATAAATGGCAATATATTAATATAAAAGCAGCTATAAGGGAGCACTTAATCATAAGGCTATCCCTGTCATATATAGCGCTTTTTGGTGTGTGCTGGCAGACTCTCCCTCTGTCTCCCCAAAGGGCTAGTGGGTCCTGTCTTCGTATAGAGCATTCCCTGTGTGTCTGCTGTGTGTCGGTACGTGTGTGTCGACATGTATGAGGACGTTATTGGTGTGGAGGCGGAGCAATTGCCAAATATGAGGATGTCACCTCCTAGGGGGTCGACACCAGAATGGATGCCTTTATTTGTGGAATTACGGGATAGCGTCAACTCGCTTAAGCAGTCGTTTGCCGACATGAGGCGGCCGGACACTCAATTAGTGTCTGTCCAGGCGCCTCAAACACCGTCAGGGGCTGTAAAACGTCCCTTGCCTCAGTCGGTCGACACAGACCCAGACACAGGCACTGATTCCGGTGGTGAGGGTGACGAATCAACCGTATTTTCCAGTAGGGCCACACGTTATATGATTTTGGCAATAAAGGAGATGTTACATTTAGCTGATACTACAGGTACCACTAAACAGGGTATTATGTGGGGTGTGAAAAAACTACCAGTAGTTTTTACCGAATCAGAAGAATTAAATGACGTGTGTGATGAAGCGTGGGGTGCCCCGATAAAAAACTGCTAATTTCAAAGAAGTTATTGGCTTTATACCCTTTCCCGCCAGAGGTTAGGGAGCGCTGGGAAACACCTCCTAGGGTGGACAAAGCGCTAACACGCTTATCAAAACAAGTGGCGTTACCCTCTCCTGAGACGGACGCACTTAAAGATCCATCAGATAGGAGGATGGAAAATATCCAAAAAGGTATATACACACATGCAGGTGTTATACTACGACCAGCTATTGCGACTGCCTGGATGTGCAGTGCTGGGGTAGTTTGGTCAGAGTCCCTGATCGAAAATATTGATACCCTGGACAGGGACAATATTTTACTGTCGTTAGAACAAATAAAGGATGCATTTCTTTATATGCGTGATGCACAGAGAGATATCTGCACACTGGCATCACGGGTAAGTGCTATGTCCATTTCTCCTTCATCCACTAGGGGCCACTGGAGTGTAGTTACAATGGGGAGATAGTAGGTGGTATTGGTAGCTGGCACTTTAAAAATTCTCACACTGTGGCTAGCTCCTCCCCTACTATCTCCCCTCCAAGCCAGTCTTAGTTAAGTGCCCGAGGTAGCTGGTTCACTTGGGTTTAGCTGAAGAATTTTCTTCTTTTTTCTTTATTATTTTATTTTTCTTACACACACTCACAGACTGGCAGCTCTGCCACTGCCAGTCTGCACCGTGGGAGCTGCCGGCGGGGTCCCATCGCAGCTGCGTGCGGCTAGGGATGGGCCCCGGCTGAGGGAGACACTGAGCTCTCCTGAGTTGGCGGACACCGCTGCGTGCGGCGCGTGTCGCGGCCACTCCATCCAGCAGAAGATTCCGGCAGCATGGCAGCGGTGAGTATCAAAAAATGGTCGGACACCGCTGCGTGCGGCTTGTGTCGGGACCACCCCACCACAGAAGATTCCGGCTGGACGCCGCTGCGTGCGGCGTGTGTCGGGGCCGATCCACCAAGAACACAGTGGTGAGTGAAGTATACTTTATTTGTGGTGGCTATGTATGTTTTTAGAGCAATGCACTGTTTATTGTTGTACAACCCACTCCAGAAGGGCTCTCTGGGGCTGTAATGTACTTTATTGTATCCTTACCTGTCCTCCTCATGGAGAAACAGACAGGATGATTGGGGGAGGCTGAGTATGTGTTTATACAACCCTGACTGAAAAACGGGTGTGTGTCATTCTGATAACCCTCTGCTCCCCCAGCTCCCCGCACCCCCCGCACAGATCCCCACTCAGCGCGACTCACAGAGCCGGCACAGGGATCCCGCTCGAGCGCAAAGCAATGTTTAAATTTGGCGCCTTGTACGGAGGGGGTGGAGCTAAGTCCCGCTCTGTAGAGCGAGCTCAGCGCTCCCTGCTCCCAGGCGGCGACTCGCGCTCTGTTCAGCGCAACACTCCCCGGCGGCGGCTAGCAGATACAGGGCTCTACTAGCGCTGTATAGCGGGCTCAGCGCTCCCCGGCGGTGACTCGCAGGCCCAGCGGAGGGTACAGCTCGCTTCCCGCTTAGTTTTGCAATAAGGCGCCATAGCCGGGGGGCGGAGCTAACTCCCGCTCTGTACAGCGGGCTCAGCATTCTCCGCTCCCCGGCCACTGTTATAGTGTAATAGGCATTTATGTGAGTTTAATGCACATGGTGCTGAGGAGAATGTGATATAGTCAGAGTGGCTCAGCACTAATCCAGTTATCCACTATATAGATTTTATCGCATAGCCCAGAGGAGTTTCACTCTGGCGGCCATTTCCTCCATGCACAGACCTGGCTTCATATTTGCAGTGTCTCCTATAGCCCAGTGGGCTAATCTTGCATACTCAGAGACAAATACAAATAAAGTCCCAGGTATATATTAACAGTTAACCTGCTTTACTCAGCGGGCTCCCAGGTCTCCCCGTCGCTAGGCAACAGCTCTGGGATTTGTAACTTTTCGATACTTCAGGCTGCTGAAATATAGATACATTCCTCCTGCAGTAGAGTCCTCTACCCAGCATTTTCCTACTTGCAAATCAGGGAACCTGCTCTATTACAGTAGCTGGGACTCAGCTCAATAATAATTAAAAGGATCTACTGTGCAGTATTTATTTACCTACGGTGTGTGTGTATATATACATATATAGTTATGTTTGTGCATGTATATATATAGATATATATATTTAAGTGCGTGTAGGTATGTATATAGATAAATCCATAAAATACCAGATATAGGGGATAAAAGCCTATGGCCACACCACCCTGAACACGCCCGATCTCGTCTGATCTCGGAAACTAAGCAGGGTCAGGCCCGGTTAGTACTTGGATGGGAGACCGCCTGGGAATACCAGGTGCTGTAGGCTACTTCCGCAATGTTTTCTAATAACAACATCTTGCACATAACATTTTCCCCCATCTTTCTCACAGGCTGGTCACCATTTTGAAAAGCCAGCGGAACCTCAGAGAAACATCTGGTGCACCTTAATTAGCGGTACACTAAATACAGGGCGGGGTGTTGCCTTCCCTTTATTATTCCTTGTTGTCACTAGTTACTAATGCTATTTGTAATTGTGGAATGCGTGTAAGGCATAAGACAAATAGCGCTGCGGCTCAGTACGCTAGTAGCGGGTATCTGAACAGGGGTTTGAATCCAAACAAAACTTTAAGGAGAACTCCTATAGCCTAGGGCTAAGACTCCTGTCCCACAGCGCAGCGTTGCTGGTTCAGGTCTCCGCTGCTCCAGAAAGTTTATTTTAATCGTATCGGTCACTACACATTATAGTGCACACCTTACGTAGGGCTCTGTTTATTTAACCCACCTTTTCTCCTTTCGTTTGTCTCTCCTGGGATAGTCGAAGAATTCCCTCTTAGGTGTGAAGTATGCGGCGGAGCCATCTGCTTCGCCCTCCACGCACCTGCACACCCCTGTTTGATCAATGATGCAGGTAATGTCACTATTAACCAGACAATAACTCATCAGGTAAGCCCTTGGACTTTGGTTTCCAAGGTCACAGGATCAAATCACAGCGGGACCAAACACACCTTTCCAAAAAGAAACTTTGCTAACATTCCATGCATTACTGATGTCTGTTTTCTGTGGATCTGAACCAGTGTCTCAGAATATACAGGTACATAATACAGCAGTTCATCTGATACTGCAGGTAAAGGAGGAGGACACGTCAAGTCCATCAGGGTTCCACGCCATTGACGAAAATGACAGCGACTGGTTCAGTTTCGGATGAGCTGGGCAGGCTCCGGTAGGCGGCCGACAGACACCCGAATACACAATATCAGGTATCAAACAAGGTTTGTTTTCCTATCTTTTCCCCGCAGATGGCAGGAGATGGTATCAGAACCTCTCTAGGGTATACACCTCGGTGTATCGCCGGTCCATCAAGCCGCCGTTTTCCTGAGGCAACCTTGCTCAGGGATCCATCGACATATGCGGCAGCATGGTTCTACCGTATCCGGAGCAGGTAGGTTGGGGAACAATTGTCCTCTAGGTTACAGGATGCTTCGCATCAGGATCAATTGATACTTTGATACAGGTCAGAATCACGATTCTGCTTTATGTTCCTTGGAGGTCTCCATGTCTACAGACTCGGACCCTGCATCTTCGCTTGGGCTGTCTTAACCCGACGACCTCTGGGGCTGCGACAGTGACAAGTAAACATGAAATCCTACGGGGCAGATGGTTCTGGGGAAGGAACTTTCTGCAGGATTTCTTGAACCAATGGAGGTAGGTCCACTTTGATTTCTCCTACTACTGCCCCAGCTCCAAGACAGACCTTTACTGGTCTTCCCTTTAGATTTTTTCGTGCCCTTTCAGGTTTTTGACTCCACACGGGTGATATCTTCGTCGCCAGGGGTTCTCAGGGTAAAAAGGCTGAAGCAGAGGTTCAACATCCTCAGTCCAGTCTGATTTTATGTCATCCTATACACCCATTACACCTGCAGGGTCCCAGGGTAGGCGCAGGTCGATGGGAGAAGGCTTGGGCGGTTACAACCGTCTCAGGAGTCCCTCGGCATAGGTCGGCTGATTTACGATGACAAGAGAGTCATACTGCAGGCTGCGCTCCATAGGTTTCTAACCGCAAAGGGTGTTGATCCCTGTTTTTCACATATCATTTGAATTAGGACAGTTCTCAGGCCTTTGTTTTCTTTTCACGTTCCGAAGCCAAGTGGCTCGGACAGGCCTATTCTGGCCTTACAATCCTTTTAGTCTGTGATTGCTAGTTTAAACAAGAAAGGGAGTTTTACGTGTCCCTTGTCTTCAGAGATGCCTGTTTACTGATTTCCGTTGGACAGGCTTTTCTCAGATTCCCCCTTAACAGGATTCTCATTTTCACTGTAAGTCCTTTACTCTTCTCTCTTCCGCTCCCACAGAGTTTAGAAAGATAACAGAATAACTCTTTTTCAGGGGCAGTGGGTGACGTTGGTTCCCTAATGGGACAATTTACTGCTACTATCCCACTCTGTACATTAGGTGGCTTCTGAATATCCGGAGGATCCACGAGCTTCTGATTCGACACAGATCCAATTTATGCTCCGCATAGACGTTTCTCAACACGGTCCGTCAGAGGTTTTTTTCATTCCTCGGCACCAGAGACTCTATTTCTTCAGTCAAGTTGCGACGTAATGAGTGGTCGCCTCCATTCCTCTCGGAACGGGGGACAACAATCTTGTTTCCAGATCAAGCCACCAGGTCAGACTCCTGGGTGAGGGAACATGCCCCGGAGTTTTGTCAGCTGGTCCGCTGTGGGCGGAGATTTCGGATCGACCTCAGGGCGTTCTGACTGACTCGTTAACCCTTTATTACTCTCGGACGGCAGTAGCCGTGGAGGCCCTCAGGGCTCCGGGGAGTTTTCTGGTTATTCTATCCTGCCTCCTTTTTCTATTTCTACTTCATGTTCAGTAACACAGGAGGGGATTATGCGTGCTAGTCCTCTCGGTGGCGCTGGTTGGGCCACGCATGACTTGAAGATACAGATACGCCTGTTGTCAGTAGAGGAGCCTTGGCTCCTACCTCGACTGGACTGTCTACTTCAACAGGCTCCTTTTTTCTCCTTGTTCAATTTTACACTGGTTTCGGTTACCCGTGTGACTGTTCACGAGACCTCAGAAGGGAGGAGTTCCCTAGTTCGGTTAGGCCTACTGGGCTCCGATTTCAGAAGTCTATTACCTCTTCTCGCTTTTGCCACTTTGGGAAAACTTTATGGAACATAATGAAGATAAAAGGGGTTTTTTCCCCCTTCTTCCAGTTACCATTCATCTTTGGTTTCTCTGGGAGGTTTTTTGCTCCGCTGCGCTTCAAACCACACTGACCGGAATTTTAGGTCTCTGCCTTTTTCGCTTTTCTTCCAAATGAGATTAGCCTAGCGGCCGTAAGTTCGGCCTCTTGTTCAGGGAGTACTCTATTGGCAACTCCCCGGGCTCGGCTTCGGCCTCAGCGGTCGTTTCTTCCAGAGGGGAGGTCCATTTTTCATATAAATCTGACACTAGTGGTTTTCAATCCTCTCTGAATGTTGTCAGGGCTCGTCAACTCTCTCTACAGAGGTCTCAGGCTATTCGATGAAGTGTTTTTTCTTCTTTGCTCTGGATGATGCTCCCGTACTAAATAGCCGGGGCCCCAGCATATGCTGGACAGTTGGATACATCTGATCATCAGACAGTCTTCTTGGCGGTTACTAGGGAACCTCCGTTTTCCATTTCAGCGCGCTTTACGCGCATTGTAAGACTTTCGTGGGCAGCCGCCCGCGGGGTCTCCATGAATATTTTGTCGGGCGGCTACTTGGTCAAACCGACATTCGTTTTGTCAAATTCTACAAGTTTGACACTTTTACGGCCTCTGCATCACTGTTTGGCCGAGCAGTTTTTACAGGACTCTCAGCGCTTTCCCACCCGTTTTTTGGGAGCTCTGGGACGTCCCCATTGTAACTACACTCCAGTGGCCCCTAGTGGATGAAGGAGAAATCAGGATTTTGGTACTTACCGATAAATCCCTTTCTCCGATTCCACAGGGGCCACTGGACGCCCGCCCAGCGCTGTTTCTCCTGATTTTTGTTTGATTAACGATTGCAGATCACCATATGACTGCTTGTTGGGTTCAGGCTAGCCTGGTTTTTTGTCAGGTTCTGTTCCAGGTTTAGTTTGTGTTCGCCTGGTTTACAGGGCGTCGTTAACCTCCTCTACCTTACGGTTTGTTTATTACAGCTCTCCTCGGGCACAGTTTAACGTAGACTGGCTTGGAGGGGAGATAGTAGGGGAGGAGCTAGCCACAGTGTGAGAATTTTTAAAGTGCCAGCTACCAATACCACCTACTATCTCCCCATTGTAACTACACTCCAGTGGCCCCTGTGGAATCGGAGAAAGGGATTTATCGGTAAGTACCAAAATCCTGATTTCGGCCAGAAGAGCTTTATGGACACGACAGTGGACAGGCGATGCGTAGAGGAGTTATTTGAGGTCGGTCTATCGGATTTGGTGGCCACGGCTACGGCCGGGAAATCCACCTTTCTACCTCAAGTCACTCCCCAACAGAAAAAGGCACCGACCTTTCAACCGCAGCCCTTTCGTTCCTTTAAAAATAAGAGAGCAAAGGGCTATTCATATCTGCCACGAGGCAGAGGACGAGGGAAGAGACAGCAACAGGCAGCTCCTTCCCAGGAACAGAAGCCCTCCCCGGCTTCTACAAAAGCCTCAGCATGACGCTGGGGCTTCGCAAGCGGACTCGGGGGCGGTAGGCGGTCGTCTCAAAAATTACAGCGCGCAGTGGGCTCACTCGCAGGTAAATCCCTGGATCCTGCAGATAATATCTCAGGGGTACAGGTTGAAATTAGAGACAGAGCCACCTCGCCGTTTCCTGAAGTCTGCTTTACCAACGTCCCCCTCAGAAAGGGAGACGGTTTTGGAAGCCATTCACAAGCTGTATTCTCAGCAGGTGATAGTCAAGGTACCTCTTCTACAACAAGGGAAGGGGTATTATTCCACTCTATTTGTGGTACCGAAGCCGGATGGCTCGGTAAGGCCTATTCTAAATCTGAAGTCCTTGAACCTATACATAAAGAAGTTCAAGTTCAAGATGGAGTCACTCAGAGCAGTGATAGCGAACCTGGAAGAAGGGGACTTTATGGTATCCTTGGACATCAAGGATGCGTATCTCCACGTTCCAATTACCCCTCACACCAGGGGTACCTCAGGTTCGTTGTACAAAACTGTCACTATCAGTTTCAGACGCTGCCGTTTGGTTTGTCCACGGCACCTCGGGTCTTTACAAAGGTAATGGCCGAGATAATATTTCTTCTTCGAAGAAAAGGCGTATTAATTATCCCATACTTGGACGATCTCCTAATAAGGGCAAGGTCCAGAGAACAGCTAGAGATGGGTTTAGCACTATCTCAAGAGGTGCTAAAGCAGCACGGATGGATTCTGAATATTCCAAAATCCCAATTAATGCCGACAACTCGTCTGCTGTTCCTGGGGATGATTCTGGACACAGTTCAGAAAAAGGTTTTTCTTCCCGAAGAAAAAGCCAAGGAGTTATCTGACCTGGTCAGGAACCTCCTAAAACCAGGAAAGGTGTCTGTACATCAATGCACAAGAGTCCTGGGAAAAAATGGTAGCTTCTTACGAAGCAATCCCTTTCGGCAGATTCCATGCAAAGGGATCTGTTGGACAAATGGTCAGGGTCGCATTTTCAGATGCACCTGCGGATAACCCTGTCGCCGAGGACAAGGGTATCCCTTCTGTGGTGGTTGCAGGAGGCTCATCTATTGGAGGGCCGCAGATTCGGCATGCAGGATTGGATCCTGGTGACCACGGATGCCAGCCTGAGAGGCTGGGGAGCAGTCACACAGGGAAGAAATTTCCAGGGAGTGTGGTCGAGCCTGAAAAAGTCTCTTCACATAAGCATTCTGGAACTAAGAGCAATCTACAATGCTCTAAGCCAGGCGGAACCTCTGCTTCAAGGAAGACCGGTGTTGATCCAGTCGGACAACATCACGGCAGTCGCCCATGTAAACAGACAGGGCGGCACAAGAAGCAGGAGGGCAATGGCAGAAGCTGCCAGGATCCTTCGCTGGGCGGAGAATCACGTGATAGCACTGTCAGCAGTATTCATCCCGGGCGTGGACAACTGGGAAGCAGACTTCCTCAGCAGACACGACCTTCACCCGGGAGAGTGGGGACTTCATCCAGAAGTTTTCCACATGCTATTAAACCGTTGGGTAAAACCAATGGTGGACATGATGGCGTCTCGCCTCAACAAAACACTGGACAGGGGGGGCGTGGCTACGGCGGACATGGAGTAACACACTAACTGTGTGCTCTCCAGCTACAATATCCTCTCTCTTCATCCTGTGTCCCCCCCTGGGTCTACAAGTTGCCCCAGTGCAGGTGCTACGCTGTGGAGGGACCTGTGTGTGAAGCTGGGAGCCGCGGGCTGCTCTCCTGCTCTGGCCGCACTGCTTCTGTGATCGGGGCGCCGGGCCTGCCGCATCACGTGGGACGCCGCTCTCCCGTCCTCCCGCGCTGCCGCTCTACTCACTCCCCGTCCCCGATCCTCCTGCCGCCGCTGTGTGGAGCCGGGGGCCCTAGCAGGAGCTCTCTCTGCTCCGTTTGTGCCCGGGGGAGACACTAATAAAATACTAATAAATCCGTTGCCAGGGTGCTGCTGCGGGTCCTGCCGCCTCCCACTTGCTCTCTCATTGGAGCTCCAACTCCCTGCCTGTCTCCTGGGGAACAGGTCATATTGCTGGGGGGGACAGAGTGTACTTTGGGGTGCCTGTGGGAGAGCTTCCCTGCCTCCAGACCTGGGATACAGTACATGCTGGCTGCTGGGTTGCCATAATACCCTAATACACTGTGCTTTGTGTATCCTCTCCTGGTAGCCCTCTGCTATTGCTGTATGTGGCATCTGGACGCTTTGCAGCTAGACGGACTCGATATACTGCCACTTCCATAGGCAGCTTCTGGACAGTATTGGTATACTACGTGTCCACAGGGCAGCTTGGACAGTTTGATATACTATACTATACTATACATATTCACTCTTAGCAGCTGGACGACTTTGATATACTATACTCCCCTGCTCCCTGCCGTCTACTTGGCTAAAATGGTCAAACCGCATCAATCCGCCGCGGCTGCGGCGACGCTAGAGAAATTCGCTAGGAATCCTTCGACGCGGTCCCAGCCGAGAGGGGAGGTACTGTCGACTCCATCTCCGCCTTCTCCGTCAGCTAGCTCCTCTTCGGTGGAGGCCACTGATACCGCTCTGCAGAAGGTGCTGGATGCGGTTACGGCCAGCGAAGCCCGCTTGGCCGACAGGATCGGTCAGGTCCAAGCGGACTTATCCATTATACACCAAGACCTTCAACGGGTGCGGGAGAGGGTCGGTGAGGTTGAAACACGTATATCCACACTGGAGGACACGGTCGCGCCACTTGGTAGACGTACTTCTGCTCTGGAGTCGCAGATGTCGGAGGTACATAGAAGGATGACGGATATGGAGGGAAGATTGCGACGGAACAATGTCCGCTTTGTTGGTCTCCCTGAGAAAGAGGAGGGTGCCTCCCCCGAAAAATTTCTTGAGAAGTGGCTACTGGATGTGTTTGGAGCAGAGGAGTTCACCTCACACTTTGCGGTGGAGCGCGCCCACAGAGTCCCGATGCGTCCATTGCCTCCGGGGGCGCCTCCCCGTACATTTATTGCCAAGCTCCTTCATTACCGGGATAGAGACGTGATTCTGAAACTGGCCCGTACTAAGGGCCCCCTCAAGTGGAACGGCTCTCCGATATCAGTCTTTCCAGATTTTGCTATTGATGTCCAGAAGGATAGAGCTCTGTTTATCCCCGTGAAACGCAGGCTGCGTGAATTGAACCTCCCTTATGCTATGCTCTTCCCGTCCAGACTGCGGGTTGTTTCTGATGGAGAAACTAAATTCTTCACGTCTCCGCGTGAGGCATCGGTGTGGTTGGACGGACGCTTTCCGGCACGGCGAGCACTGGCCGCTGACTGAACTTATATATATTGTTTCTCTATTTGCAAGTATGCTGTTTATTTACTGCCTGTGGTGTGTTTCGGGAGGGAGATACAGATACTATTGGCGGGAAGATTGCTGGGATATTCTTAGGAGACAACATTCAATCTTACATAAAATGGTGCAGTGCTCACCTATATCCGTATATCTGCCCCCTGTTGCCTTTGGTAATATCCTGGTTTAGTTCTTTATACTAGTTTCGGGACCGCCTGCATATATCAGTTTCGCTGTATGGTCCCAAATAGTTATATTAATGGGGTTGATCTGACGGCCTAGGGGGGGAGGACTTGAATTTAGCTGGAAGCTTCTATTGTCTTACAGTCACTGAATTCTTGGCCCCTCTTTTTGTTTTCTTTTTGGCCTTAGAAAATGTGTTAAGGTAGTTTTGCCCTAGTAGTTAGGGTTTGTTAATTTACAGGGTTGGTCGTTCGGGTATCAGGTATGCTGCAAGTTCCTAGTAGTATACGGGGTGGGGGTAGGGGTTTTGTTAAGAAATTATTGTTTTGTTTTTATTTTCTGACGTGCAATGTGCTTGTCTCTAGTGTGTTTTTGTTGCAGCTGATTCGGAGTGTGGTCTGTTGGGAGTGTGCTGGGGGTGGCTGGTCGCGGGTCGTCTGCTTTGTTAATGTGTTACTTTGTTATGGCTCTGGTTAAGTTTCTGTCCTGGAATGTAAGGGGGATTAATGACAAAATTAAGCGTTCCCTGGTACTCAGACAGATCAAGCAGTACACATCAGATGTGGTTTGTTTGATGGAGACCCACTTGGTGGGTGCAAGGATCATGTCACTTAAAAAGCCGTGGGTGGGGTGGGCTTTCCATTCCATGCACACCACAGCGTCCCGGGGAGTGTCTATCTTGATTAAAAAGTCTGTACCTTTCGTGTTGGATAGTGTGCAGACAGATCGATGGGGCAGGTATGTTTTTTTAAAATGTAAAATTAATTCTGTTCCCTTACTATTGCTAGCTGTATATGTGCCCCCTCCATATTCCTCTGACGTACTCAAAAAGGCATCTATTTTTATGGCTGCATCCCCGGGGGTGGCTGCAATATGTATGGGTGATTTTAACAATGTTTTACATCATGAACTGGATAGGTTCTCTAGGGCATCCTCCAACCCTCAACCGAAGCGGTCTTCATTTGCAGATATTGTCTCTGAGCTGGGCTTGATCGATCCCTGGAGATTGAAATATCCTGACCTGAGGCAATACTCCTGTTTTTCACACTCCCACGCTTCCTTCTCTAGGATAGACCTGGCCCTCCTCTCTCGGGAACTCCTGCCTATGATTCGGAATGTTAGATATGAGACTAGGGGTATTTCGGATCACTCCCCTGTGTCGGTTCATATTGACCTGGGTTGTCAGAGAGGCCAGGCGGTATGGAAGCTTAACCCCTTCTGGCTCACACATATGGGTGAGGGATCCGAATTGGAGCTCAGCTGGTTGGAATTCTTTGATTCTCATGTTGATACTACCGATGTTTCTTTATTGTGGGATACCTTTAAAGCCTTCCTGAGAGGGACCTTGATCAAAAGAGTGGGTAGTCTTAAATCCTCTTATAGGAAACGTGAAGCTGAATTAGAGGCTCGGGTTGTCGCTTCTGAGATGGTGCACATACAGGATGGTTTGGACAGCTCTAAATTAGACTGGCTCCATGCTCAGAATGAATGGAAGGAGTACTTGTGGGGGAAAACCCAACATAGGCTTCTATTCTCCTCCCATGTTCAATACGCTACTGGGGACAGACCGGGTTCATATTTGGCTACTCTTGCCAGAGGGGACCGCTCCTCTCGTACGGTGGTGGAGATTGTGAATACGGCTGGGATAGTGTTGGATCGCACCCCCCAAATTGTTACGGAATTTGTGTCTTATTATCAGGCACTTTATGGCTCCAAACTCACATGTTCCCCGCTAGAGTTGTGTAATTATTTAGATCAAATCCAGTTGCCCTGTATTACTAGTGAGGCTAGAGCTCTTCTTGATGCTCCTATATTGGTGGAAGAGATAGAGGCAGCAATCACCGCATCTCCAGATGGTAAGGCCTGTGGCCTAGATGGTATTCCATCCGAACTGTATAAGAAACACGCTAAATTTTTCGCCCCTCAGCTGCTTACTTTATTTAATACTATACTTGCGCAAAATGCGCTTCCCTCATCTATGGCGGAGGCATTAATTATAGTGATTCCCAAACCGGACAAGGACCCCCGGAGAGTTGAATCGTATCGTCCTATCTCTCTGCTGTCCACAGATGTTAAACTCCTAGCTAAGGTTCTGGCTTCCAGACTTAATCAGGTTATAACCCAAATTATTCATCCGGACCAAACAGGCTTTATGCCTGGTAAATCCACCGCTGTTAATTTAAGACGCTTGTTTGCTCATTTTCAGGTTTCTCATGGGGAGGCCTGCTCTTCTGTTGTAGCTTCTCTGGATGCCGCAAAGGCCTTCGATTCGGTGGAGTGGGCCTTCCTGTGGGAGACCATGAGTAGATTTGGCATGGGCCCTAATTTTATTAATTATGTTAAACTACTTTACTCACTGCCCATGGCCAGGGTCTCCGTTAATGGATACGTGTCACATTCCTTCCCCCTGTCCAGGGGAACGAGGCAGGGCTGCCCTCTGTCCCCCATCCTGTTTGCCGTAGCTATTGAGCCATTAGCATGTCTGGTTAGAGCCAGTAAAGATATTTTGGGTCTTAAGGTGGGCGCAAAAGAAGATAGAATAGCATTGTATGCGGATGATCTCTTGCTATTTATTGATGATTATGTCTCCTCTATGCCTATAATCTTGGATATGATAAATACTTATGGACGTTTCTCCGGGCTTACTATAAACTGGGACAAATCGACTATTGCTCCACTTAGGGGTCCAATACCGGTTTCCCCACTGATTTATATCCCGCTTAAGTGGGTAGACTCCTTCAAGTATCTGGGGATATGGGTGTCGAATGATCCTTGTACTTATGTCTCTCTTAATATTACACCGCAGATTGTCTATCTCCGTTCAAAAGTCAAGGTTTGGGGGAATTTGCCTCTGACCATCACTGGTAGGGTCAATCTAGTGAAAATGGTGTATCTGCCTAAGCTCCTCTATGTTCTTCAGCAGTCGCCCATATATATAGGCTTAAAGGTATTCAGACAAATTGATAGCTTGCTGTCTTCCTTGATCTGGGCCAGCAGAAGAGCACGTTTGAAGCTTGACACCTTGTCTAGACCTAGATCGGCAGGGGGCTTGGCCCTCCCTATTTTTAAATTTTACTACTACGCTGCACAATTAGCGCACATTTGGGAATGGGTGACTAACTCCGACAGTCTCACTGTGCACTCGCAAATGCTCTTGCAGGAATATCCTGATGGCACGCCGTTGCAACTGCTACTTTGTGGGAATATTAAACTATCTAAGGTCCCTATAATAAAACAGGCCACTCTTATATGGAAGCAGGTACATGCTATTCTGAAGGGCCAGGGTATAGACCCGGATACTCCATTGGACAATGTCCTTGGTTTCCCAGAATTGGCCTCGCTCCAAACCAGGGTGGTATGGGGGAAGTGGGGGGTAACATCTCTGGGTCATTTGTATAATGGCGATATACTAAAATCTTTCCAGCAGCTCCAACAGGAATTTAATGTGCCATCTCCATATTTCTATCGGTATTTGCAGCTGAGACATGCGATTAATGCACAATTTTCTAACACCCCTCCGATGATTCTAGACTCCCCAATTAAATCACTTTTGCAAACTCTAGAAGGCGGCCATTTGGTTTCCAATATATACACGAATATGCTTCAGTCCCACTACTCTGACCCGTTGTCTTCTCTTAGAAATAAATGGGAATCTGACCTGGGACCAATTTCAGACGAGGTCTGGGAAGGAGCTTTATGCTCTCCACGATTAGCTACCACTACCTCTAGATATCAGCAAATCCAATTGTTTATTGTGCACAGAGTGTATATGACGCCGGTGCGATTAGCCCGCATAGGCGGTACCCACTCGGCCAGATGTCCAAAATGTGGTGATTTGGGGGCTGATTTTTGGCATATTATCTGGCTTTGCCCTGAGATGGTAATATTCTGGTCTGGTATTATCAAAATCATAGTGTCGACTGGGATTCCGTCGGTAGTGTGTACCCCGGTGGTGTGTGTGTTGGCAGCCTTGGAGGAAGACGCCCTGGATGCTCCTAGCAAACGATACTTGATCAATCTATGTGCTCTTGCCAAGGTGTGTGTTGCTCGATTATGGCTGGCTAAGGATGCTCCTACTGTACAATCTTGGGTCTCGCTTGTTAATACAACAGCTGCCCACGAGAAGTATGTATACATGGCCAGGAAGGCGGGGAAGAAGTACTATGACATTTGGGGCAGATGGCTCAGCTCTCCTAACTCGACGAGCCATAATGACTGACACTTTCCAGTCTGTGTCTAATACAGGAGTGTGAGGGGAGGATGAGCCACGCTTCGTGGAATGTGGGTGGAGTTATGTGAGAAGGATCTATATTAGCCATGCGACTGTCCCTTTCGTGTATCACCCCTGGGGCCCGCGACCGGCCATATACTTACCTATACTTGACGTTAGTGATGTATAATTATATACAAGTGACGGATCAGCTGTCCGGAAGTATTTGAATGATGTATCTGATTAAGTCAATTTGATGTGTCATTTCTTCTGACTCACGATGGTATACTCGAGAGATAACCCTGCACGTCTTATTTGCTATGACTGTAATGTAGTAATGATGTGAATTGGGAATCTGCGCATTCCCTTGCTTAGCACATTGTTTTGCTCTTTCTATTTCCCTCTTTCTTATCTTTTTCTTTTCTTTTTGTTTAGCCGATTAGTGGTTTTGTTTTATTGTTTAAAATACAAATGTAAAATCAATAAAAAATATTGAATTGAAAAAAAAAAACACTGGACAGGTATTGCGCCAGGTCAAGAGATCCGCAGGCAATAGCTGTGGACGCGCTGGTAACACCTTGGGTGTACCAGTCGGTATATGTGTTTCCTCCTCTGCCTCTCATACCAAAGGTATTGAGGATTATACGGCAAAGAGGAGTAAGACTAGTGGCTCCGGATTGGCCAAGAAGGACTTGGTACCCGGAACTTCAAGAGATGGTCACGGACGATCCGTGGCCTCTACTTCTGAGAAGGGACCTGCTTCAGCAGGGTCCTTGTCTTTTTCAAGACTTACCGCGGCTGCGTTTGACGGCATGGCGTTGAATGCCAGATCCTAAAAGGAAAAGGCATTCCAGAAGAAGTCATTCCTACCTTGATAAAGGCAAGGAAGGAAGTCACCGCGAAGCATTATCGCCGTATTTGGCGAAAATATGTTGCGTGGTGCGAGCAGCGGAGTGCTCCGATGGAGGAATTTCAACTGGGTCGTTTTCCTACATTTCCTGCAATCAGGATTGTCTATGGGTCTCAAATTGGGATCTATTAAGGTTCAAATTTCGGCCCTATCAATATTCTTCCACAAAGAATTGGCCTCAGTCCCTGAGGTCCAGATTTTTATCAAAGGAGTACTGCATATACAGCCTCCTGTGGTGCCTAAGGTGGCACCGTGGGATCTAAATGTAGTTTTAGATTTCCTCAAATCCAATTGGTTTGAACCACTAAAGAATGTGGATTTGAAATATCTCACATGGAAAGTGACTATGTTACTGGCCCTGGCTTCGGCCGGGAGAGTATCTGAACTGGCGGCTTTGTCTTATAAAAGCCCTTATTTAATTTTCCATTCGACATAGGGCAGAGCTGCGGACGCATCCGCATTTTCTCCCTAAGGTGGTATCAGCGTTTCACCTGAACCAGCCTATTGTAGTGCCTGCGGCTACAGACGACTTGAAGGACTCCAAGTTGTTGGACGTTGTCAGAGCCTTAAAAATATACATTTAAAGGACGGCTGGAGTCAGAAAATCTGACTCGCTGTTTATACTGTATGCACCCAACAAGTTGGGTGCACCTGCTTCTAAGCAGTCGATTGCTCGTTGGTTTTGTAACAAAATTCAACTTGTACATTCTGTGGCAGGCCTGCCACAGCCTAAATCTGTTAAGGCCCATTCCGCAAGGAAGGTGGGCTCATCTTGGGCGGCTGCCCGAGGGGTCTCGGCATTACAACTCTGCCGAGCAGCTACGTGGTCAGGGGAGAACACGTTTGTAAATTTTTACAAATTTGATACCCTGGCAAAGGAGGACCTGGAGTTCTCTCATTCGGTGCTGCAGAGTCATCCGCACTCTCCCGCCCGTTTGGGAGCTTTGGTATAATCCCCATGGTCCTTTCAGGAACCCCAGCATCCACTTAGGACGATAGAGAAAATAAGAATTTACTTACCGATAATTCTATTTCTCGGAGTCCGTAGTGGATGCTGGGCGCCCATCCCAAGTGCGGATTATCTGCAATACTTGTACATAGTTATTGTTAACTAATTCGGGTTATTGTTTAGGAAGCCATCTTTCAGAGGCTCCTCTGTTATCATACTGTTAACTGGGTTTAGATCACAAGTTGTACGGTGTGATTGGTGTGGCTGGTATGAGTCTTACCCGGGATTCAAAATCCTCCCTTATTGTGTACGCTCGTCCGGGCACAGTACCTAACTGGAGTCTGGAGGAGGGTCATAGGGGGAGGAGCCAGTACACACCACCTGACCTGTAAAAGCTTTACTTTTGTGCCCTGTCTCCTGCGGAGCCGCTATTCCCCATGGTCCTTTCAGGAACCCCAGCATCCACTACGGACTCCGAGAAATAGAATTATCGGTAAGTAAATTCTTATTTTCAGCTATGCCGTGTCCTACCAGCTTCTGCAGCTGAGTAGTTAAAATTAGTGCCCACTGCAGTTAAATTGTGATTTCTTCATTGTATGTGACTTATACTAACTCTGCTGTCTGACTTTTCTTGCTGTCATTTCTCATACGTCCTAGAGCACAGGTTCTCAAACTCGGTCCTCAGGACCCCACACAGTGCATGTTTTGCAGGTCTCCTTATAGAATCCCAAGTGAAATAATTAGCACCACCTGTTAACCTTTTAAAATGTGTCTGTAAGTAATACACCTGTACTCCTGCTGGGTTACCTGCAAAACATGCACCGTGTGGGATCCTGAGGACAGAGTTTGAGAACCTGTGTCCTAGAGGATTCTGGGGATGCTTCAAGAACCATGGGGTATAGACGGGATCCGCAGGAGACATGGGCAACTTTAAGACTTTAAATGGGTGTGAACTGGCTCCTCCCTCTATGCCCCTCCTCCAGACTCTAGTTAGATTCGGTGCCCAGAGAGACTGGTCACACACTGAGGAGCTCTCCTGAGTTTCTCGGAAAAATACTCTTGTAAGGTTTATTATTTTCAGGGAGACCTGCTGGCAACAGGCTCCCTGCATCGTGGGACTGAGGGGAGAGAAGCAGACCTACTTCTCTGAGTTCATAGGCTCTGCTTCTTAGGCTACTGGATACCATTAGCTCCAGAGGGTTCGATCACTTGGTCCGACTAGCTGCTTGTTCCCGAAGCCGCGCCGTCACCCCCTCACAGAGCCGGAAGATAGAAGCCGGGTGAGTATGAGGAGATCAGAAGACTTTAGTGATGGCAGAAGACGCGTTTTAGGTACCGCGCTGCGCGCCATGCTCCCACACATTACACGGCACTGCAGGGCGCCCTGGGCAGCATGATGACCACAAACAGCACTGGCATAAGTTATAACAGTACCTAGGCACTAGTTAAGGGACCCCCGCCAGTATAAATAAAATTTTAAGCGGGACTTAAGCGCGCCATGTAGTAGGCGGGGCTTAGCCCACACAGCTCTGACCGGCGCCATTTTCTCTTCACAGAAGGCTGCAGAGACGCTGACCCTGATCCTCCACACTGCTGTGCAAGTAACGGGGCAAAACGGGGGGAGGCACAAGTGATTTGGTGCTGTGTTAATATATATATATATATATATATATATATATATATATATATATATATATAAAACACTAACAGGTCTGGGCAGTCGTTTTACTCGCTTCAGTACCGGGATAGGCGCTGGGTTGTGAGCTGGCAGAACTCCGTGTGTTTCTCTAACAGGCTTTATTGTGGGTCTGTCTCCTATAGCCCCAGTGTGGTTGTGGGTGTCTGTAAGTGTGTGTCGACATGTCTAAGGCGGAGTGCTCTTCCCAGGAGGAGGCTAGAGTGGGGACAGATAAGTCTGTGAGAGTGACTGTGTCAGCACCGCCGACGGACGATTGGGTAAATATGTTGAGTGTTTTGAATGCAAATGTGTCTGTTGTCTAAAAAATTAGATAAATCTGAGTCTAAGAACCAGACATAGTGGAAATCCATGGAGGATGCCTTGTCACAAGCTCAGACCCCTTCGGGGTCACAGAAACGTGCATTTACCCAGATAGCTGACACAGATACCGACACGGACTATGATTCCAGTGTCGACTATAGTGATGCCAGATTAAATCCAAAACTGGCTAAAAGCAATCAGTACATGATTGTGGCGATAAAAGACGTGTTACATATCACGGAGGACCCTACTGTCCCTGATACTAGGGTCTGTATGTATAAGGGAAAGAAACCTGAGGTAACGTTTCCTCCCTCTCATGAACTGAATGCGCTTTTTGAAAAGGCTTGGGAAAATCCTGACAAGAAAATACAGGTTCCCAAAAGAATTCCAGTGGCATATCCGTTTCCATTTGGGGACAGGGAAAAGTGGGAGTCAACCCCCACGGTCGACAAAGCTTTGTCGTGTCTATCCAAGAAGGTGGCACTTCCGTCTCCTGACGCGGCAGCCCTAAAAGATCCTCCGGATCGTAAGCAGGAAAATACACTAAAATCCATTTATGTCACTACAGGGTCACTACTCAGGCCTGCCGTTGCTTTGGCATGGGTGAGTAGCGCTATTGAAAAGTGGGCAGATAACTTGTCATCTGAGATGGATACCCTAGACAGGGATAGCGTGCTTTTGACTTTGAGTCATATCAAGGACGCTGCAGCATATTTAAAAGAAGCTGTAAGGGATATTGGCCTTTTGGGATCAAGGGCCAATGCCATGGCAGTCTCAGCAAGGAGAGCATTGTGGATTCATCAATGGAATGCTGACGCTGACTCTAAGAAGGCGATTGAGTCGTTACCGTTTAACGGTAGTGTCTTGTTTGGTGACTGCCTCACTGACCTGGTATCTATGGCTACCGCGGGTAAGTCGTCATTTTTACCTTATGTTCCTGCACAACAGCAGAAAACGCCCCACTACCAGATGCAGTCCTTTCGGCCCAATAAATACAAAAAAGGACGAGGATCCTCCTTCCTTGCTGCAAGAGGAAGGGGAAAAAGGTCACCGGCTGTGGCAAGTTCCCAAGAGCAGAAGTCCTCTCCGGCTTCTACCAAATCCACCGCATGACGCTGGGGCTCCTCTGCGGGAGTCCGGACCAGTGGGGGCACGTCTGAGGCTCTTCAGTCAGTTCTGGGTGCACTCGGACCTGGATCCTTGGATACTAGAAATGGTAGGCCAAGGGTACAAATTAGAGTTTCAGGATGTTCCCCCTCACAGATTTTTCTAATCGGCCTTGCCAGTCTCTATTCCGGAAAGAGAGGTGATATGCGCTGCGATACTAAAGCTGTGTCAAACTCAAGTCATTGTCACGGTACCCCCGTCACAACAGGGGGAGGGGTTTTATTCGAGTCTGTTCGTGGTGCCGAAGCCGGATGGCTCGGTCAGGCCGATTCTGATTCTAAAATCTCTCAATTTCTTTCTAAAAAGATTCAAATTCAAGATGGAATCTCTCCGAGCAGTGATCTCCAGTCTGGAGGAGGTTGTCGTTCCTGGGTATGATTCTGGATACAGAAATACAGAGCGTTTTTTTTTCCAGTGGAAAAGGCTCTGGAAATACAGAACATGGTAAAACAGATTCTGAAACCGGCAAGTGTGTCGATTCTTCAATACACTCGGTTGCTGGGGAAGATGGTGGCGGCCTACGAGGCCACTCAGTATGGCTGGTTCCATGCCAGGGTGTTTCAGTGGGACCTGCTGGACAAGTGTTCCGGTTCTCACCTGGACATGCACCAGAAAATATTCCTATCTTCCAGGACCAGGATCTTTCTTCTATGGTGGCTGCACAGTTCTCACCTTCTGGAGGGACGCAGGTTCGGGATTCAGGATTGGATCCTGGTGACCACAGATGCAAGTCTCCGAGGTTGGGGAGCAGTCACTCAGGGGAGAAATTTTCAGGGAAAATGGTCAAGCCAGGAAGCTTGTCTGCACATAAATATTCTGGAATTAAGGGCCATTTACAACGGCATTCTGTAAGCGGATCATATTCTTCGCGGTCTGCCCGTCTTGATTCAGTCAGACAAACATAACAGCAGTGGCGTACATAAACCGCCAAGGCGGAACAAGGAGCAGAGCAGCAATGGCCGAGGCCACGAGACTTCTTCGCTGGGCGGAGAAACATGCAAGCGCTCTGTCAGCGGTTTTCATTCCAGGAGTGGACAACTGGGAAGCAGACTTCCTCAGCAGACACAATCTCCATCCAGGAGAGTGGCGTCTTCATCAAGAGGTCTTTGCAGAAGTGACAAGTCGTTGGGGAATTCCTCAAATAGACATGATGGCGTCCCGCCTCAACAAGAAACTTCAGAGATATTGTTCCAGGTCAAGGGACCCTCAAGCGATGGCGGTGGATGCCCTAGTGACGCCGTGGGTGTTTCCGTCGGTCTATGTGTTCCCTCCACTTCCACTCATTCCAAAGGTGATAAGGATCATAAGAAGAACAAGGGTTCAGGCGATACTCATTGTTCCGGACTGGCCAAGGAGGGCCTGGTATCCAGATCTTCAGGAGTTACTCATAGAAGATACCTGGCCTCTTCCTCTACGAGAGGACCTGTTACAACAGGGTCCGTGTGTGTATCAAGACTTACCGCGGCTGCGTTTGACGGCATGGCGGTTGAGCGCCAAATCCTAGCCCGGAAGGGTATTCCCAGTGAAGTCATTCCCACACTTCTTCAGGCTAGAAAAGAAGTAACGGCAAAGCATTACCACCGTATTTGGAGAAAGTATGTGTCTTGGTGTGAATCCAAGAAGGCTCCTACGGAGAATTTCAGCTGGGGCATTTGCTCCATTTTTTACAAGCTGGTGTGGATGCGGGCCTAAAGTTGGGCTCCATTAAAGTACAAATTTTGGCCTTATCGATTTTCTTTCAGAAAGAATTGGCCTCCCTTCCAGAAGTTCAGACCTTCGTGAAAGGCGTACTACACATCCTCCCTTTGTGCCCCCAGTGGCGCCATGGGATCTGAATGTGGTGTTGCAGTTCCTGCAATCGCATTGGTTTGAACCTTTGCGCAAGGATGAGTTAAAATTCCTTACTTGGAAAGTAGTCGTGTTGTTAGCCTTGGCGTCCGCAAGGCGAGTGTCTGAGTTGGCGGCTTTGTCTCACAAAAGCCCCTATTTAATCTTCCGTGCTGATACAGCTGAGTTGAGAACTCATCAGCAATTTCTGGCAAAAGTGGTTTCATCATTTCACGTGAACCAGCCTATTGTGGTACCAGTGGCTACTGACGCCTTGGCGGAATCGAAGTCTCTCGATGCGGTCAGAGCTTTGAAGATCTATGTCGCCAGGACGGCTCAGATTACGAAAACAGAGGCTCTGTTTGTCTTGTGGGCTCCCAACAAGATTGGGGCTCCTGTTGCGCGCTGGATTTGTAATACTATTCAGCAGGGCCATTCTACGGCAGGATTGCCGTTACCGAAATTGGTGAAAGCCCATTCTACCAGAAAGGTGGGCTCATCCTGGGCGGCTGCCCGAGGGGTCTCTGCGTTACAACTTTGCCGAGCTGCTCCTTGGTCGGGATCAAATACCTTTGCGAAGTTTTACAAGTTTGATACCCTGGCTGAGGAGGACCTCTTGTTTGTTCAATCGGTGCTGCAGAGTCATCCGCACTCTCCCGCCCATTCTAGAGCTTTGGTATAAACCCCATGGTTCTTGATGTGACCCCAGCATCCTCTAGGACTTATGAGAAAATAGGATTTTAATACCTACCGGTAAATCCTTTTCTCTTAGTCCGTAGAGGATGCTGGGTGCCCGCCCCAGTGCGTACTGTATCTGCAGTAATTCTTTGTGGTTACACACATGTTGTATTACGTTTGTCAGTCTGGTGCTGCAATTGTTCATGCCGTTGGCTTGTATTCTGTTGAATGCCACGTTCAGCGGCATGCTTGAGGTGTGAGCTGGTAAGATGCTCACCGTGGTTTAACAATAAATCCTTTCCTCGAAATGTCCGTCTCCCTGGGCACAGTTCCTATAACTGGAGTCTGGAGGAGGGGCATAGAGGGAGGAGCCAGTTCACACCCATTCAAAGTCTTAAAGTGCCCATGTCTCCTGCGGACCCTGTCTATACCCCATGGTTCTTGAAGCATCCCCAGCATCCTCTACGGACTAAGAGAAAAGGATTTACCGATAGGTAATAAAATCCTATTTTATATAGCTTTCCCTGTTTCTCTCTAACACTCAGATGCTTAGGAGTATATTCAATTAGTCGGATCCATTCCGACATGCAGTTGTCGGAATGGATCCGACAACCCCTATTCAATGGATGGCCAAATCCAACTGTCTGATTTGGGCGTACACAGGGTCCTGTCAGGCCGCTGCGGATGCGCTGACAGCAGCGACCAGGGGAGCAGAGATTGGCGGCCGTGAGCGGGAGGGGCTGGCTGCGGGGGACGTGTGGAGCGGCGGGGGGAGGCACTGCAGGGAGAGAGGTTCTGTGAGCAGCGGCGGGTGGAGCTATCTGCGGGGGAACATGTCTGCGGCAGCGGGGGGAGGCCAGGCACCTCTCTCCCTGCAGCGCCTCCCCCGCAGACATGTCCCCCCACAGCTAGCTCCCACCGCTGGCCGTCGATCTCTGCTCCCCCCGCCGCCCGCAGCACCGCTCCTCTCCTCACCTCAATCAGACTTGTTTTCAAGTCTGATTGAGTTTGTCAGAAAGGGGGCCAAAACCTGTCGGATTTGGCCCCATTTCCGTCAGAAGCACGTGGATTGGCGTCTATTCCGCCAATCCACGTGTTTTCCAACAAGTTGGGAATTCCCGACAAGTCGGAAAAAATCAGCCCCAATTGAATAGGTCGGAACCCCTTCCGACCTATTTCTGTCGTAGTCAAAAGGGGGTTGGGTTTGGGAATACCGCACAGGATCAAAATGGATTATAATGAAAAATAAATAAAATGTTGTCTCCGAGAAAAACTGACGGTTTAGTCAATAGTCTGAGATAGATCACCTTCTACCAGTAAGAATGAATATCTGTGGGTAGAAAAAATGGTGATGGTCAGCGGTGCTCCCAAAAGTCCAAACGTATTTGAGAATAGAAAGAAAAACAAGAAAAAAGTGACCTTTGTTGGGAGCACTCACTCCTGGAGAGTGGCTTGCAATTATGATGTCTGTATGGATAGTGATGTAACAACGAGATAATTAAAACGTAACTTTTAAAAGTCTGTATATTATAAAAAGCTAGGTACACTAATTGAAATTACAAAAAAAGTTAAAAAACAAAAGATACCCAATTAATAATGGGATGGCTTAGAACTTTCTAAGCCACACATAATGTTAAGTCTACGAACATATTGATGGATTACTACTGTGGTAATTCAATATCTGGCAAGCATATGCCCATCCTTCCGTGGATTCAGTGCAATCACCAATTCAGTTCCATCTGGTTACTTTTATCATTCAGGGTGCTGGGGGAAACAAATGCCTTTTACTCCTGCAACATATTCAGGATTCAGCTAACTTCATGAGTGAGGCTATAAAGAAGATTGGCATCATCAACTCACGCTCTACGGCTATGGCTGTTTTTGGCGAGCAGGGCTCCGTGGCTGCGTCAGTTGACAGCGGACGCTGACTCCAAAAAGGGCGTTGAAAACCTACTCTTTACGAGGGAAGCTTTGTTTGGGGAGGAACTAAACAAGTGGATTTCACAAGCAACTTGCCAGTAAGTCCACCTATCTGCCGCCTGCGGCTCCTCCGGCTAGACATGCGTATCCTGGCCCCTCTCTCCAGTCCTTTCATGTGTCCAGATTTAGGGGCAGAGCCAAAGATGCCTCTAACGCATCTCGAGAAAATAGAGGTAAGCCACGCAGACCAGCGGCTGCTGGTTCCCTGGAGTTCAGGCTCTGGCAAGCCCTCCGCTTGACGGTTGGGCCTGTCTTCAAGGACAATTTTAGGTGGGTACTCGCCTCAAGTATTTCAGCCATATTTGGGCAGAATCCTGCTGGAATCCTTGGGTGAGAGATCTAATCTCCCAAGGTTACCGGTTGGAGTTTCAACAGCTCCCTCCTCACAGATTCTTTAAGTCAGGCTTACCAGCTTCACCGGTATCAAGATTCTCCTTGCTGGAGGCCATCCAACGGCTACAACAAACGTGGGTTATTGTTCCAGTTCCCCTTCTGCTTTTATTCCACCCGGTTTGTGGTACCGAAACCGGACCAATCTTGAACCTCAAATCCCTGAACCCTTACCTACGGATGTTCAAGTTCAAGATGGAATCTATGAGAGCGGTGGATTCAGGCCTAGAGGAGGTGGAATTCCTGGTATCCCTGGATATCAAGGACGTGTCCCTACACATTCCGATATGGCTACCTCATCAGGGTTACCTCAAGTTTGCACTACAGGATACTCTCTCTTCCAGTTTCGGGCCTTGCCCTTTGGTCCCTCCACAGCAACACGGGTGTTCACAAAGGTGAAGGCAGAGATGACGCTACAACTCCGCGTGATGGGTGTGAACATCATTCCATACTTAGACGATCTTCTCATAAAAGCAGTATCCGAGGCTCGGTTGTTGGAAAGCATAGCCCTGACTACATGGCTATTGACAGATCACGGGTGGATTCTCAATATACAGAAATCAGACCTGGTACCATCGCAGAAGTTTCAGTTCTTGGGGATGATCCTGGACAGTGTCTCAGATGTTCCTTTCTATGGACAAGGCCTTGACTAATCAGTTAAAGGTGCGGTCTGTTCTGAAACCTACAAAAATCTCGGTGCATCTCTGCATCCGCCTGCTGGGCAAGATGGTAGCCTCTTAAGAGGCAATTTCAGTAAGGAAGGTTCCATGCCAGTCCATTCCAGCTGGATCTGCTGGACAAATGGTCAGGGTCACACCTGCACATGCATCAGAGGATATCCCTTTCACCAAGGGCATGGATTTCCCTGTTATGGTGGTTTCAGACCTCCCACCTAGTGGAGGGTCGACATTTCGGAATACAGACCTGGATTCTATTAACAACGGATCCAAGCCTCCGCGGTTGGGGTGCTGTCACCCAGGGGGCTCAATTTCAAGGACGTTGGTCACCTCAGGAGGCCTCTCTTCCAATAAACATTCTGGAACTCGGAGCTACTTACAATGCCCTTCTACAAGCCGCTTCTCTCCTCCTACATCGGGCCATACAGGTCCAGCTGGACAATGCCACAGCAGTGGCATACATAAACAGGGCGGAACAAAAAGCAGGGCCGCAATGTTTGAGGTGTTTAGGATACTCCTCTGGGCAGAACGCAACGCCAGGGCCTTGTCGGCCATCTTCATTCCAGGAGTGGACAACTGGGAAGCAGACTTCCTCAGATGACACGATCTGCACCCGGAGGAGTGGGGCCTTCACCCGCAGGTGTTCCACCTGCTGGTCAAACGGCGGGGCTGCCCCCTGATCGACTTGATGGCTTCTCGTCTCAACAAGAAGCTGAGGCGCTACTGCTCCCGGACAAGGGATACACAGGCTGCAGCGGTGGACGTTCTGATGACACTGTGGATTTAAGCAGTTAGTCTATCTGTTCTCTCCAATTCCTCTCATTTCCAAGGCCCTAGAGAGACTTAAAAGGGAAAGTGTTCAGGCAATTCTGATTGGCCTCGCCTGGCCTGGTATGTGGACCTCCTGGCCATGTCAATCAAAGAGCCCTGGCCTCTGCCACTTCAAAAGGATCTTCTTCTGCAAGGACCGTTCGTCTATCCAGACTTAGTGGCTACGTTTGACGGCATGGCGGTTTAAAGGGAGATAATAGATCAGAGAGGGCTTCCTTCTAAAGTTATCTCTACTGTGGTCCAGGCTCTGAAGGTGGTCACATCTAACTATTACCACCGCATCTGGAAGAAGTATGTCTCCTGGTGTGGCGGTCGAAAGTACTCCACTGTAGATTTTCATCTGGGTAGGTTCTTGATTTTCCTGCAAGCAGGTGTGGATATGGGCCTTCGTTTAGGCTTCATTAATGTTCAGATCTCTGCTTTGTCTATTTTCTTCCAAAAACAGTTGGCTGTTATTCCGGAGGTCTAGACATTCCTAAAATGTGTCCTTCGTGTTCATCTGCCCTTTGTGCCTCCCACGGCACCGTGGGATCTCAATTTGGTCCTGACCTTTCTGTAGTCAGAATGTTTTGAACCTTTGCAACGGGTATATTTGACTTGGAAGACTGTCATGTTGACCTTGGCCACAGCAAGGCCTATCTCGGAATTGGGGGCCTTATCCTGCAAGAGCCCTTACCTGGTGTTTCACGAGGATAGAGCGGAGCTCAGGACTTGCCAGCTGTTTCTGCCTAAAGTGGTGCCTGCATTTCACATCAACCAACCGATTGTAGTTCCTGTGTTGTCTGACACGCCCGTTTCCTCAAAATCCTTGGCTGTGGTTCGAGCTTTGAGGATTTATGTCAAGCGAACTGCTCATCACTGGAAATCTGATTCCCTTTTTGTTCTCTATGATGCTACCAAGATTGGACATCCTTCTTCAAAGCAGTCATTTGATCTTTGGTTCCAGATCCAAAATGCTTACTCTTCGGCAGCCTTGCCCCTGCCGACTTCTATTCAGGCCCACTCCACATGGTCAGTGGGTTCTTTCTGGGCGGCTGCCCGTGGTGTCTCTGCTTTGCAGTTGTGCCAAGCAGCTACTTGGTCTGGTTCGAGCACTTTTTTGTAAAATTTTACTAATTCGATACCTTGGCTACTGAGGACCTTCAATTTGGTCGCTCGGTGTTGCAGAGATATCAGCACTCTCCCACCCGGTCTGGGAGCTTTGGGACATCCCCATGGTACTAAGACCATCCCAGTATCCCCTAGGACGTTAGAGAACATAGGAATTTAATACCTACCGGTAATTCCTTTTCTCCTAGTCCGTAAGGGATACTGGGTGCCCGCCTCTGTGCTTCGTCTATTCCTGCAAGCGTTATTCTTGTGTTTCCTGGTTGGGTCTGCTGTTGCTGTCCCTAGTTTCAAGTTGTGGTTAGCGTGGCTATCCTCCTTGTTATGTTGTGTATTGGCTCGTTAGCTCACCACTTTTTCGGATCTATTTTCCTCCTCTCAAAGTATGTCCGTCTCCTCGGGCACAGTTTTCCTAGACTGAGTTTGCAGGAGGGGCATAGATGGCAGGAGCCAGCACACTGAAGATTTTTTGAAGTGCTATGGCTCCAAAGGACCCCATCTATGCCCCATGGTACTAAGACCATCCCAGTATCCCGTACGGACTAAGAGAAAAGGAATTACTGGTGGGTATTAAATTCCTATTTTGGCCCCGAACTGGACAAAATTGTCACTAAACTGGCAGCATCTAAAACTACTTGCATGACCTCAGACTTTCGGTCCTTTTATCCTCAGGGCAAGGCCAGTGGTCAAACCTTCCCTAGATTGTCACATTCCACTAAACCTAAAACTAAACAGGCCTGGGCTGCTAGGCGCCCAACCACCAAGCCTGAGGATAAACCCTCAGCCTGGGAGGCAGACTTCAATTCGACCATTCTTAGCATCAGGTCATAACGGACACATGGGTGCAGGAAGTGGTCTCCCACAGATACGCCCTCTCCTTCCTGAGGAGTCCTCCCAGACATTATTTTCATACCAGTCCTCCGACAGACCTCAACAAAGCAAAGGATCTAAGGGTGGTTATTCACACATTACTACACTCAGGCGTGATAATCTCTGTCCCCATATCTCAACAGAGCAAGTCGTTCTATTGAACCATCTTTTTATTCAGAAACCCAATGGGTCTCATCGGCCCATAGTCGATCTCAAATTACTGAAAAAATATCTCCAAGTGCCCAGGTTTCACATGGAACCCCTCCGCTCCCTTGTCTTGGCTATGGTTTCACTGGATATACAGGACGCTTACCTACATCTACCTATAGCGCCCTCTCATCAGCAGTACATCCGATTTGCTATTCTCTATCGCAGTTTCCAGTTTCAGGCCCTGCCCTTCGGCATTTCCACGGCCCAGAGGGTATTTACCAAACTCATAGCAGTAATGGCTGCTCAGCTTCATTGTCAGGGAATCAGAATACTCCCTTACCCAAACAACCTCCTCCTTGCACACTCTCTGGAGGTTCTCAACCCTCATCTTCAGGTGACCATAACATTCCTTCATGTCTCGGTTGGCTAATCATCTGGGCTAAGTCCTCCCTCATCCCGTCTCAGGGGATGCTCTGCTAGATGCTCAAGTACAATGCATCTTCCTTCATCTGGGCAAATGAAGTTTAGTATGTCAAACTACATGTACCTATACAATCTTAATTTGTCTGTAAAATATTTGGTGTATTGTGGATTTTTCATATTTACTGATATACCAATTTTCCTTATTTTGGCATATGATATAAACAGTCACTGTGATGAAGGTATATCTTGTTCTACTTTTGATTGTCCACAGGCATCCGTCATCTTTCCAATACGCGGTTTTCATTTTTGTTTACTATATGTAGACTTTTGTCTCGGGCACATGGCACAAATTATCAAATTATTATAGAATTGTGAGATGAAGATTCTGTTATATGCTTTATCATCTTCATCTGCACTTATTCAGTGTACTCTCCTCTACGAATCAGGAAGGTGTGCCTCTGTTTTCTGACGGAGGATCACGTACCTCTGTCTAACGTAGACAGCAGATCCACACATTTCTTCTTGGACTTTTCTTATTCTCTCTCTCCCTATTTCTCTTACGCCCTAGAGGATCTTGGAGTCCACATTAGTACCATAGGGTATAGACGGGTCCACTAGGAGTTTGAGAGTGTGGGCTGGCTCCTCACTCTATGCCCCTCCTACCAGACTCGGTTTGGAAAATGTGACCGGAGGAGGCGGTCACAGCAAGGGGAGCTCTCCTGAGTTTTCCTAGTAAAATGTTTTAGAGTTTTTGTTTTACAGGGAGGCTGCTGGCAACAGCCTCCCTGCAGCGAGGGACTGAGGGGGGAGCAGTGTCCGCCCTGCGGGGTCTGAGCCACTGTCTCCGCTGACTGAACACTGAGCTCCAGAGGGGTCTGATCATTCACCACCACAGAGGACCGCTCGCCCCAGCAGCATGCCGCCACCCCCTTGAAGAGTTGAAGAATCGCTGGTGAGTGAGAAACCGACCCCCCTTGCAAGCAGGGGGTCGGTGTGAAGATGGCGGCAACAGGGTAGGAGCACAGTATTAACTGCGCTCTGGGGATGGCTCAGCGGCACATGGTGCGGAGCTGTGAGGGGCGCCCTGAGCCAGCGCTACACCCTACACTGGTCCAGAAGCCTGTCGGGGTCCCAGGATCTCAGCCAGCACTAGATCCTCAGGCCAGAGCGGACCCAGCAGCGTTCAGCGCCATTTTCTCTGACGTCCTAAGTGGATGCTGGGGACTCCGTCAGGACCATGGGGATAGCGGCTCCGCAGGAGACAGGGCACAAAAGTAAAAGCTTTAGGATCAGGTGGTGTGCACTGGCTCCTCCCCCTATGACCCTCCTCCAAGCCTCAGTTAGGTTTTTGTGCCCGGCCGAGAAGGGTGCAATCTAGGTGGCTCTCCTAAAGAGCTGCTTAGAGTAAAAGTTTTATTAGGTTTTTTATTTTCAGTGAGTCCTGCTGGCAACAGGCTCACTGCAACGAGGGACTTAGGGGAGAAGAAGTGAACTCACCTGCGTGCAGGATGGATTGGCTTCTTAGGCTACTGGACACTAGCTCCAGAGGGACGATCACAGGTACAGCCTGGATGGGTCACCGGAGCCGCGCCGCCGACCCCCTTGCAGATGCTGAAGAGAGAAGAGGTCCAGAAATCGGCGGCTGAAGACTTCTCAGTCTTCATGAGGTAGCGCACAGCACTGCAGCTGTGCGCCATTGCTCTCAGCACACTTCACACCAACGGTCACTGAGGGTGCAGGGCGCTGGGGGGGGCGCCCTGGGCAGCAATGAAAGTACCTATACTGGCTAAAAATACATCACATATAGCCTCTGGGGCTATATGGATGTATTTAACCCCTGCCAGGTTGTCAGAAAAACGGGAGAAGAAGCCCGCCGAAAAGGGGGCGGGGCCTATTCTCCTCAGCACACAGCGCCATTTTCCCTCACAGAACTGCTGGTGGGAAGGCTCCCAGGCTCTCCCCTGCACTGCACTACAGAAACAGGGTTAAAACAGAGAGGGGGGGCACTTATTTGGCGATATGCTTATATATTAAGATGCTATAAGGGAAAACACTTATATAAAGGTTGTCCCTGTATAATTATAGCGTTTTGGTGTGTGCTGGCAAACTCTCCCTCTGTCTCCCCAAAGGGCTAGTGGGGTCCTGTCCTCTATCAGAGCATTCCCTGTGTGTGTGCTGTGTGTCGGTACGTGTGTGTCGACATGTATGAGGACGATGTTGGTGAGGAGGCGGAGCAATTGCCTGTAATGGTGATGTCACTCTCTAGGGAGTCGACACCGGAATGGATGGCGTATTTAGGGAATTACGTGATAATGTCAACACGCTGCATCGGTTGACGACATGAGACGGCCGGCAAACAAATTAGTACCTGTCCAGGCGTCTCAAACACCGTCAGGGGCTTTAAAACGCCCATTTACCTCAGTCGGTCGACACAGACACGGACACTGACTCCAGTGTCGACGGTGAAGAAACAAACGTATTTTCCTTTAGGGCCACACGTTACATGTTAAGGGCAATGAAGGAGGTGTTACATATTTCTGATACTACAAGTACCACAAAAAAGGGTATTATGTGGGGTGTGAAAAAACTACCTGTAGTTTTTCCTGAATCAAATAAATTAAATGAAGTGTGTGATGATGCGTGGGTTTCCCCCGATAGAAAATTATTGGCGGTATACCCTTTCCCGCCAGAAGTTAGGGCGCGTTGGGAAACACCCCTTAGGGTGGATAAGACGCTCACACGCTTATCAAGTGGCGTTACCGTCTCCAGATACGGCCGCACTCAAGGAGCCAACTGATAGGAGGCTGGAAAATATCCTAAAAAGTATATACACACATACTGGTGTTATACTGCGACCAGCGATCGCCTCAGCCTGGATGTGCAGCGCTGGGGTGGCTTGGTCGGATTCCCTGACTGAAAATATTGATACCCTTGACAGGGACAGTATTTTATTGACTATAGAGCATTTAAAGGATGCATTTCTATATATGCGAGATGCACAGAGGGATATTTGCACTCTGGCATCAAGAGTAAGTGCGATGTCCATATCTGCCAGAAGATGTTTATGGACACGACAGTGGTCAGGTGATGCAGATTCCAAACGGCACATGGAAGTATTGCCGTATAAAGGGGAGGAGTTATTTGGGGTCGGTCCATCGGACCTGGTGGCCACGGCAACAGCTGGAAAATCCACCTTTTTTACCCCAAGTCACATCTCAGCAGAAAAAGACACCGTCTTTTCAGCCTCAGTCCTTTCGTCCCCATAAGGGCAAGCGGGCAAAAGGCCAGTCATATCTGCCCAGGGATAGAGGAAAGGGAAGAAGACTGCAGCAGGCAGCCCATTCCCAGGAACAGAAGCCCTCCACCGCTTCTGCCAAGTCCTCAGCATGACGCTGGGGCCGTACAAGCGGACTCAGGTGCGGTGGGGGGTCGTCTCAAGAGTTTCAGCACGCAGTGGCCTCACTCGCAAGTGGACCCCTGGATCCTACAAGTAGTATCCCAGGGGTACAGATTGGAAATTCGAGACGTCTCCCCCTCGCAGGTTCCTGAAGTCTGCTTTACCAACGTCTCCCTCCGACAGGGAGGCAGTATTGGAAACAATTCACAAGCTGTATTCCCAGCAGGTGATAATCAAAGTACCCCTCCTACAACAAGGAAAGGGGTATTATTCCACACTATATTGTGGTACTGAAGCCAGACGGCTCGGTGAGACCTATTCTAAATCTGAAATATTTGAACACTTACATACAAAGGTTCAAATCAAGATGGAGTCACTCAGAGCAGTGATAGCGAACCAGGAAGAAGGGGACTATATGGTGTCCCTGGACATCAGGGATGCTTACCTCCATGTCCCAATTTGCCCTTCTCACCAAGGGTACCTCAGGTTCGTGGTACAGAACTGTCACTATCAGTTTCAGACGCTGCCGTTTGGATTGTCCACGGCACCCCGGGTCTTTACCAAGGTAATGGCCGAAATGATGATTCTTCTTCAAAGAAAATGGACGATCTCCTGATAAGGGCAAGGTCCAGAGAACAGTTGGAGGTCGGAGTAGCACTATCTCAAGTAGTTCTACGACAGCACGGGTGGATTCTAAATATTCCAAAATCGCAGCTGTTTCCGACGACACGTCTGCTGTTCCTAGGGATGATTCTGGACACAGTCCAGAAAAGGGTGTTTCTCCCGGAGAAGAAAGCCAGGGAGTTATCCGAGCTAGTCAGGAACCTCCTAAAACCAGGAAGTGTCAGTGCATCATTGCACAAGGGTCCTGGGAAAAATGGTGGCTTCTTACGAAGCGATTCCATTCGGCAGATTTCACGCAAGAACTTTTCAGTGGGATCTGCTGGAAAAATGGTCCGGATCGCATCTTCAGATGCATCAGCGGATAACCCTGTCTCCAAGGACAAGGGTGTTTCTTCTGCGGTGGCTGCAGAGTGCTCATCTACTAAAGGGCCGCAGATTCGGCATTCAGGACTGGGTCCTGGTAACCACGGAGGCTGGGGAGCAGTCACACAGGGAAAAAATTTCCAGGGAGTGTGATCAAGTCTGGAGACTTCTCTCCACATAAATATACTGGAGCTAAGGACAATTTACAATGCTCAAAGCTTAGCAAGACCTCTGCTTCAAGGTCAGCCGGTATTGATCAAGTGGGACAACATCACGGCAGTCGCCCACGTAAACAGACAGAGCGGCACAAGAAGCAGGAGGGCAATGGCAGAAACTGCAAGGATTCTTCGCTGGGCGGAAAATCATGTGATAGCACTGTCAGCAGTGTTCATTCCGGGAGTGGACAACTGGGAAGCAGACTTCCTCAGCAGGCACGACCTCCACCCGGGAGAGTGGGGACTTCATCTGGAAGTCTTCCACATGATTGTGAACCGTTGGGAAAGACCAAAGGTGGACATGATGGCGTCCCGCCTGAACAAAAAACTGGACAGGTATTGCGCCAGGTCAAGAGACCCTCAGGCAATAGCTGTGGACGTTCTGGTAACACCGTGGGTGTACCAGTCGGTGTATGTGTTCCCTCCTCTGCTTCTCATACCCAAGGTACTGAGAATTATAAGACGTAGAGGAGTAAGAACTATACTCGTGGCTCCGGATTGGCCAAGAAGGACTTGGTACCCGGAACTTCAAGAAATGCTCACAGAGGACTCATGGCCTCTGCCGCTAAGAAGGGACTTGCTTCAGCAAGTACCATGTCTGTTCCAAGACTTACCGCGGCTGCGTTTGACTGCATGGCGGTGGAACGCCGGATCCTAAGGGAAAAAGGCATTCCGGAAGAGGTCATTCCTACCCTGGTCAAAGCCAGGAAGGAGGTGACCGCACAACATTATCACCACATGTGGCGAAAATATGTTGCGTGGTGTGAGGCCAGGAAGGCCCCACGAAGAAATTTCAACTCTGTCGATTCCTGCATTTCCTGCAAACAGGAGTGTCTATGGGCCTCAAATTGGGGTCCATTAAGGTTCAAATTTCGGCCCTGTCAATTTTCTTCCAGAAAGAATTGGCTTCAGTTCCTGAAGTCCAGAAGTTTGTCAAGGGAGTACTGCATATACAACCCCCTTTTGTGCCTCCAGTGGCACTGTGGGATCTCAACGTAGTTCTGGGATTCCTCAAATCACATTGGTTTAAACCGCTCAAATCTGTGGATTTGAAATATCTCACATGAAAAGTGACCATGCTGTTGGCCCTGGCTTCGGCCAGGCGAGTGTCAGAATTGGCGGCTTTGTCTCACAAAGCCCATATCTGATTGTCCATTCGGACAGGGCAGAGCTGCGGACTCGTCCCCAGTTTCTCCCTAAGGTGGTGTCAGCGTTTCACCTGCACCAGCTTATTGTGGTACCTGCGGCTACTAGGGACTTGGAGGACTCCAAGTTGCTAGATGTTGTCAGGGCCCTGAAAATATAGGTTTCCAGGACGGCTGGAGTCAGGAAAACTGACTTGCTGTTATCCTGTAGGCACCCAAAAAACTGGGTGCTCTTGCTTCTAAGCAGACGATTGCTAGTTGGATGTGTAGTACAATTCAGCTTGCACATTCTGTGGCAGGCCTGCCACAGCCAAAATATGTAAATGCCCATTCCACAAGGAAGGTGGGCTCATCTTGGGCGGCTGCCCGAGGGGTCTCGGCTTTACAACTTTGCCGAGATGCTACTTGGTCAGGGGCACACCCTGGCTGAGGAGGACCTGGAGTTCTCTCATTCGGTGCTGCAGAGTCATCCGCACTCTCCCGCCCGTTTGGGAGCTTTGGTATAATCCCCATGGTCCTGACGGAGTCCCCAGCATCCACTTAGGACGTCAGAGAAAATAAGAATTTACTTACCGATAATTATATTTCTCGTAGTCCGTAGTGGATGCTGGGCGCCCATTCCAAGTGCGGATTGTCTGCAATACTTGTACATAGTTATTGTTACAAAAATCGGGTTATTATTGTTATGAGCCATCTTTTCAGAGGCTCCGCTGTTATCATGCTGTTAACTGGGTTCAGATCACAGGTTGTACAGTGTGATTGGTGTGGCTGGTATGAGTCTTACCCGGGATTCAAAATCCTTCCTTATTGTGTACGCTCGTCCGGGCACAGTATCCTAACTGAGGCTTGGAGGAGGGTCATAGGGGGAGGAGCCAGTGCACACCACCTGATCCTAAAGCTTTTACTTTTGTGCCCTGTCTCCTGCGGAGCCGCTATCCCCATGGTCCTGACGGAGTCCCCAGCATCCACTACGGACTACGAGAAATAGAATTATCGGTAAGTAAATTCTTATTTTCCTGCCTGCACAGCGCTGACCAGGAAAGAAGGTCCCACCACAGCAACTCCAGCTATCTGTAAATGGTACCAGGGGGTTGTAGAAAGGGGGGGGTGGAGGCTGCAATATGACTGTGTATCCTGTTAAGGTGCACAGTCAGCGCTGACAAGGGGTCTCCCTTTGGTAAAAGCGCTGTGTGTGGGTTGGCTCCAATCTCTGTGTCTCTCTCTCTCTTGCCATTCTTGGGGGGGGGGGGGGGGGGATCTCTGTCTGCCCTCACCTGTGTGTGTGTGTGTGTGTGTGTGTGTGTGTGTGTGTGTGTGGAGTGTTTGGTGGTCTCCTTTAGATATGTCCAGGGACACTGTGTCATATGCTGCGGAGGATATGTCCTCACAGGATCATTCCATGTAATCAGGATAGCACTGGTTTTGCACAGATTCCAGCAGGGGAGCCTGCATGGTTATCCTCTATCAAATCTATGGTTTCTCAGATTTCTACTAGGGTTTCACAGAATGAATCTGCAACTCAGGTTTTATAGAACTCTATGGCAGTTTGGTCCAGTTCTGTTACCTCAGGGTCCCCCACTGTAGGTTCCCACAAACGTGCTCTTGCCCAGATTATGCAAGATGACACGGATCCCGAGTCTGACACTGCAGACAGTAATGGGGACGTGCTCAGTGGGGCCGCATCTCTTGCTAAAGGGGTGCAGTTGATGATAGAGGCTATTAGGGATGTGTTATATATTGCTGATACAAAACCTGAGCAGGTTGAGGAGGCTTACTTCACTGACAATAAGAAAGCCTCACTAACCTTCCCTGCGTCCAAAAACCCGGAGAAAAAATTCCAGATCCCTAGAAGGGTTCTGGTTGCTTTCCCATTCCCTGAGGAGCATAGGAAAAAAAATTAGAAAACCCACCCATAGTGAACGTGTCTGTATCCAGATTCTCGAAAAAGGTGGTTTTACCTGTTCCAGGGTCTACCGCCTTAAAGGAGCCGGCTGATCGCTAAATTGATACTACGCTCAAATCCATATACACGGCTTCAGGGGCGATTCTACGTCCCACAACTGCCTGTGCATGGATTTCCAAAGCTATAGTAAAGTGGTCAGGCACGTTACTTGAGGATATGGATACAATGGATAAAAGTGTTGTTGAGTTGTTTTTACGTAACATTCAGGATTCTGCGGGATTTATGGTGGAATCCATGAAAGACCTGAGTTCCATGGCTGCACGGATATCTTCCATGTCTGTCTCAGCTCGTAGGGGACTTTGGCTGTACCAGTGGTCTGCCGACACGGAATCCAGGAGATGTGAGGGAACCCTACCCTACACAGGTCAGGCTCTCTTTGGGGAAGCGTTGGATGCATGGATCTCCACGGATACAGCGGGTAAGTCACCTTTTCTTCCCTCAGCTGCACCTGCTACGAAGAAACCTTTCTTCAGCTACATCACAGTTCTTTCGGGTTGCTAAAACAAAAAAGGCCAAACCGTCCAACACCTTCTTTAGAGGAGGTCGATCAAAATCCAAGAAATCTGCTGCTGCTGGTTCCCAGGAACAGAAGCCTGCTTCAGGTACGCCAAACTCCTCAGCATGACGGTGGACCGTGCAGCCTGGAGGTAGGGCCGCTGCGGGCGAGACTCAGACATTTCAGTCACGTCTGGGTGTCGTTCGGCCTGGATCCCTGGGTACACGATATTGTGTCCCAGGGGTACCGGTTGGAATTTCAAGATCTCCCTCCTCACCGGTTCTTCAAATCAGGCTTGCCAGCTTAGCCAGCAGACAGGGCTATCCTACAGGGAGCCGTCCAGAAGTTGGTGGAGGCACAGGTTATTGTACCAGTGCCTCCCCAGATGCAAAACAAGGGTTACTATTCGAACCTTTTCGTGGTTCGGTCAGGCCCATTCTGAACTTAAAATCACTAAACCCCTTTCTGAGGGAGTTCAAGTTCAAAATGGAGTCTCTAAGGGCGGTGATATCAGGTCTGGAGGAGGGGGAATTCCTGGTATCCCCGGATATCAAGGATGCTTATCTACACATTCCGATTTGGCCGCTGCATCAAGCTTATCTCCGATTTGCGCTGTTTGACTGTCATTTTCAATTCCAGGCCCTACCATTTGGCATCTCCACAGCACCGAGGGTATTCACCAAGGTGATGGCGGAAAATGATGGTTCTCCTCCGCAAACAGGGTTGAACATAATTCCATATCTGGACGATCTGCTGATAAAGGCATCGTCCAAGGAGAGGCTGTTACAGTCCATAGCTCTCATGACCCAGCTTCTCAGGGAACATGGTTGGATCCTGAATCTTTCAAAATCACATTTGAAACCAACCCAGAGTTTGTCAATTCTGGGAATGATGCTCGACACGGAAGTGCAGAGGGTGTTTCTTCCAGAGGAAGAAGCGTTGGTGATACAAACAATGGTCCGGGATGTCCTGAAGCCAGCCCGGGTGTCGGTTCATCAGTGCATTCGCCTTCTGGGGAAGATGGTGGCCTCATACGAGGCTCTGCAGTACGGGAGATTTCATGCTCGGTCCTTCCAACTGGATCTCCTGGACAAATTGTTGGGATCTCATCTACACATGCACCAGAGAATACGTCTGTTGCCAAAGGCCAGGATCTCACTCCTCTGGTCTCTGCAATTACCTCACCTTCTGGAGGGCCGCAGGTTCAGGATTCATGACTGGATACTTCTAACCACGGATGCAAGTCTCCGAGGCTGGGGCACAGTCACTCAAGGGGAAACCTTCCAAGGAACGTGGTCAAGTCTGGAAGCCGGCCTGCCGATTAAACATTCTGGAACTAAGAGCCGTCTACAATGGTCTCCAAGCGGCCCATCTTCTGAGAAATCGGGCCATTCAAGTGCAGTCGGACAATGTAACGACAGTGGCTTAAATAAACTGACAGGGTGGGATGAAGAGCAGAGCTGCAATGTCAGAGGTAACAGGTACATCCTCTGGGCGAAAAAACATGCGTTGGCGCTGTCGGCAATCTTAATTCCGGGAGTAGACAACTGGGAAGCCGACTTCCTCAGCAGACACGATCTCCATCCAAGAGAGTGGGGTCTCCATCCGGAGGTGTTCAAAGGAGGTAACATCTTTGGGTTTGTACCCAAAAATAGACATGATGGCCTCTCGTCTCAACAAGAAGCTTCGGCGATATTGTTCCAGGTCGAGGGACCCGCAAGCAGTGGCGGTGGACGCTCTAGTGACTCCATGGGTGTTCCAGTCGGTGTACGTGTTTCCTCCACTTCCACTCATTCCAAGAGTTCTAAAACTCCTAAGGAGAACAAGAGTTCAGGCAATCCTCATTGCTCCGGACTGGCCAAGAAGGGCTTGGTATGCGGATCTTCTGGATCTACTGCTAGAAGCGCCGAGGCCTCTTCATCTTCATGAGGGCAGGGGCCGTTTGCTTATCAAGACTTACCACGGCTACGTTTGACGGCATGGAAGTTGAACGCCAGATACTAGCTCGGAAGGGCATACTGAACAAAGTCATTCCTACCCTGATGAAGGCTAGGAAAGGAGTAACAGCTAAACATTACCATCGCGTTTGGAAAAAGTATGTATCTTGGTGTGATTCCAAGAAATTTCCTACGGTGGAGTTTCAGCTGGGACGTTTTCTACTCTTCCTGCAAGCAGGTGTGGATATGGGCCTGAGGTTGGAATCCGTAAAGGTCCAGATTTCTGCCCTATCCATTTTCTTCCAGAAACAGTTGGCTGCCCTCCCTGAGGTTCAGACTTTTTTGAAGGGAGTTCTGCACATCCAACCTCCCTTTGTGCCACCTACGGCGCCCTGGGATCTTAACGTGGTGTTGCAGTTGCTCCAGTCGGACTGGTTTGAGCCTCTACAAGAGCTTGAGGTCAAGTTTCTAACTTGGAAGGCGGTCACTTTGTTGGCCTTGGCTTCTGCTAGATGTGTGTCTGAGTTGGGGGGCTTTGTCATGTAAAAGCCCATACTTGATCTTCCATGAAGATAGAGCTGAGCTCCGGACACGTTTGCAGTTCCTTCCGAAGGTTGTGTCGGCATTTCATATCAACCAATCTTTTTTGTGGTGCCAGTTGCTAATGACTTCTCAGTTTCATCAAAGTCCTTGGATGTTGTAAGGGCTCTGAAAATCTATGTGAAGAGGACTGCTCGTCACAGAAAATCGGACAATGGGGCAGATGTATTAACCTGGAGAAGGCATAAGGAAGTGATAAACCAGTGATAAATGCAAGGTGATACCACACCAGCCAATCAGCTCCCATATATAAATTAACAGTTAGGAGCTGATTGGCTGGTGCATTATCACCTTGCATTTAACACTGCTTTATCACTGGTTTATCACTTCCTTATTCCTTCTCCAGGTTAATACATCTACCCTTCTGTTTGTCCTGTATGATCCCAAGAAACTTAGGTGTCCTGCTTCTAAGCAGATGATCTCTCGCTGGATTAGGTTCACTATCCAGTATGCGTATTCTACAGCAGGATTGCAGTGTCCTACGTCTGTTAAGGCCCACTCTACTCATAAGGTGGGTTCTTCCTGGACGGCTGCCCGGGGTGTCTTGGCTTTACAGCTTTGCAGAGTGGCTACTTGGTCTGGGTCGAACACATTTGCAAAGATCTAAAAGTTCAATACTTTGACCAAACTTCAGGTCCTCAGAAGCCAATCAGTTCTGCAGGAGCCTCCGCACTCTCTCTCCCGTTCTGGGAGCTTTGGTACATCCCCATGGTACTAATGTGAACCCCAGCGTCCTCTAGGACGTGAGAGAAAATAGGATTTCTCTGACGTCCTAGTGGATGCTGGGAACTCCGTAAGGACCATGGGGAATAGCGGCTCCGCAGGAGACTGGGCACAAAAGTAAAAGCTTTAGGACTACCTGGTGTGCACTGGCTCCTCCCCCTATGACCCTCCTCCAAGCCTCAGTTAGATTTTTGTGCCCGGCCGAGAAGGGTGCACACTAGGGGCTCTCCTGAGCTTCTTAGTGAAAAGTTTAGTTTTAGGTTTTTTATTTTCAGTGAGACCTGCTGGCAACAGGCTCACTGCATCGAGGGACTAAGGGGAGAAGAAGCGAACTCACCTGCGTGCAGAGTGGATTGGGCTTCTTAGGCTACTGGACACCATTAGCTCCAGAGGGATCGAACACAGGCCCAGCCTCGGAGCTCGGTCCCGGAGCCGCGCCGCCGGCCCCCTTACAGAGCCAGAAGCAAGAAAAGGTCCGGAAAAATCGGCGGCAGAAGACATCAGTCTTCAACAAGGTAGCGCACAGCACTGCAGCTGTGCGCCATTGTTACTCAGGCACACTTCACACTCCGGTCACTGAGGGTGCAGGGCGCTAGGGGGGGGCGCCCTGAGCAGCAATGTAAAACACCTTGGCTGGCATAAATACACCACATATAACCCCCAGGGCTATATGCGTGTATTTTAACCCCTGCCAGATTCCACAGAAAAACGGGAGAAAAGGCCGCCGAGAAGGGGGCGGAGCCTATCTCCTCAGCACACTGGCGCCATTTTCTCTCACAGATCCGTTGGAGGGAAGCTCCCTGGCTCTCCCCTGCAGTTACTACACTACAGAAAGGGGTTAAAAAAGAGAGGGGGGCACTAATTAGGCGCAGTATAACAATACAGCAGCTATAAGGGGAAAAACACTTATATAAGGTTATCCCTGTGTATATATATATATATATATATATATATATAGCGCTCTGGTGTGTGCTGGCATACTCTCCCTCTGTCTCCCCAAAGGGCTAGTGGGGTCCTGTCCTCTATCAGAGCATTCCCTGTGTGTGTGCTGTGTGTCGGTACGTTGTGTCGACATGTATGAGGAGGAAAATGAGGTGGAGGCGGAGCAATTGCCTGTAACAGAGATGTCACCCCCTAGGGAGTCGACACCTGAGTGGATGAGCTTATGGAAGGAATTATGTGACAGTGTCAGCTCTTTACAAAAGATTGATGACATGAGACGGCCGGCGACTCAGTCTGTGCCTGTCCAGGTGTCTCAAAAGCCATCTGGGGCTCTAAAACGCCCGTTACCGCAGATGGCAGATACAGACGCCGACACGGATACTGACTCCAGTGTCGACGATTAAGAGACGAATGTGACTTCCAGTAGGGCCACACGTTATATGATTGAGGCTATGGAAAATGTTTTTACACATTTCTGATAATACCAGTACCACTAAAAAGGGTATTATGTTGGGTGAGAAAAAACTGCCTGTAGTTTTTCCTGCATCTGAGGAATTAAATGAAGTGTGTGATGATGCGTGGGTTTCCCCCGATAAAAAAGTTATTGGCATCATACCCCTTCCCGCCAGCGGATAGGGCACGTTGGGAAACACCCTTTAGGGTGAATAAAGCGCTCACACGCTTGTCTAAACAGGTGGCACTACCGTCCCCGGATACGGCCGCCCTTAAGGAACCTACTGACAGAAAGCAGTAAAATATCCTAAAATGTATATACACTCACACGGGTGTGATACTGCGACCAGCAATCGCCTCAGCCTGGATGTGCAGAGCTGGGGTGGCTTGGTCGGATTCCCTGACTGACAATATTGATACCCTAGATAGGGACAGTATATTACTAACTATAGAGCATTTAAAAGATGCATTTCTATATATGCGTGATGCACAGAGGGATATTTGCCGACTGGCATCAAGAGTAAGTGCGCTGTCCATTTCTGCCAGAAGAAGGTTATGGACAAGACAGTGGTCAGGTGATGCTTATCCCAAAAGGCATATGGAAGTATCGCCTTATAAAAGGGAAGAGTTATTTGGGGTAGGTCTAACAGACCTGGTGGCCACGGAAACGGCTGGAAAATCCACATTTTTACCCCAGGTAGCTTCTCAACCTAAGAAGACGCCGTATTATCAGGCGCAGTCCTTTCGGCCCCATAAAGCGGGCAAAAGGCGCCTCATTTCTGCCCCATGGCAGAGGGAGAGGAAAAAGGCTGCAGCAAACAGCCAATTCCCACAAAAGCCCTCTCCCGCCTCCGCAAAGTCCTCAGCATGACGCTGGGGCTTTACAAGCGGTCTCAGGCACGGTGGGGGCCCGTCTCAAGAAATTCGAGACGTCTTCCCCTCGCCGTTTCATAAAGTCTGCTTTACCGACGTCTCCCTCAGACAGGGAGACAGTATTGCAAGCCATTCACAGGCTGTATTCCCAGCAGGTGATAATCAAGGTACCCCTCCTGCAACAGGGAAAGGGGTACTATTCCACACTATTGGTGGTACCGAAGCCGGACGGCTCGGTGAGACCAATTTTAAATCTAAAATCCTTGAACACTTACATACAAAGGTTCAAATTCAAGATGGAGTCACTCAGAGCAGTGATTGCAAACCTGGAAGAAGGGGACTATATGGTCTCTCTGGACATCAAAGATGCTTACCTACATGTCCCAATTTACCCTTCTCCAAGGGTACCTCAGGTTTGTGGTACAGAACTGTCACTATCAGTTTCAGACGCTGCCGTTTGGATTGTCCACGGCACCACGGGTCTTTACCAAGGTAATGGCCGAAATGATGATACTCCTTCGAAAGAAGGGAGTTTTTAGTTATCCCTTACTTGGACGATCTCCTGATAAGGGCAAGATCCAGGGAACAGTTGGAAGTCGGGGCAGCACTATCTCAGATAGTGCTGCGGTAGCACGGTTGGATTCTCAATATTCCAAAATCGCAGCTAATCCTGATGACACGCCTTCTATTCCTAGGGATGATCCTGGACACAGTCCAGAAAAAGGTGTTTTCTCCCGGAGGAGAAAGCCAGGGAGTTATCCGAACTAGTCAGAAACCTCCTAAAACCAGGCCAAGTGTCAGTGCATCAGTGCACAAGGGTCCTGGCAAAAATGGTGGCTTCCTACGAAGCAATTCCATTCGGCAGATTCCACGCAAGAACTTTCCAGTGGGACCTGCTGGACAAATGGTCCGGATCGCATCTTCAGATGCATCAGCGGATAACCCTGTCACCAAAGACAAGGGTGTCTCTCCTGTGGTGGTTGCAGAGTGCTCATCTTTTAGAGGGCCGCAGATTCGGCATTCAGGACTGGGTCCTGGTGACGACGGATGCCAGCCTGCGAGGCTGGAGAGCAGTCACACAGGGAAGAAATTTCCAGGGCTTGTGGTCAAGCCTGGAGACATCACTTCACATAAATATTTTGGAGCTAAGGGCCATTTACAATGCCCTAAGCCAAGCAAGACCTCTGCTTCAAGGTCAGCCGGTGCTGATCCAGTCGGACAACATCACGGCAGTCGCCCACGTAAACAGACAGGGCGGCACAAGAAGCAGGAGGGCAATGGCAAAAGCTGCAAGGATTTTTCGCTGGGCGGAAAATCATGTGATAGCACTGTCAGCAGTGTTCATTCCGGGAGTGGACAACTGGGAAGCAGACTTCCTCAGCAGGCACGACCTCCACCCGGGAGAGTGGGGACTTCACCCAGAAGTCTTCCACATGATTGTAAACCATTGGGAAAAACCAAAGGTGGACAAGATGGCGTCCCGCCTAAACAAAAAATTGGACAGGTATTGCGCCAGGTCAAGGGACCCTCAGGCAATAGCTGTGGACGCTCTGGTAACACCGTGGGTGTACCAGTCAGTGTATGTGTTCCCTCCTCTTCCTCTCATACCAAAAGTACTGAGAATTAGAAGACGGAGGGGAGTAAGAACTATACTCGTGGCTCCGGATTGGCCAAGAAGGACTTGGTACCCGGAACTTCGTGAGATGCTCACGGAGGACCCGTGGCCTCTACCTCTAAGAAGGGACCTGCTCCAGCAAGGACCCTGTCTATTCCAAGACTTACCGCGGCTGCGTTTGACGGCAGGGCGGTTGAACGCCGGATCCTGAAGGAAAAAGGCATTCCGGATGAAGTCATCCCTACCCTGATCAAGCCAGGAAGGATGTAACCGCAAAGCATTATCACCGCATTTGGTGAAAATATGTTGCGGGGTGCGAGGCCAGTAAGGCCCCGATGGAGGAATTTTCAACTAGGTCGATTCCTGCAATTCCTGAAAACAGGAGTGTCTATGGGCCTAAAATTGGGGTCCATTAAGGTTCAAATTTCGGCCCTGTCGATTTTCTTCCAGAAAGATCTAGCTTCAGTTCCTGAAGTTCAGACGTTTGTAAAAGGGGTACTGCATATACAGCCTCCTTTTGTGCCTCCAGTGGCACCTTGGGATCTCAATGTAGTTTTGGGGTTCCTAAAGTCACATTGGTTTGAACCACTTGAATCTGTGGAGTTAAAATATCTCACATGGAAAGTGGTCATGTTGTTGGCCCTGGCCTCGGCCAGGCGCGTGTCAGAATTGGCGGGCTTTATCCTGTAAAAGCCCTTATCTGATCTTCCATTCAGACAGGGCGGAATTGAGGACTCGTCCTCAATTTCTCCCTAAGGTGGTTTCAGCGTTTCACTTGAACCAGCCTATTGTGGTACCTGCGGCTACTAGGGACTTGGAGGACTCCAAGTTGCTGGACGTAGTCAGGGCCCTGAAAATATATGTTTCCAGGACGGCTGGAGTCAGAAAATCTGACTCGCTGTTTATCCTGTATGCACCCAACAAGCTGGGTGCTCCTGCTTCTAAGCAGACTATTGCTCGTTGGATTTGTAGTACAATTCAGCTTGCACATTCTGTGGCAGGCCTGCCACAGCCAAAATCTGTAAAAGCCCATTCCACAAGGAAGGTGGGCTCATCTTGGGCGGCTGCCCGAGGGGTCTCGGCTTTACAACTTTGCCGAGCAGCTACTTGGTCAGGGGCAAACACGTTTGCTAAATTCTACACTCTCCCGCCCGTTTGGGAGCTTTGGTATAATCCCCATGGTCCTTACGGAGTTCCCAGCATCCACTAGGACGTCAGAGAAAATAAGAATTTACTTACCGATAATTCTATTTCTCGTAGTCCGTAGTGGATGCTGGGCGCCCATCCCAAGTGCAGATTGTCTGCTATACTTGTACATAGTTATTGTTACAAAAATCGGGTTATTATTGTTGTGAGCCATCTTTTCAGAGGCTCCTCTGTTATCATGCTGTTAACTGGGTTCAGATCACAGGTTGTACGGTGTGATTGGTGTGGCTGGTATGAGTCTTACCCGGGATTCAATATCCTTCCTTATTGTGTACGCTCGTCCGGGCACAGTATCCTAACTGAGGCTTGGAGGAGGGTCATAGGGGGAGGAGCCAGTGCACACCAGGTAGTCCTAAAGCTTTTACTTTTGTGCCCAGTCTCCTGCGGAGCCGCTATTCCCCATGGTCCTTACGGAGTTCCCAGCATCCACTACGGACTACGAGAAATAGAATTATCGGTAAGTAAATTCTTATTTTTAATTACCTACCGGTAAATCCTAGTTTACTTTTTCTTTTTGGGCCGTTGCCCTTTCTTGTTTTTGTTTTCCTTCCTCCATACGGCTTTTCTAAATGTGCAAACTGAGAACTAATGGAAGTGGAAGAAGTTAGAGGGGGACAGAGTGTCTTTTCTGATTCTTTAGTGCCAACTGATATAGTCACACCTCTAAACCCACATGTTATGGTTTACACAGTGTTCCCCAGATGTACGATAGAGGACATGTAGTAACGCAAACAATAGCCCCCAGTGGATAATTTGTCGCAACTTCATAAACTACAAATGTTAAGCTTAATACTTATTGTTTTACAGTCAGAAAAGATTCAAGCAATGCCAGAAGAGGAGCGAAAGGCCAAGGCTGTAGCTGTTAGTGCAAGCAGACTTCTCACCCAAGAAGAGTTCAAGAAAATCCGTATTGCACAGATTGCCAAAGAAGTGAATTCTGCACCTGGTAAAGCGGAGAAGAGAAAAAATATTGAAATAGACAGTGATGAAGAGAGTAGGTCCGTATTATCTTCAGCAATAAAGAATTTGTTTCTATGAAGGCCTACAGTTGATAAACTACTTGGCCCATCTAATCTATACTTGTTAATTTGTAATCGTTTTATTCCTATATTTGTGTTGTAGTCCATGTTGTTTTTAAGAATGTTTACAATATTACGTTAGAACCTACTGCAGTAGTTGTTTGATCTCAGACGTCTGCAATGTGCTGTGATGTGCAAAGAAAAAAGATTGGTATTACATGAAATATGAACATTTGTATGGAAACATTGAATTGGAATGGACCATGTGAGAGCAATGTGCATAAGAGCTATAAGGTTGTGTTGTTTTACACTTCCGATTTGTTTGTTCAGCTTCAGGAGCTGAACACTTGATTCATGTGAGTTACCTACCACTTTGGCATTAGATGTAGTGCTGATAAGTGTTTAAACAATTTTGAAACTTAATTCTATATCATTAACCCCTTCAATGCCAAGGACAAGTGGCACTCATTTTCAGCATTGCAAGAGATGATAGGGGTGAAAAGTTATCCTACCAATGCTTGCCACTGACTGGAAGCTGGCTAAGGGGGTGGATGTTTGAGATCATTAAGCCCACCTCCCCAGACCAATACACTACAGGGAACTCTAAAAAGCCAAGCAGTGGGGTGAGGACATTAAAAATGCTCTACCTCCCCTATTCTGGCAACCACAGACGCAGGGGTCTGACCCTTTGTACAAAGTAGGTGTTTTTTTTAGGGGTGACCAAAGAATACCCCTTTATTGCAGAAATAATTAAGAAGTGCAGCCTTCAATTAATTCAGAAGTACCCTCAAATGAAACAGGGCAGCCCAATTCTTATTAAAATTATGTAGCCCCATGTTATAATATAACGCCAAATTCAGAAAACATTAAGAAGCCCAGGCTGTATGTCGTGTTTTCCAACGACCTTCCTGGCTACAAGAAATTCTAGGATATCGTCATATGAAAGAGGAAAGTTTTGTCTTTAAAATGATGTGCCCCCTTAGTAGTTATTGTCTTGTGATCACCAGACAACATCCATTTACTACAGAAAGCTGTGAGGTCTCTGAAGATGGGTGTGGTTCTACTGCCCAGATCTCTTCCATCCTGGCATCAATAGACATAACAATAGATTTTGTTGCCAAATGTTCAGTGTTTTACTGTAGGATAATATTTTATTCAACATCCTTTTGGAGTAGTTCACACATCATTCTTATATTGAGACTTTGATTTCTGTATCAATACTATTTTCTAATTATTCTTTTTCTGTAGATTTTGTCATACCTGTACTATGTTACAATATTCTGTGTAAAAGTAAATTTCCGTAGTAGCCTTGTTTCTCATACTGACTTATATTTCTTGTAGAGGGGAATTGCTTTCACTCAGAGATATTGAGCATCTGCATAAAAAGCCAAAGTCTGACAAAGAAACCAGACTTGCGACAGTTCTGGTAAGTTTTACATGGTTATGTGAGAATGTTTATTAGTGCAGTGTGATATTGCACTGTAACTTTCTTGAATGGCACTTTTTTTTTTTTTTAAACTTTACACGAAATATATATTTTTTTTAATCTTACCCATGTCAGCTACTCTACAACTAAATGTTAAGAGCTTTATTTATAACGCATTGAAAGCTCTTTATCACTCAACCAAGGGCTTTTCACTGTTTCCATCCATTCACAGAACAGTAATCTCAGGTTTGTCCAGTGTTCTCCCTCATTAGTTCTCCTATACTGGTATTTAAGTGATTTTAGATGTAAATGTAAAGGACTTTTCTCTGACGTCCTAGTGGATGCTGGGAACTCCGTAAGGACCATGGGGAATAGACGGGCTCCGCAGGAGACTGGGCACTCTAAAAGAAAGATTAGGTACTATCTGGTGTGCACTGGCTCCTCCCTCTATGCCCCTCCTCCAGACCTCAGTTAGATTTCTGTGCCCGGCCGAGCTGGATGCACACTAGGGGTTCTCCTGAGCTCCTAGAAAGAAAGTATATTTTAGGTTTTTTATTTTACAGTGAGACCTGCTGGCAACAGGCTCACTGCAACGAGGGACTAAGGGGAGAAGAAGCGAACCTACCTGCTTGCAGCTAGCTTGGGCTTCTTAGGCTACTGGACACCATTCGCTCCAGAGGGATCGACCGCAGGACCCGTCCTTGGTGTTCGTTCCCGGAGCCACGCCGCCGTCCCCCTTACAGAGCCAGAAGCATGAAGATGGTCCGGAAAATCGGCGGCAGAAGACTTCAGTCTTCACCAAGGTAGCGCACAGCACTGCAGCTGTGCGCCATTGCTCCTCATGTACACCTCACACTCCGATCACTGATGGGTGCTGGGGGGGGGCGCCCTGAGGGCAATATAAACACCTTGGCTGGCAAAATAATCACAATATATAGCCCCAGAGGCTATATATGTGATAAATACCCCTGCCAGAATCCATAAAAAAGCGGGAGAAAGGTCCGCAAAAAAGGGGCGGAGCTATCTCCCTCAGCACACTGGCGCCATTTTCTCTTCACAGTGCAGCTGGAAGACAGCTCCCCAGGCTCTCCCCTGTAGTTTTCAGGCTCAAAGGGTTAAAAAGAGAGGGGGGGGCACTAAATTTAGGCGCAATATTATATATACAAGCAGCTATTGGGGAAAATTCACTCAGTTATAGTGTTAATCCCCACATTATATAGCGCTCTGGTGTTTGCTGGCATACTCTCTCTCTGTCTCCCCAAAGGGCTTTGTGGGGTCCTGTCCTCAGTCAGAGCATTCCCTGTGTGTGTGCGGTGTGTCGGTACGGCTGTGTCGACATGTTTTGATGATGAGGCTTATGTGGTGACGGAGCAGATGCCGATAAATTATTATTATTATTACATTTTATTTATAGGGCGCCACAAGTGTTTCGCAGCGCCGTACAAAGGACAGTACAGGGAGACAAAACTTAGCATAACAGTAAATAAATAACAAAAATGGAGTGCAGGTAACAAAGAGCAACACAGTTCTCAACATAATACAGCTTAGATGTAAGTAGCGAAGGAGTAATCATTGTACTACTTGGGGCTGGCGGCCATAGCTAGAGATGAGCCTTTACCAGCGGGAGAGAAAGCAGGTAAAGGTGGTCGCTGAGTGAAATGTGTCAAGAAGAGGACAAGAGGAAGGAGGGCCCTGCTCTGAAGAGCTAACAATCTAGTGGGGAGGGGCAACAGACCGATGACATGAGGTACAAGCAAGCAGGTAGAAGCCTGATAGTGGTATGCGAGCAAAGCAGAGATGTCCAAGGCATGGGGCAGGGGGATGGAGGAGCAGCTTAAGGACTAGGTTATGCATTGGAGGGGTACGCTTTGATAAATGTGATGTCGCCCCCTGTGGGGCCGACACCAGAGTGGATGGATAGGTGGAAGGTATTAACCGACAGTGTCAACTCCTTACATAAAAGGCTGGATGACGTAACAGCTATGGGACAGCCGGCTTTTCAGCCCGCGCCTGCCCAGGCGTCTCAAAGGCCCGCTCCCTCAGATGGCAGACACAGATGTCAACACGGAGTCTGACTCCAGTGTCGACGAGGTTGAGACATATACACAATCCACTAGGAACATCCGTGACTTGATCCCGGCAATAAAAAATGTGTTACACATTTCTGACATTAACCCAAGTACCACTAAAAAAGGGTTTTATATTTGGGGAGAAAAAGCAGGCAGTGTTTTGTTCCCCCATCAGATGAGTGAATGAAGTGTGTGAAAAAGCGTGGGTTCCCCCGATAAGAAACTGGTAATTTCTAAAAAGTTACTGTTGGCGTACCCTTTCCCGCCAGAGGATAAGTTACGCTGGGAGATATCCCCTAGGGTGGATAAGGCGCTCACACGTTTGTCAAAAAAGGTGGCACTGCCGTCTTAGGATACGGCCACTTTGAAGGTACCTGTTGATAAAAAGCAGGAGGCTATCCTGAAGTCTGTATTTACACACTCAGGTACTAGACTGAGACCTGCAGATATTGCTGATGCAGCGTGGTCTGTGACCCTGTCAAACAGGGAAACTAGTTTGCTAACATAAGAGCATATTAAAGACGTCGTCTTATATATGAAGGATGCACAGAGGGATATTTTACCGGCTGGCATCCAGAATTAATGTAATGTCCATTCTGTCAGGAGGGTATTAGAGACCCGACACTGGACAGGTGATGCTGACTTTAAAAGGCACATAGATCTGCCTTATAAGGGTGAGGAATTGTTTGGGGATGGTCTCTGGGACCTCGTATCCACAGCAACAGCTGGGAAGAAAAATTTTTACCTCAGGTTTCCTCACAGCCTAAGAAAGCACTGTATTCTCAGGTACAGTCCTTTCGGCTTCAGAAAAGCAAGCGGGTCAAAGGCGCTTCCTTTCTGCACAGAGACAAGGGAAGAGGGAAAAAGCTGCTCCAGTCAGCCAGTTCCCAGAATCAAAATTCTTCCCCCGCTTCCTCTGAGCCCACCGCATGACGCGGGGGCTCCACAGGCGTAGCCAAGTACGGTGGGGGGCCGCCTCAAAAATTTCAGCGATCAGTGGACTCGCTCACAGGATCCCTGGATCCTTCAAGTAGTATCTCAGGGGTACAAGCTGGAATTCGAGATGTCTCCCCCCCGCCGTTTTCCTCAAATCTGCCTTGCCGACAACTCCCTCGGGCAGGGAGGCTGTGCTAGAGGCAATTCACAAGCTGTATTCCCAGCAGGTGATAGTCAAGGTGCCCCTACTTCAACAAGGAGGGGGTTACTATTCCACACTGTTGGTGGTACCGAAACCGGACGGTTCGGTGAGACCCATTTTAAATTTGAAATCCTTGAACACATACATAAAAAATTCAAGTTCAAGATGGAATCGCTCAGGGCGGTTATTGCAAGCCTGGACGAGGGGGATTACATGGTATCCCTGGACATCAAGGATGCTTACCTGCATGTCCCCATTTACCATCCTCACCAGGAGTACCTCAGATTTCTGGTACAGGATTGCCATTACCAATTCCAGACACTGCCATTTGGACTGTCCACGGCACCGATGGTGTTTACCAAGGTAATGGCAGAAATGATGATACTCCTTCGAAAAAAGGGAGTTTTAATTATCCCGTACTTGGACATTCTCCTTATAAGGGCGAGGTCCAAGGAGCAGTTGTTGGTCGGAGTAGCACTATCTCGGGAAGTGCTACAACAGCACGGATGGATTCTAAACATTCCACAGCTGGTTCCTTCCACACGCCTACTGTTCCTGGGGATGGTTCTGGACACAGAACAGAAAAAAGTGTTTCTCCCGCAGGAGAAAGCCAAGGAGCTGTCATCTCTAGTCAGAGACCTCCTGAAACCAAAACAGGTATCGGTGCATCACTGCACACGAATCCTCGGAAAAATGGTAGCTTCATACGAAGCAATTCCATTCGGCAGGTTCCATGCAAGAACCTTTCAGTGGGACCTCTTGGACAAGTGGTCGAGATCGCATCTTCAGATGCATCGGCTGATAACCCTGTCTCCAAGGACCAGGGTGTCTCTGCTGTGGTGGCTGCAGAGTGCTCTTCTTCTAGAGGGCCGCAGATTCGGCATACAGGACTGGGTCCTGGTGACCACGGATGCCAGCCTTCGAGGCTGGGGGGCAGTCACACAGGGAAGAAATTTCCAAGGACTTTGGTTAAGTCAGGAGTCGTCCCTACACATAAATATTCTGGAACTGAGGGCCATTTACAATGCCCTAAGTCAGGCAAGGCCCCTGCTTCAAAACCAGCCGGTACTGATCCAATCAGACAACATCACGGCAGTCGCCTATGTAAACCGACAGGGCGGCACAAGAAGCAGGATGGCGATGGCAGAAGCCACAAGGATTCTCCGATGGGCGGAAAATCACGTCTTAGCACTGTCAGCAGTGTTCATTCCGGGAGTGGACAACTGGGAAGCAGACTTCCTCAGCAGACGCGACCTACACCCGGGAGAGTGGGGACTTCATCCAGAAGTCTTCCAACTGTTGGTAAACCGTTGGGAAAGGCCACAGGTGGACATGATGGCGTCCCGCCTCAACAAAAAGCTAAAGAGATATTGCGCCAGGTCAAGGGACCATCAGGCGATAGCTGTGGACGCTCTAGTGACACCGTGGGTGTACCAGTCGGTGTATGTGTTCCCTCCTCTTCCTCTCATACCAAAGGTACTGAGAATAATAAGAAGGCGAGGAGTAAGAACGATACTCGTGGTTCCGGATTGGCCAAGAAGAGCTTGGTACCCAGAACTTCAAGAAATGATATCAGAGGACCCATGGCCTCTACCGCTCAGACAGGATCTGCTACAGCAGGGGCCCTGTCTGTTCCAAGACTTACCGCGGCTGCGTTTGACGGCATGGCGGTTGAATTCCGGATGCTTAAGGAAAAGGGCATTCCGGAGGAAGTCATTCCTACGCTGATAAAAGCTAGGAAAGAAGTAACCGCAAACCATTATCACTGTATTTGGCGAAAATATGTTGCGTGGTGTGTGGCCAGGAAGGCCCCTACTGAGGAATTTCAGCTGGGTCGTTTTCTGCACTTCCTACAGTCGGGAGTGACTATGGGCCTAAAATTGGGTTCCATTAAGGTCCAGATTTCGGCTCTGTCGATTTTCTTCCAGAAAGAACTGGCTTCACTGCCTGAAGTTCAGACATTTGTAAAGGGAGTGCTACATATTCAGCCCCCTTTTGTGCCTCCTGTGGCACCTTGGGATCTCAACGTGGTGTTGAGTTTCCTGAAATCACATTGGTTTGAGCCACTTAAAACTGTGGATCTGAAATATCTCACGTGGAAAGTGGTCATGTTATTGGCCTTGGCTTCGGCCAGGCGTGTGTCAGAATTGGCGGCTTTGTCATGTAAAAGCCCTTATCTGATTTTCCATATGGATAGGGCAGAATTGAGGACTCGTCCCCAGTTTCTCCCTAAGGTGGTATCAGCTTTTCACTTGAACCAACCTATTGTAGTGCCGGCGGCTACTAGGGACTTGGAAGATTCCAAGTTACTGGACGTAGTCAGGGCCTTGAAAATTTATGTTTCCAGGACGGCTGGAGTCAGGAAAACTGACTCGCTTTTTATCCTGTATGCACCCAACAAACTAGGTGCTCCTGCTTCTAAGCAGACTATTGCTCGCTGGATTTGTAGCACAATTCAGCTGGCGCATTCTCCGGCTGGATTGCCGCACCCTAAATCAGTAAAAGCCCTGGGCGGCTGCCCGAGGGGTCTCGGCTTTACAACTTTGCCGAGCTGCAACTTGGTCAGGGGCAAACACGTTTGCTAAATTTTACAAATTTGATACCCTGGCTGAGGAGGACCTTGAGTTCTCTCATTCGGTGCTGCAGAGTCATCCGCACTCTCCCGCCCGTTTGGGAGCTTTGGTATAATCCCCATGGTCCTTACGGAGTTCCCAGCATCCACTAGGACGTCAGAGAAAATAAGATTTTACTCACCGGTAAATCTATTTCTCGTAGTCCGTAGTGGATGCTGGGCGCCCATCCCAAGTGCGGATTGTCTGCAATACTTGTATATGGTTATTGCCTAACTAAAGGGTTATTGTTGAGCCATCTGTTGAGAGGCTCAGTTATATTTCATACTGTTAACTGGGTATAGTATCACGAGTTATACGTGTGATTGGTGTGGCTGGTATGAGTCTTACCCGGGATTCAAAATCCTTCCTTATTGTGTCAGCTCTTCCGGGCACAGTGTCCTAACTGAGGTCTGGAGGAGGGGCATAGAGGGAGGAGCCAGTGCACACCAGATAGTACCTAATCTTTCTTTTAGAGTGCCCTGTCTCCTGCGGAGCCCGTCTATTCCCCATGGTCCTTACGGAGTTCCCAGCATCCACTACGGACTACGAGAAATAGATTTACCGGTGAGTAAAATCTTATTTTATTTATTTTTTCTCTTACGTCCTAGAGGATGCTGGGGACTCCGTAAGGACCATGGGGATAGACGGGCTCCGCAGGAGACATGGGCACTAAGAAAGAACTTTAGGTATGGGTGTGCACTGGCTCCTCCCTCTATGCCCCTCCTCCAGACCTCAGTTTATTACTGTGCCCAGAGGAGACTGGGTGCATTACAGGGAGCTCTCCTGAGTTTTCCTGAAAAGAAAGTATTTGTTAGGTTTTTTATTTTCAGGGAGCCTGCTGGCAACAGACTCCCTGCAGCGAGGGACTGAGGGGAGAGAAACAGACCTACTTTAATGTTAGGCTCTGTTTCTTAGGCTACTGGACACAATTAGCTCCAGAGGTAACGGAACGCAGGTCTCACCCCGCCGTTCATCCCAGAGCCGCGCCGCCGTCCTCCTTGCAGAGCCGGAAGACAGAAGCCGGGTGAGTATGTGAAGAAAGAAGACTTCAAAGGCTGCAGAAGACTTCAGATCTTCACTGAGGTAACGCACAGCGGTAGTGCTGTGCGCCATTGCTCCCACACAGCACACACAAACGGCAGTCACTGAAAGGGTGCAGGGCGCAGGGGGGGCGCCCTGGGCAGCAATATGGACCTGCAAAGGTGGCAATAAACTTATATACAGACTGGGCACTGTATATAAGAGGGATCCCCGCCATATTTTGTATTTTTAAGTGGGACCGAAGCCCACCGCTGAGGGGGCGGAGCTTGTTCCTCAGCACTCACCAGCGCCATTTTCTCCACAGCACACCGCTGAGAGAAAGCTCCCCGGACTTTCCCCTGCTTACACGGTGAAAGAGGGTTTTAAAGAAGGGGGGGGGGGGGGCACATAATTTGGCGCAAATAGATAATTACAGCGCTACCTGGGTAAACATATAGTGTGTTTTTTCCTGGGTCATTAGCGCTGGGTATGTGCTGGCATACTCTCTCTCTGTCTCTCCAAAGGGCCTTTGTGGGGGAACTGTCTTCAGATAAGAGGTTTCCCTGAGTGTGTGGTGTGTCGGTACGCGTGTGTCGGCATGTCTGAGGTAGAAGGCTTTCCTAGTGAGGAGGTGGAGCAAATAAATGTGGTGTCCCCGTCGGCAACACCGACACCTGACTGGGTGGATATGTGGAATGTTTTAAATTTATTGCACCAAAGGTTGGACAAAGCTGAGTCCAGGAATTATGCAGAGAGTCAGGCCCTGCCTGCCCATATGTCGCAGGGACCCTCAGGGTCTCAAGCGCCCACTGTCCCAAATGGTAGACACTAATACCAACACGGATTCTGACTCTAGTGTCGACTACGATGATGCAAAGTTACAGCCAAAGTTGGCTAAAAGTATTCAGTATATGATTATTGCAATAAAAGATGTTTTGCATATCACAGAGGAACCCCCTGTCCCTGACACGAGGGTACACATGTATAAGGAAAAGAAACCTGAGGTAACTTTTACCCCTTCTCATGAGCTGAACGAGTTATTTGAAAAAGCTTGGGAATCTCCAGACAAGAAACTCAAATTCCCAAAAGGATTCTTATAGCGTATCCTTTCCCGACTAAGGACAGGATACGGTGGGAATCCTCCCCGAGGGTAGACAAAGCGTTGACACGCTTATCCAAAAAGGTAGCACTGCCATCCCAAGATAAGGCTACCCTCAGGGATCCTGCTGATGGCAAGCAGGAGGCTACATTAAAATCCATTTACACACACTCTGGTACCTTACTCAGACCGGCGATAGCGTCGGTTTGGGTTTGTAGCTCTGTAGCAGCGTGGACAGATACCTTATCTGCGGAATTGGATACCCTGGATAAGGATACCATTTTATTAACCCTGGGTCATATTAAAGATGCTGCCTTATATATGAGGGATGCTCAAAGAGACATTGGCCTACTGGGTTCTAGAGTCAACGCTATGTCGATTTCTGCTAGACGAGTCCTATGGACCCGGCAATGGACAGGTGATGCCGACTCAAAGAGGCATATGGAGGTTTTACCTTACAGGGGTGAGGAATTGTTTGGGGAAGGTCTCTCGGACCTGGTCTCCACTGCTACGGCAGGTAAATAAAACATTTTGCCTTATATTCTCTCACAGCCTAAGAAAGAGCCACATTATCAAATGCAGTCCTTTCGGTCAAATAAAAACAAGAGAGCACGATGATCGTCCTTTCTTGCCAGAGGTAAGGGCAGAGAGAAAAAGCTGCCATCCAAAGCTAGTTCCCAGGAGCAGAAGTCCTCTCCGGCCTCTACAAAATCCACCGCATGACGCTGGGGCTCCACTGAGGGAGTCCGCCCCAGTGGGGGGCCACATCTTCGACTTTTCAGCCATATCTGGGTTCACTCACAGGTGGATCCCTGGGCAATAGAGATGGTTTCCCAAGGTTACAAGCTGGAACTCGAAGAGGTGCCTCCTCGCCGGTTTTTCAAATCGGCCCTGTAAGCTTCTCCCCCAGAAAGGGAGATAGTCTTAAATGCAATTAAAAAATTGTGTCTTCAACAGGTGGTGATCAAAGTTCCCCTCCTTCAATAAGGGAGGGGGTATTACTCAACCCTATTTGTAGTCCCGAAACCGGACGGTTCGGTCAGACCCATTTTCTCTGACGTCCTAGTGGATGCTGGGACTCCGTAAGGACCATGGGGAATAGCGGCTCCGCAGGAGACAGGGCACAAGAATAAAAGCTTTAGGATCAGGTGGTGTGCACTGGCTCCTCCCCCTATGACCCTCCTCCAAGCCTCAGTTAGATTTTTGTGCCCGAACGAGAAGGGTGCAGGCTAGGTGGCTCTCCTGAGCTGCTTAGAATAAAAGTATATTTTAGGTTTTTTATTTTCAGTGAGTCCTGCTGGCAACAGGCTCACTGCATCGTGGGACTAAGGGGAGAAGAAACGGACTCACCTGCGTGCAGAGTGGATCGGGTTTCTTAGGCTACTGGACATTAGCTCCAGAGGGACGATCACAGGTTCAGCCTGGATGGGTCCCGGAGCCGCGCCGCCGGCCCCCTTACAGAGCCAGAAGAGCGAAGAGGTCCGGTGAAATCGGCGGCAGAAGACGATCCTGTCTTCAGACTAAGGTAGCGCACAGCACCGCAGCTGTGCGCCATTGCTCTCAGCACACTTCACACTCCGGTCACTGAGGGTGCAGGGCGCTGGGGGGGAGCGCCCTGAGACGCAATATAACAGATAATACCTTAGGTTGGCTAAAGAATACATCACATATAGCTCTTGGGCTATATGGATGTATTTTAACCCCTGCCATTTTTTACAGAAAAAGCGGGAGATAAGGACGTCGTGAAGGGGCGGAGCCTATCTCCTCAGCACACAAGCGCCATTTTCCCTCACAGCTCCGCTGGAAGGACGGCTCCCTGACTCTCCCCTGCAGACTTGCTACTGAATCAGGGTAAAAAAGAGAAGGGGGGGCACTATTGGCAGCTAAAAACTATATAAACAGCAGCTATAAGGGAATAACACTTATATAAGGTTATCCCTGTATGTATATATATATATATATATATATATATATATATATATATATATATATATATAGCGCTTGGTGTGTGCTGGCAGACTCTCCCTCTGTCTCTCCAAAGGGCTTGTGGGGTCCTGTCCTCTATCAGAGCATTCCCGGTGTGTGTGCTGTGTGTCGGTACGTGTGTGTCGACATGTATGAGGAGGAAAATGATGTGGAGGCGGAGCAATTGCCTGGGTTAGTGATGTCACCTCCTAGGGAGTCGACACCTGACTGGATGATCGTATTTAAAGAATTAAGTGATAATGTCAGCACTTTGCAAAGAACGGTTGATGACATGAGACAGCCGGCAAATCAATTAGTGCCTGTCCAGGCGTCTCAGACACCGTCAGGGGCCCTAAAACGCCCGTTACCTCAGTGGGTCGACACAGACCCAGACACAGATACTGAGTCTAGTGTCGACGGTGAGGAGACAAACGTAATGTCCAGTAGGGCCACACGTTACATGATCACGGCAATGAAGGAAGCATTGAACATTTCTGACACTACAAGTACCACAAAGAAGGGTATTATGTGGGGTGTGAAAAAACTACCAATAGTTTTCCCTGAGTCAGATGAGTTAAATGAGGTGTGTGATAAAGCGTGGGTTTCCCCCGACAAAAAACTGCTAATTTCTAAAAAATTATTGGCACTATATCAGGGGTGGCCAATCAGTCAGCGACAAAGAGCCAAGAAAAATCTTTAGGCATGCCAAAGAGCCGACACCATGTGCACGCCAAAGGTACGTGTGCAAAAATGGTGCATGGTCTTGTGCCCGCTAGGCCACGTGCGTTATAAAATGCATTAAAAAAGCCAGATCTAAAATAAAATACATAGAAATGGACACATCCACATAAAATACATTAAAAAAGCCAGAGCCAAATAAAATACATTTAAAAGCAAGATTAACATAATACACTTCAGTTCCTCCATGTCACTCCAGCCCCCCATGCCACCGTAGTCGCCCTTCATGTGTCCAGTAGCCCCTGCTCCAAACCCGAGGTGGTCCATGCTGAGGTAGCTGTAGTCCCCCTTTGCTTGCCAGTGGGTTCTCACCTAGTATCCGGCTCCCTCAGTCCACTTAGTGGCACTGGCACTGCGTGCCTGGCTGGAGCACTGTGGTTTCCGGATCTTTTGCGGTCACCTGACCTCAAGTGTCAGGAGCCGCATCTAAATGAAGAAAGAGCCGCATGCGGCTCAAGAGCCACTGGTTGGCCACCGCTGCACTATATCCTTTCCCGTTAGAGGTTAGGACACGTTGGGAAACACCCCCTAGGGTAGATAAGGCGCTCACACGTTTATCTAAACAAGTAGCGTTACCGTCTCCTGATACGGCCACCCTCAAAGAACCAGCAGATAGAAGGCTGGAAAATATTCTTAAAAGTATATACACACATACTGGTGTTATACTGCGACCAGCAATCGCTTCAGCCTGGATGTGCAGTGCTGGCGTCGCGTGGTCGGATTCCCTGACTGAAAATATTGATACCCTGGATAGGGACAATATACTGTTAACTATAGAGCATTTGAAGGATGCATTACTATATATGCGTGATGCACAGAGGGATATTTGCACCCTGGCATCAAGAGTAAGTGCTATGTCCATTTCTGCCAGAAGAGCGTTATGGACGCGACAGTGGTCAGGCGATGCGGATTCCAAACGACATATGGAAGTATTGCCGTATAAAGGGGAGGAGTTATTTGGGGCTGGTCTATCGGACCTGGTGGCCACGGCAACTTCACATCAGCAGAAAAAGACACCGTCTTTTCAAACTCAGTCCTTTCGTTCCCATAAGTACAAGCGAGCTAAAGGCCATTCCTTCCTGCCCCGGGGCAGAGGAAGGGGAAAAAGACTGCACCATGCAGCCGCTTCCCAGGAGCAGAAGCCCTCCCCTGCTTCTGCCAAGTCTTCAGCATGACGCTGGGGCTTTACAAGCAGACTCAGACATGGTGGGGGCCCGTCTCAAGAATTTCAACGCGCAGTGGGCTCACTCGCAAGTGGACCCCTGGATTCTACAGGTGGTATCGCAGGGGTACAAACTGGAATTCGAGGCGTTTCCCCCTCGCCGGTTCCTGAAGTCTGCTCTACCAAAGTCTCCCTCCGACAGGGAGGCAGTTTTGGAAGCCATTCACAAGCTGTATTCCCAGCAGGTGATAATCAAGGTACCCCTCCTACAACAGGGAAAGGGGTATTATTCCACGCTGTTTGTGGTACCGAAGCCGGACGGCTCGGTGAGACCAATTTTAAATCTGAAATCCCTGAACACTTACATAAAGAGGTTCAAATTCAAGATGGAATCACTCAGAGCGGTGATAGCAAACCTGGAAGAAGGGGACTATATGGTGTCTCTGGACATCAAGGATGCTTATCTCCACGTCCCAATCTATCCGTCTCGCCAAGGGTACCTCAGGTTTGTAGTACAAAACTGTCATTATCAGTTTCAGATGCTGCCGTTTGGGTTGTCCACGGCACCTCGGGTCTTTACCAAGGTAATGGCCGAAATGATGATTCTTCTTCGAAGAAAAGGCGTCTTAATTATCCCTTACTTGGACGATCTCCTGATAAGGGCAAGGTCCAGGGAACAGTTAGAAGTCGGAGTAGCACTATCTCAGGTAGTGTTACGTCAGCACGGGTGGATCCTAAATATTCCAAAATCGCAACTGATTCCAACGACACGTCTACTGTTCCTAGGAATGATTCTGGACACAGTCCAGAAAAAGGTGTTTCTCCCGGAGGAGAAGGCCAGGGAGTTATCCGAGCTAGTCAGGAACTTCCTAAAACCAGGCCAGGTGTCAGTGCATCAGTGCACGAGGGTCCTGGGAAAAATGGTGGCTTCTTACGAAGCAATTCCATTCGGAAGATTCCATGCAAGAACGTTTCAGTGGGATCTACTGGACAAATGGTCCGGATCGCATCTTCAGATGCATCAGCGGATAACCCTGTCGACAAGGACAAGGGTGTCTCTTCTGTGGTGGCTGCAGAGTGCTCATCTACTAGAGGGCCGCAGATTTGGCATTCAGGATTGGGTTCTGGTGACCACGGACGCCAGCCTGAGAGGCTGGGGGGCAGTCACACAGGGAAAAAATTTCCAGGGCTTGTGGTCAAGCATGGAAACATCTCTTCATATAAACATTCTGGAACTACGGGCCATTTACAATGCCCTAAGTCAAGCGAAACCCCTGCTTCAGGGTCAGGCGGTATTGATCCAATCGGACAACATCACGTCAGTTGCCCACGTAAACAGACAGGGCGGCACGAGAAGCAGGAGGGCAATGGCAGAAGCTGCAAGGATTCTTCGCTGGGCGGAAAATCATGTGATAGCTCTGTCAGCAGTGTTCATTCCGGGAGTGGACAACTGGGAAGCAGACTTCCTCAGCAGACACGACCTTCACCCGGGAGAGTGGGGACTTCACCCAGAAGTCTTCCACCTGATTGTAAACCGTTGGGAAAAACCAAAGGTGGACATGATGGCGTCACGTCTAAACAAAAAACTAGACAGATATTGCGCCAGGTCAAGGGACCCTCAGGCAATAGCGGTGGACGCTCTGGTGACACCGTGGGTGTACCAGTCAGTGTATGTGTTCCCTCCTCTGCCTCTCATACCAAAAGTACTGAGAATCATAAGAAGGAGAGGAGTAAGAACGATACTCGTGGTTCCTGATTGGCCAAGAAGGACTTGGTACCCGGAACTTCAAGAGATGCTCACGGAAGACCCGTGGCCTCTACCTCTAAGAAAGGACCTGCTCATGCAGGGGCCTTGTCTGTTCCAAGACTTACCGCGGCTGCGTTTGACGGCATGGCGGTTGAACGCCGGATCCTGAAGGAAAAAGGCATTCCAGATGAAGTCATCCCTACCCTTGTCAAAGCCAGGAAGGATGTAACCGCAAAACATTATCACCGCATTTGGCGAAAATATGTTGCGTGGTGTGAGGCCAAGAAGGCCCCTACAGAGGAATTTCAACTGGGTCGTTTCCTCCATTTCCTGCAAACAGGACTGTCTATGGGCCTAAAATTAGGGTCCATTAAGGTTCAAATTTCGGCCCTGTCGATTTTCTTCTAGAAAGAACTGGCTTCAGTACCTGAAGTTCAGACGTTTGTAAAAGGGGTACTGCATATACAACCTCCTTTTGTGCCTCCAGTGGCACCTTGGGATCTCAATGTTGTTTTGAGGTTCCTTAAGTCACATTGGTTTGAACCACTCACCACTGTGGACTTAAAATATCTCACATGGAAGGTGACGATGCTGTTAGCCCTGGCTTCAGCCAGGCGTGTGTCAGAATTGGCGGCTTTATCATATAAAAGCCCTTACTTAATTTTTCATTCTGACAGGGCAGAATTAAGGACTCGTCCTCAATTTCTCCCTAAGGTGGTTTCTGCTTTTCACATGAACCAACCTATTGTGGTGCCTGCGGCTAATAGGGACTTGGAGGACTCCAAGTTACTTGACGTTGTCAGGGCCCTGAAAATATATGTTTCCAGGACGGCTGGAGTCAGAAAGTCTGACTCGCTGTTTATCCTGTATGCACCCAACAAGCTGGGTGCTCCTGCTTCTAAGCAGACTATTGCTCGTTGGATTTGTAGTACAATTCAGCTTGCACATTCTGTGGCAGGCCTGCCACAGCCAAAATCTGTAAAAGCCCATTCCACAAGGAAAGTGGGCTCATCTTGGGCGGCTGCCCAAGGGGTCTCGGCTTTACAACTTTGCCGAGCAGCTACTTGGTCAGGGGCAAACACGTTTGCTAAATTCTACAAATTTGATACCCTAGCTGAGGAGGACCTGGATTTCTCTCATTCGGTGCTGCAGAGTCATCCGCACTCTCCCGCCCGTTTGGGAGCTTTGGTATAATCCCCATGGTCCTTACGGAGTCCCAGCATCCACTAGGACGTCAGAGAAAATAAGATTTTACTTACCGATAAATCTATTTCTCGTAGTCCGTAGTGGATGCTGGGCACCCATCCCAAGTGCGGATTGTCTGCAATACTTGTACATAGTTATTGTTAACTAAATCGGGTTATTGTTGTTGTGAGCCATCTTTTCAGAGGCTCCTTCGTTGTTATCATACTGTTAACTGGGTTCAGATCACAAGTTGTACGGTGTGATTGGTGTGGCTGGTATGAGTCTTACCCGGGATTCAATATCCTTCCTGATTATGTACGCTCGTCCGGGCACAGTATCCTAACTGAGGCTTGGAGGAGGGTCATAGGGGGAGGAGCCAGTGCACACCACCTGATCCTAAAGCTTTTATTCTTGTGCCCTGTCTCCTGCGGAGCCGCTATTCCCCATGGTCCTTACGGAGTCCCAGCATCCACTACGGACTACGAGAAATAGATTTATCGGTAAGTAAAATCTTATTTTAAATTTAAAATCCTTGAACCTATACTTGAAAAGGTTCAAGTTCAAGATGGAATCGCTCAGAGCGGTCCTCCCCAGCCTAGAAGGGGGGGATTTTATGGTGTCCCTGGACATAAAGGATGCATACCTTCATGTTCCCATATATCCACCTCATCAGGCGTACCTGAGATTTGCGGTACAGGATTGTCATTACCAATTTCAGACGTTGCCGTTTGGGCTTTCCACGGCCCGAGGATTTTCACCAAGGTAATGGCGGAAATGATGGTGCTTCTGCGCAAGCAGGGTGTCACAATTATCCCATACTTGGACGATCTCCTAATAAAAGCGAGATCACGAGAGCAGTTGTTGAACAGTGTGTCACTTTCACTGGAGGTGTTACAGCAACACGGCTGGATTCTCAATATCCCGAAGTCACAGTTAGTTCCTACGACCCGTTTGACCTTCTTAGGCATGATTCTGGATACGGACCAGAAAAGGGTTTATCTTCCGATAGAAAAAGGCCCAGGAACTCATGACTCTGGTCAGGGACCTATTGAAGCCAAAACAGGTGTCGGTGCATCCCTGCACTCGAGTCCTGGGAAAGATGGGGCATCTTACGAGGACATTCCTTTCGGCACTTTCCATGCGAGGACCTTCCAATGGGACCTACTGGACAAGTGGTCCGGGTCACATCTACAGATTCATCAGTTGATCACCCTGTCCCCCAGGTCCAGGGTATCTCTCCTGTGGTGGCTGCAGAGTGCTCACCTTCTGGAGGGTCGCAGATTCGGCATTCAGTACTGGGTTCTGGTGACCACGGACGCGAGCCTCCGAGGTTGGGGAGCAGTCACACAGGGAAGAAACTTCCAAGGTCTTTGGTCAAGTCAAGAAACTTGTCTTCACATCAACGTCCTGGAACTGAGGGCCATATACAACGCCCTTCGCCAAGTGGAGACTTTGCTTCGCGACCTACCGGTTCTGATCCAGTCAGACAACATCACAGCAGTAGCTCATGTAAACCGCCAAGGCAGCACAAGGAGCAGAGTGGCAATGGCGGAAGCCACCAGGATTCTTCGCTGGGCGGAAAATCATGTAGGCGCACTGTCAGCAGTGTTCATCCCGGGAGTGGACAACTGGGAAGCAGACTTCCTCAGCAGACACGATCTCCATCCAGGAGAGTGGGGACTTCATCAGGAAGTCTTCGCACAGATTGCAAGTCAGTGGGGCCTGCCCCAGATAGACATGATGGTGTCCCGCCTAAACAAAAAACTACAGAGGTATTGCGCCAGGTCAAGAGACCCTCAGGCGGTGGCAGTGGACGCCCTAGTGACACCGTGGGTGTTCCAGTCGGTCTATGTGTTTTCTCCTCTTCCTCTCATCCCGAAGGTGTTGATAATAATAAGAAAAAGAGGAGTACAGACAATTCCCATTGTTCCAGATTGGCCCTGAAGGGCCTGGTATCCGGATCTGCAGGAAATGCTCACAGAAGATCCGTGGCCTCTTCCTCTAAGACAGGACCTGTTGCAACAGGGGCCCTGTCTGTTCCAAGACTTACCGCAGCTGCGTTTGACGGCATGGCGGTTGAACGCTGGATCCTAGCGGAAAAGGGCATTCCGGATGAGGTCATTCCTACTTTGATAAAGGCTAGGAAGGACGTGACCGCAAAACATTATCACCGTATATGGCGAAAGTATGTTTCTTGGTGTGAGGCCAGGAATGCTCCTACGGAAGAATTCCATCTGGGCCGTTTCCTTCACTTCCTACAAACTGGAGTGAATTTGGGCCTAAAATTAGGCTCCATTAAGGTTCAGATTTCGGCCCTATCCATCTTCTTTCAGAAGGAATTAGCTTCTCTCCCAGAAGTACAGACTTTTGTGAAGGGAGTACTGCATATTCAGCCTCCTTTTGTACCTCCGGTGGCGCCTTGGGACCTTAACGTGGTGTTGAGTTTCCTTAAGTCGCACTGGTTTGAACCACTTAAAACAGTGGAATTAAAATATCTCACTTGGAAAGTGGTCATGTTGTTAGCCTTGGCTTCGGCTAGGCGAGTGTCGGAATTGGCGGCTTTGTCTCATAAAAGCCCCTATCTGGTTTTCCATATGGATAGAGCGGAATTGCGGACCCGTCCTCAATTCTTGCCCAAGGTGGTTTCATCTTTTCATATGAACCAACCTATTGTGGTGCCTGTGGCTACACGAGACTTGGAGGATTCCGAGTCCCTTGATGTGGTCAGGGCTTTGAAAATTTACGTAGCCAAAACGACTAGGGTCAGAAAAACAGAGGCACTGTTTGTCCTGTATGCTGCCAACAAGGTTGGCGCTCCTGCTTCAAAGCAGACTATTGCTCGCTGGATCTGTAACACGATTCAGCAGGCTCATTCAACAGCTGGATTGTAGTTACCAAGATCGATTAAGGCCCATTCCACTAGGAAGCTGGGCTCTTCTTGGGCGGCTGCCCGAGGGGTCTCGGCATTACAGCTGTGCCGAGCTGCTACTTGGTCGGGTTCAAACACCGTTGCAAAGTTCTACAAGTTTGATACCCTGGCTGAGGAGGACCTCATGTTTGCTCAATCGGTGCTGCAGAGTCATCCGCACTCTCCCGCCCGTTTGGGAGCTTTGGTATAATCCCCATGGTCCTTACGGAGTCCCCAGCATCCTCTAGGACGTAAGAGAAAATAAGATTTTAAACCTACCGGTAAATCTTTTTCTCCTAGTCCGTAGAGGATGCTGGGCGCCCGTCCCAAGTGCGGACTACTTCTGCAAGACTTGTATATAGTTTTTGCTTACATTAGGGTTATGTTACAGTTTTCATCAGTCTCTGTTTGATGATGTGTTGTTTCATACTGTTAACTGGTTCGTATATACCCTAGTTATACGATGTGAATGGTGTGGGCTGGTATGAATCTTGCCCTTGGATTAACAAAATACTTTCCTCGTACTGTCTGTCTCCTCTGGGCACAGTTTCTCTAACTGAGGTCTGGAGGAGGATCATAGAGGGAGGAGCCAGTGCACACCCGTACCTAAAATTCTTTCTTAGTGCCCATATCTCCTGCGGAGCCCGTCTATCCCCATGGTCATTACGGAGTCCCCAGCATCCTCTACAGACTAGGAGAAAAAGATTTACCGGTAGGTTTAAAATCTTATTTTCCCCTTATAATGCCATCTGTGGATGGTAATGATATTGTACCATTTTAAATTAATATTTAAACTGTCATAACCTCTTTCCTTTCTTCATTGTGTAAATATGATTTCCTTCTTATTCAGTAACACTCAAAGTGATCTGAAACGTCAAAGCAGGTCCTCAGATGGGCTGATCCCAATGAAAGAGGAATTAGTGAAAGAATGTGAATTATTTACGTAATAGTGCAAGGGCAATTGTAATGACCCTGCTTCTCACTGCCCTCCCATTTGACCTGTGCTCTGCTCCAGACAAGCCAGCCCTCCCACTCAGAAGCCGCACTGCTGGTCATTCACTAGGACAACTCACGTGTGATAGTTTTATCTATCGTACGCGAGTCGTCCCAGCTCCCCGGCGTACAGTAGATTTATCGTTCGACCCCCAATGGATCCCTACCCGAATTGACTGATCATATGTGCAGCACATATGATCAGTTGATTCAACCCGCGGGGCCGCGCATCGTATTCGCACCTAAAACATGCACGATGTGCAAGTGATGGGTCGAATGACATGTCGATATCATGTATTCTTATAAAATATCGACCTAACCTATGGCCAGCATAAGAACTCTGTACACACAGCCTTGATGACGCACTATAGTCCCTTTTATAACTCTGCAACACGCACCACACACGTGAGTTGTGCCTGTCAGATTACAGTACTGTGATAGTGGCTCATCTCTGTGCGTGTTTATAATCTACACATTACTTGAAGCAGACCAGAACATCTCTAGTCTTTGCAGCTGTTACCCCCTTTCCGGGGCCAGTTTATGCTTTCAACAGTAACCGTAATACAGGTTGAGTATCCCTCATCCAAAGTTCAAAATCCCACATCTTTGGTTCCCCTACTGAGATAATGACATATTTCTGCTGCGGGGTACACTGGGCTCCACAAGGATTGGACCATGGGGGGTGTAGAGTAGGATCTTGATCCGAGGCACCAACAGGCTCAAAGCTTTGACTGTTCCCAGAATGCATAGCGCCGCCTCCTATATCACCCCGCCTCCCTGCACAGGAGCTCAGTTTTGTAAGTTGGTGCTGCAGTAAGCAGGCACTTAACAGAGAGGGGCTGCTCAAAGCAGCCCTAAGAAAAGCTTTTTATGAGAAAAAAGTGAAGACTTCAAGGGCAGCAGCGGTGGTAAATGTCTTGTGACATTCACTGCTGCAGCTCCAGCTCTCCCCAGCGGCGCTGTACACTCCTGAGCCCTGGTTGCCGGGTACCTACAGCGGAGGCTCCGGTTTTCTTCACGTTAGACACACACGGCTGGGGCTCTCCAGGATCGCGTGGCCGCGCTTCGGGAGGTGGTAAGTGGGTCCCGCTTGCGGGACCCGGTCTTTATCGCGATCCGGCGCGGTCAGTGGGAGGCGGGCCGCGCGCGCTGGCGGTGGACACTGTGGCAGTACAGGCGATCCCACTAGATCACCAGGGCATGGGCCCCTGCGTCTACCAGGACCTAGCTCTGCTGTCTTTGACGGCGTGGCTCTTGAAGCTTCCGTCTTGAGGGCTAAGGGTTTTTCTGAAGATGTCATTAAAACTATGTTGCGGGCCCGGAAACCGGCTTCTGCTCGGATTTACCATAGGGTCTGGCATTCCTACTTTGTTTGGTGCGCATCTAACAATTATGACGCTTCCAAGTTTAGTACAGCCAAGCTTTTGGCTTTTCTGCAGCAAGGCCTGGAGTTAGGCCTGCGTCTGGCCTCCCTCAAGGTTGATATTTCTGCCTTGTCGGTGTGGTTTCAGAGAAAAATTGCGACTTTACCTGATGATCATACTTTCATTCAGGGTGTGTTGCGTATCCAACCTCCCTGTGGCTCCTTGGGACTTGTCGGTGGTTTTGGAGGCGTTGCAAGAGCCGCAATATGAACCCCTTGGTTCAGCTGACCTTAAGTGGCTTTCCCTTAAGGTGGTGTTCTTGCTGGCTATTGCCTCTGCTAGAAGAGTGTCGGATCTGGGTGCCTTGTCTTGTAGTTCCCCATATCTGATTTTTCACCGTGACCGGGCGGTTCTTAGGACTCGTCCCGGATATTTACCTAAGGTGGTTTCTTCGTTCCACCTTAATCAGGAGATTGTGGTTCCGGCCTTTGTCTCTCCTGATTTGTCTTCCAAAGAGCGGTCTTTGGATGTGGTATGGGCTCTCCATATCTATGTGAAGAGAACTGCTTCTGTTCAAAAATTTGATTCTCTCTTTGTTTTGTTTGGATTTCACAAACGTGGCTGGTCTGCTCACAAGCAGACCCTGGCCAGATGGATTAGAATGGTGATTGCACATGCTTATGTGAGGGCTGGTCTGTCAGATCCTGATCACATTACGGCCCATTCTACTCGGTCTATTGGACCTTCTTGGGCGGCCCAACGTGGTGCGACCCTTGAACAATTGTGCAAGGCGGCTACGTTGTCTTCCGGGAACACGTTCATTAGGTTCAATGCCTTTGATACTGCCGCTTCCCAGGATGCTTCCTTTGGACGCCGGGTTCTTGTGCCCGCTACAGTGCGTCCCCTCCCATAAGGAACTGCTTTAGGACATCTCCATGGTCCAATCCTTGTGGAGCCCAGTGTACCCCGCAGCAGAAAACGAGTTTTATGGTAAGAACTAACCTTTGTTAAAACTCTTTCTGCGAGGTACACTGGGCTCCACAGGGCGCCCGCCCTGACGGACTTAGCTTCTTTGGGTTGGTATGGCATTAGCCGCTGACACTTCTCTTGTCGTGAGAGTGTGGTGTATGTGGCTACTAACTGTTGTCCTCTCTTTTCCTGCTACTGCATTGGGCTGGTTAACTAAAAACTAAGCTCCTGTGCAGGGAGGCGTGGTGATATAGGAGGCGGCGCTATGCATTCTGGGAACAGTCAAAGCATTGAGCCTGTTGGTGCCTCGGATCAAGATCCTACTCTACACCCCCATGGTCCAATCCTTGTGGAGCCCAGTGTACCCCGCAGAAAGAGTTTTAGCAAAGGTAAGTTCTTACCATAAAACTCGTTACCGTATATACTCGAGTATAAGCCGAGTTTTTCAGCACATTTTTTGTGCTGAAAAAGCACCCCTCGGCTTATACTCGAGTGATGCGCCCGGAGCCCTGTGCAGGAGCAGAGCACAGGAAGCAGCCGTGAGAGAAGGAGGAGGAGGAGAGAGGGGGACTCGGGAGCCGCAGCAGCGCACTGTAATTGGTGCATCGACCAGTGACGCTGCTGCAGCCATCCCTCTCCCTCTCCATGCTCACCGAAGTACTGCCGCGCCGCCCGCCTCCTCAGCCGCTGCGCTCTGTCCCAAGGCCGGCCACCGCTGCCCGCACCGCCTGCTGCTGCCTGCACTCGTGCCCCGTCATTGAAGGTTAGTAGAGACAGGCTGCGGGGTGAGGAGCGCGGGTGTGTCGGGGAAAGCGCGGGTGTGTCGTGGGGGGGGGTAGTTGGGGGCTGGGCATATCTGGCACTGTGAGGGCATATGGTATCTGGCACTGTGGGGGCATATGATGCACTGTGGAGGCATATCTGGCACTATGAGGGCAAATATCTGGCACCATGGGGGCATATCTAGCACTGTGGGGGCATATCTGGCACTATGAGGGCATATCTGGCACTGGGGGCATATGTAGCACTGTGGGGGCATATCTGGCACTATGAGGGCAAATATCTGGCACCATGGGGGCATATCTAGCACTGTGGGGGCATATCTGGCACTATGAGGGCATATCTGGCACTGGGGGCATATGTAGCACTGTGGGGGCATATCTGGCACTATGAGGGCATATCTGGCACTGTGGGAGCATATCTGGCACTATGAGGGCAAATATCTGGCACCATGGGGGCATATCTCTAGCACTGTGGGGGTATATCTGGCACTGGGGGGCATATCTGGCAGTATGAGGGCCGTGTCCAGCTATAGCTGCATTTACCACCCTAGGCTTATACTCGAGTCAATAAGTTTTCCCAGTTTTTTGGGGGGAAATTAGGTGCCTCGGCTTATATTCGGGTCGACTTATACTCGAGTATATACGGTATATATTATATATTGTGTATATACAGATATATTATATAGAGATAATGTGTGTGTGTGTGTGTATATATATATATATATATATATATATATATATATATATATATATATTAAAATTATTATATTTGTGTCATTTTCTCAGTAGGGGAACCAAAAATGTGTGATTATGGATAAGGGATACTCAACATGTTTAGACTTTTGCGTCCTCCAGTATGATGGCTGTAGGGAGTAGGGTTTGGCTTTCTCTCCCACCTCGGCCCTTTCAACTTCTGATTGGCTGCTGTACACTTTAGGGGGTAGAGGGGACAGGAAGGGTGCAGGAAAATAGAACATTTCACAGCTATACTACCCTTGGATGAGGCCCATTGTGCTATTCACATATGGCTAAATCATAAGAAACAGAAAGCAGAGCTAGCAGTATAAGTAGACCGATTTTTGTTCCAGATACTTCCGTTATTCTAGGTATATTAATTATACGTTTTAGTCCGTGTGTTTAACAGTACGCATAATACCATCCTCTTCTGAGATGTTAATTTAGGGGGTAATTAAGACCTGATCGCTGCTGTGCATTTTCGCTCAGCGGGTGATCAGGTCTGAACTGCGCATGCATATGCACCGCAAGGCGCAGGCGCGATGGTCCGCAGTGACGAGGAGGGCCAGTCAGCAGCGGCGGGATGGTGTAAAAAATCCGAACGCACTGGCGATCGGAATGAGATTGACAGGAAGAGGCCGTTTGCGGGTGGCAACTGACCGTTTTTTAAGGAGTGTCTGGAAAAACGCAGGAGGGACCAGGCATTTGGAGGGAGGGATTCTGACGTCGGCTCCGGCCCCAATCATCGCACTGGAATAGTAAGTCCTGAGCTGTGCAGAGACTGTACAAAATTAGTTTGTGCAGCTCTCCAACACATCCGAACGCACCCCTCACAGCGATTTTCCCCTCCCCATGTAGGCGGCGACTACCTGATCGCAGGGCTGCAAGAAACGCACCCTAGCGATCAGGTCTGAATTATCCCCTTAGTTGCTGGGTGCATATCTGTAGATGGTGGTTGCTCATACACAGCTGACCAACCCTCACTGCCATCTAAAGATATATCTGGTACACACTGGCAGATCGTGGTCGTGAAACGTGACAAATCTACCAGCAATTTACATAATGGGTTGGCCTTCTAAAGAGCACACAGGAAGAGGAAATATGCCCTCATTCTCCTGTGATGCTCTGCAGCTGTAACAGCATCTGAATCACAGTACTACGTGTGTTTGCTAAATAAACATAAATACTATCCACATTTAGCTATACATTAAAATGTTTATGTTGGTCAGGGATATGGCTTTGGCATCCTAAGATGGCGGCCACATTTATGCAGCTCTACCTCACGGTTTTTAAAATTTATTTTTCTGCTGCCCCCTTCAAGCTGCAAATAATATAGTATAGACTAACCTAGTGGATGACAAAATAAAACTAATAAAGCATAACGAAGAATATCAATCGTCAATCACTCGTAAGAAATCACAGTTCCTGTCAAATGAGATCACGGCAGCAAACAATAGGCCAGCTCAACTTTTCCGCACAGTGGAGATGCTTTGCAAGCCAGCATGCCTGCAGACTGATGAGACCCTCTCCCAGGCAAGATGCAATGAGTTTGCAAACTTCTTTGCAGATAAAATATCCACCATCCGGGCTGGAATCTCCACAGTGCCATCAAAGGTGTGCCAAACTACAAAGCCTGCCAATATAAGCTACCTGCCTTCATGGACCAGCTTTGATCCAGTGGATGTAAAGGACACTGCTGAAATTGCTCGGATTTTGCGTCCCACTACCTGTGATCTGGACCTAGCCTCAACCAAGCTTCTAATAGGTTGTATGGATATAATTGGTCCTGTCTTTACAAAAATTGTTCAATGCACTTTGCAGACAGGCATTTTTCCTGGACCCCTAAAGGAAGCAATTGTTAGACAGCTTCTTAAAAAACCTAATTTAGATCCCGACTGCATGACCAACTACAGACCGGTATCAAACCGGGCCGGGCCAGGCACAAAGCAATTAAACCTTTCGACTATATATTCAGCGCTAGAGGTTGTTCTATAGATAAGAAATTTATGTGGTAGAGACATAAATTTTGATTTGTTAGATCTTATACTTAAAAGCTGCCTCTATTATGCAATTCTTTACCCATTGAATAATCACGAGCGCTGACAGCAGAGACTAAGAGCATTGATCAATAGAGACATTTGATATATAAACTAGGAGGCCTCTGTGCATTATTGTGAATCTCACACTGGTATAAACAAGTCCTTATTAATGAGAAGCTTGCTATACTGTATATCTGAAAGCTGTCTCTATAAACTTTCCACGTGTAGAATGCTTTCAAGCGCTGACAGCAGAGACTGAGAGCGCTGATCGATATCATAAGCAAAGATACGCATTTTATCTAGCACAGAACCGTGTACTCTATGATCATAGAAGCATATGAAGGCTAGTACCATGCCAATGATAAGTCAAAGGCGCTGACTGTAGACACTGAGATTGTCAGTTAGCCAGTGATACACACAAGTAATTAATGTTTATAGCGGCAGATTGTGAGTGCGTTGACAGCATAGACTGAGAGCGCGGATCACTACTTCATGTGAACTACTGTATGGATGTTTCACTCAATGATATGCTCTGATATGCATATTGGCACAAAGTACCTACTTTCTAGAAGTGCATACCAAATGTACATGTCAGTTTTGTGGTATTGATAGCAGAAATTTAAAAAATCAGCCGATCAGTCACAAGGAATTTATTTAACACAAACTAATAATTAACATTATACCTGTGTGTATTCCAGGCAAGTTTGCACCCAATAAGCCCAGACAAAATATTGAGATAATATTCTGACAGCACCAATTAATCTTTATTAAGGTCATAGAACCTGAGACAAATCTATTACACATATAAGACATTGCACAGCACAGTGGATCCAAAGAGTGTGGTTTCTTAACATTATATGTTGCACTGTGTCCCACACTTGTCTTTATTGATTTTATCATTTTCACAGTTATTGGCTCTTTTATTAAGATGGAAATAAGTTATATTTTAATTGTGTATATTTAACTCTAGTGCGCCACCCAAAGTCCAATTCTCCCCTTTCCTTTCAAAATGTGTTTTCATATATTGGCAACAATATATGGTGTGGCAGCACCCCCTAAACTTGACCAGTTATAAGGCAGTATAATATAAGAAGGGGTATTCTATTCAGGATTTATGTAAATCTCAATACTAGTGCAGTAGTTTTCCCATTCCCTTTTTCCTCATTTGAAACTCCCAGGCTAGCCAGTTTGTTTGGTGCCGGCAGGAGCCGGATGCACCATTGAACAGGCGGGTGCTGCTTTTAAGTAGCCCCAAGCTGGGTTTTGTTTTTTTTCTGTTTGTACTATTTTTTTATTTTTATTTTACTTCTGAGCAAGCGGTGCTAGGCGTCCTATTGGACGCCCGAGCTGCTGCTCCTTCAATGTCCTGCCGGTGTTGCAACATTGCTAAGCTGTCCAGTGATTATGGTGGGTACCAGCAGAGCTCTGCACGCACACACCCCTCTGGGGTCCGGACACCGTGGGGACAGGCAAGGCTATTTCCCGATTGCAGCGAATCGCGTCTTTAGCTGCCTATACCTCCTATTGTGAAGACCACCCAAGACATCCAGTTCATCCACAACCCCTCTATAGATCACCAGGGCATTTCCACTGGCATCGGGGACCATTACAGAGGCCAGTTGCCCAGGAGGTTAAGTCCGCATAAAGAAAGTAAGCTCTCCCCAAGTCTTTTTGAGAGCTGGAACCATCTGCCAGTACTCCATGCTGCACACAAAGAGTTCAGTAAGCTGATCCTATTCAGGGAATTTAATTTAAATATTGGAGGCTTAGGAGCCGGTTCCTCATCCTCCATGTCAAGAATTGATTTAACTGCAAGCACTAGAGCAGGGACATCCACAGTAGAATGTTGTTCCTCCTCAGCCGAGGGAGACTTGGAGAAAGAGACTGCGTCTTCAGAGGCTTTTCCTTCTAGCAGACAAAATTACGGCACTGCACTTGCGCAAGTTACTTCACAATTGGCGAATGTCCATCCACACAGCAACGCAGGTCTTGGGATCCATGGTCTTCAGTTCCACTCCCGTCCTCTTCAACACCTGATATTATCCCGATGGAATGTGCACCATCATCTGTTCTGGTCCCAGACGATCGTTCTCCTTCTGGAAGTTCGTCTCTCCCTCTCGTGTCCACCTGAACAAGGGTTGCTCCTTCTGGATTCCAGATTCAGTGCCTCCATGGGTAAGGGTGCAGTGACTGGTCAACATTCCTTTCAGAGATGTTGGACAACCTACGAAAGTTGCCTACCCATCAACATCCCAGAGTTTCGGCCTAACCCTGTCGCAGGACCTTCTCTTTCTGGGGCAGGCCTGTCCAAATCCAGTCCGACAATGCAACTGGGATAGCCTACCTCAACCCGGGAGTCCTCAACTGGGAAGCAGACAGGATGACTATGCCCGATGGTGGGCTCTACACCCGGAAGTCTTTCATCTCCTTTTGGACAAATAGGTTCTGCTGGATGTGGACCTCATAGCCTCACGTCACAACCACAGATTGCCTGTATATGTGTTCAGGACCAGGGATCCCGCAGCCGCTTTTGTGGATGCTCTAGCGCTGCGGTAAACCTTCAATCTGGTGTACCTCTTCCCTCCAGTCTCCCTCCTTCCACAGGTTCTTCTCAAGTTCAAGCAGGAAGAAAGGACCGTGCTACTCAACCCCACACTGGCTGAGGCACCATTGGTTTGCTGACCTGCAGAGTCTTTCGATAGACACTCCCTAATTACTCCCTCTCTGGCCAGATCTGCTAACTCAAGGTCCCTGTCTGTACCTGGACCTAGCTCGTCTGTCTATGACAGTGTGGCTCTTGAGTCATCCCTCTTAATATCCAAGGGTTTCTCCCACTCTTTCATTGCTCCAGACGATGCTGCAGGCTCGAAATCCTGCCTCAGCCTGCATATACTACAGAATTTGGCGCTCTTACTTTCAATGGTGTTTTACCAGGAGCTACGATCCTATGGTTTTCAGATTGTCATGGGTGCTTTCCTCTGTCAAGGCAGGGTTAGACCTCAGCCTCCGCCTGGCATCCCTCAAGGTCCAGGTCTCTACTCTGTCAATGTGATTCCAGCGAAAGATCGCCCTCTGTCTGATGTTAGAACATTCCTTCAGGGTGTTCTCCACATTCAACCTCCCTTTGTCCCTCCTTTGATTTTGTGGGACTTGTCTTTGGTTCTCCGGGTCTTTTGCAGGCGCCTCTGGTTTAGCCTTGGGATTTGGTGGAACTCAAGTGGCTGACAGCAAGACTCTCTTCCTCTCCTATCCACTCAGGAGCATCCCTTCCCTTGAACAACTGCTTTGGGACATCCCCATTATCTCTCCTGTGGAGCCCTATGGAACATGAAGAAGAAAAGGAGAGTTATGGTAAACTTTCCTTTGTTAACTCTTTCTTTGAGGTCCACAGGGTGCCCACCGTGACACACCTGGCTTCTATGGGTTTCTTCTCTTGGTCACCGGTTCCCTTCTCTGATCTATGAGAGTGTATTTTTGTGTGTACCATATTTTCCTTCTCTCCTATCATGCTCCTGCCTTGGGCTTGTTGACAAAACTAAGGAACCTCTGAGCATGAAGGCAGGGTATAGGGGGGAAGGACCGGGAACATCTTGGGATACCTAAAAGCTTAACGGTTTGGTCCCCAGTCCTTTACTACCACATACACCTAATTTTCTCCCCTATGGACCTCGAAGAAAGAGCGTTAACAAAGGTAAGTCTTCATAGCTCTCCTTTTTTTAATTCCTCAGGGAACATTGGGCGCCCACTCAGCACTTCACAACCTGCCTTGTTTTTTTGTTTGCTTGGCTACATGTTGTTCTCTGCAGTGTGTACGGGTACTCCTTTTCAGTCCTTTGTCCAATTTCCTGTTTATTCCTCCTCCTCTCTGGTTTTCCTTCGGTTGTCTCTGCTGTCTTTCTTCTCGGGCTTTGTTTATGTAAACTGGGTTTGGGAGGGGTATAGAGGGGATTAGCCAACTACACTTCTTGAAAAATTAAAGTGCCAGGCTCCACTCAACCATGCGTATAAACCCCAAGTGTATGTGCTACAGTTTCCCCTATGAAATCCGTAAGTACCAAAATCCTGTTTTTCTCTACCTCCTCAGCACGCTCTCCCCATATCCAGCGAGTTTGGCATACATCAGTATCCGTCTTTGACCACAGTTCCATGCAGGGCTGAGCAGTAGCAGCTACGTTTATGGAGGCTGTAATCTTTCCCCCTCTCCGGCCACCCGGCGGTGATAACTGCAACAGACATACCCTGGAGGATGAAGGCACTGCAGTGAGCCAATGCGGTGCCCACCCACACCCTGGGACAGCTCATTTAAATAATCCCACCCACACAGATGGCCAATTTATCACAAGTCATGGGGTCTGCAATACACACAGAATGCTTCATCAATATATCTGCAGATATATTGGTCATGGACTGTGCAGCACAGCTGACACATTTTCTTTGTGAACAACGTAATTCAGACCTATAGTTTGTACACACCTGCCGATCATTAAATTTATACATCATCCGATCAATTGATCGGATGGTATATCGTTCATTGTGTACCCAGCATTAGACATTCAACATGTGGTTTTGTTTTCTTTTTAGGATCTGCGGCACAACATACATGAAACTGTTAACTTCTCTTCAAATAATGTATAGTATTATCTTTATAGAACTATTTTTGGCTACGGAAACATTTTCTTTACAAACTTTACCACATATTTACATTTAACAGAAACCATTCTAACATAAGTTTGTATGTGACTTAACTTTAAAAATGTTAATTGTTGCAGTAATGTTTCATGTGAAGCTTTTAAAATGCAGTTTCTATATAGAGGACCTTGCTTATAGATTATTTTTCTAACCATATTTCACTTTGAATAGGCTGGCAGAACAGACCGAAAAGACTTTGTGAGGAAAAAAACAAAACTGAATCCCCACGCCAGCTCCACCAACAAGGAAAAGAAAAAGAATAAAAACTTCATGATGATGCGGTACAGCCAGAACATTCGTTGCAAAAACAAGCGTTCCTTCAGAGATAAACAGGTAATAATTACAGAATGCATTAGTGAAATGTGCGTTCGGCAAAGGCATTGGAGAATAAGCAAACTATCTTTTTTTTCCCTCAGATTGCCCTGCGAGATTCACTTCTGAAGAAGCGGAAACGGCTTATGAAATAACTGCAGCTTTATCTTGTTATTGTGAAAACTAATGACTTGTACATGCACAACTTTGTGAGCCCATTTTACATTCTGCCTATGTAGCATTCAAGTGCAAATAACAGTTGTGGTAAACTTAATTTGTCCCCCCAAAAAATATTGACTTTATTTTTTTCCGACCTGGATGGTGATTTTGTATAAACAGATCTGTTTTTCATTGTATTTTGTATATACATTCTTCTATTTCGTGTGTGTGTTGATCATTAGTTGGACCAGTATGAGGTTGACCCCATGTGGTCGACATGCGCATGGTCACCAGGGTCAAGTAACCTATCAACCATATGGGGTCGACCTCTCACCTGGATACCATCCTGTACAGTGCTTAATTATAATGCTTTGTTAAATACATGGATAAATACTCAAGTATGTTTAGTAATTAATGACGTGCTGTAATAGGAATCAGAACACACATTGCCTTATGCTTGGATCGTGAATGGATACAAGTCTGTATTAGTGGTTTATGACTTGTGTATCACTTGCAAGAACACAGATGTATTTAGTATTCAGATATAGATACAGGTAATGTGCATTATTTACTAATGGTTCACGTGCTAGACAAGCCATTGTTTATTATATTTACATAGAAGAATGTATATTTCTGAATTACATTAAACAACTAGAATGTTTCTAACAACAAAAGGATTGGGTTCTTAAAATATGCGCAAGGCAGCTTTAACCAGTAAAAAGTGTAACAGGATGTCACCCCACCCCAAAAAGAGACAGAAATTTTCACAAGAAAAAGACAGTTTTTTTCAGTATAAGCGCCAATAAGGAAAATGGATAATAGATATAAATACGTCCCTTGGAGAAGTTCTCATTCGGTTGTTCCTCAATTATTCAAGGGACGTTCTCAGTTAGTATAGATGATGTCCAATGATTTGATATAGAAACAGAAAAAACAAAACAGACATGCAATGTGTAGTATTGTTTTGCGTGGGTTCACTACGGCTGGCCGGCGGTCGGGCTCCCGGCGACCAGCATCCCGGCGCCGGGAGCCCGACCGCCGGCTTACCGACAGCTTGGCGAGCGCAAATGAGCCCCTTGCGGGCTCGCTGCGCTCGCCACGCTACGGGCACAGTGGCGCGCTACGCGCGCCACACTATTTTATTCTCCCTCTATGGGGGTCGTGGACCCCCACGAGGGAAAATAATTGTCGGTATGCCGGCTGTCGGGCTCCCGGCGCCGGTATACTGAGCGCCGGGAGCCCGACCGCCGGCAAACAGAAGACCACCCGTTTTGCGTGATGAATTCTTTTCATATATAGAATAAACCTAATCCCATTAGGAAGATGGCATAAGGAGGGAATCTATATACGGTGCGTACCCCAACTCACACTGGGAGGGGCAAGTATGTGCACGGAAAGGTTTCTTTAGGTTTCTTCACCCTCTTTGTGTGTCCTTCACCATAAAGTATGCATGAAAGAGCATACCTAAACTCACTTTAAGGTGGAAATGAGTCAAAAATATAAAGGTATCTTTTATCCTATTGCTGCTGTATCATATGGAAATGCGTACCGCACTCACAAGACACGAAGTGAAGACAGTCCTATCAAGGTATCTTTAGGGTCCACAAACACTTCAAACTTCTGAAAATGTCTCAAAGGGATGTTTTCCAATAGGAGCAGTTCATACCCAATGGTTTTATTTTACCCCGTACAGAGCCAACAATGGCCATTGTTGGCTCTGTACTGGGTAAAATAAAACCATTGGGTATGAACTGCTCCTATTGGAAAACATCCCTTTGAGACATTTTCAGAAGTTTGAAGTGTTTGTGGACCCTAAAGATACCTTGATAGGACTGTCTTCACTTCGTGTCTTGTGAGTGCGGTACGCATTTCCATATGATACAGCAGCAATAGGATAAAAGATACCTTTATATTTTTGACTCATTTCCACCTTAAAGTGAGTTTAGGTATGCTCTTTCATGCATACTTTATGGTGAAGGACACACAAAGAGGGTGAAGAAACCTAAAGAAACCTTTCCGTGCACATACTTGCCCCTCCCAGTGTGAGTTGGGGTACGCACCGTATATAGATTCCCTCCTTATGCCATCTTCCTAATGGGATTAGGTTTATTCTATATATGAAAAGAATTCATCACGCAAAACAATACTACACATTGCATGTCTGTTTTGTTTTTTCTGTTTCTATATCAAATTATTGGACATCATCTATACTTACTGAGAACGTCCCTTCAATAATTGAGGAACAACCGAATGAGAACTTCTCCAAGGGACGTATTTATATCTATTATCCATTTTCCTTATTGGCGCTTATACTGAAAAAAAATGTCTTTTTCTTGTGAAAACTAGAATGTTTCTACTGTACTTCACTAAACATGTTCAAAAAACTAGATTTATGTTAAGAACTTACCGTTGTTAAATCTCTTTCCGCGAGGTACACTGGGCTCCACAGGGAATGACATTGGGGTGTAGAGTAGGATCTTGATCCAAGGCAGCAACAGGCGCAAAGCTTTGACCTTCTTCCCAAGATGCATAGCGCCGCTTCCTCTATACCCCCGCCTCCAGGAGCTCAGTTTTTGTTAACCAGTCCAATGCAGTAGCAGGCAAAAGAGGCGACAACTGTTAGTAGCCACATACACCACATTCTCACGACAGGAGAAAATGTCAGCGGCTAATGCCATACAAACCCAAAGAAGCGAAGTGCGTCAGGGTGGGCGCCCTGTGGAGCCAAGTGTACCTCGCAGAAAGAGATTTAACAACGGTAAGTTCTTACCATAAATCTAATTTTCTGCTCTGGGCTCCACAGGGAATGATATTGGGGATGTCCTAAAGCAGTCCTTATGGGAGGGGATACACTGTAGCGGGCACAAGAACCTGGCGTCCAAAGGAAGCATCCTGGGAGGCGGAAGTATCTAAGGCATAGAACCTTATGAATGTGATCACTGAGGGCCACATAGCTGCCTTGCACAATTGCTCAAGGGTCACACCACGCTGGGCCGCCTAAGAGGGTCCAACAGACCGAGTAGAATGGGCCTTTATAGTAACAGGAGCTAGACGACTAGCCTGTACATAAGCATGTGCAATCACCATTCTAATCCATCTAGCCAAGGTCTGCTTGTGAGCAGGCCAGCCATGTTTGTGAAAACCAAATAGTACAAAGAGAGTATCAGACTTCCTGATAGGAGCTATCCTCTTCACATAGATACGGAGAAGCCCATACCACATACAAAGACCGGTCTTTGGAAGACAGTTCAGGAGAGGCAAAGGCCCGAACCACAATCTCCTGATTAAGGTGGAAAGAAGACACCACCTTAGGTAAGTAGGCGGGACGTGTTCTAAGAACCGTCAGGTCACGGTGAAAAATCAGATATGGTGATTACAGGACAAAGCACCCAAATCCGACACCCGTCTGGCAGAGGCAATAGCCAGCAGAAACAACACCTTAAGAGAAAGCCACTTAAGGTCTGCCGATACAAGAGGCTCAAACGGAGACCCTTGCAACGCTTTCAGAACCACCGACAAGTCCCAAGGAGCCACAGGCGGAACATAAGGAGGTTGAATCCGCAACACACCCTGAGTAAATGTATTTACATCAGGTAAAGTTGCAATTTTTCTCTGGAACCAAACCGACAAGGCAGAAATATGAACCTTGATGGAGGCTAGACAAAGGCCTAAGTCCAGGCCCTGTTGTAGAAAGACCAAAAGTTTGGCCATACTAAACTTGTAAGCGTCATGATTGTTAGATGCGCACCAAGCAAAGTGAGAATTCCAGACCCTATGGTAAATCCGAGCAGAAGTCTGTTTCTGAGCCTTCAACATGGTTTGAATGACCGCCTCAGAAAATCCCTTGGTCCTTAAGACGGAAGCTTCAAGAGCCACGCTGTCAAAGCTAATCAGGTTAAATCCTGCTATAGAGAGGGGCCCTGAACGAGGAGATCTGGGTGCTGCGGAAGTAGAAGGGGATGCTCTATCGAGGGACCCTGAAGGTCTGAGAACCAATGCAGTCTGGGCCATGCTGGAGCGATCAGCAGTAGGATTCCTCCTTCTTGCTTGAACTTCCTTATTATTCTGGGCAGGAGTGACACCGGAGGGAACACGTATGGCAGCCGAAAGTTCCATGGAATTGCCAGTGCGTCCACGAACGCTGCTTGAGGAACCCTTGTCCTTCCTCCGAAGACCGGAACCTTGGGATTGTGTCGAGATGCCATCAGGTCCACATCTGGAAGGCCCCACTTGTCCACGAGAAGTTGAAACACTTCTGGATGGAGGCTCCACTCTCCGGCGTGTACGTCCTGACGACTGAGAGTCCGCTTCCCAGTTTAGGACCCCCGGAATGAACACCGCCGATATGGCTGGCAGATGGCGCTGCGCCCACTGAAGAATCCGTGATACTTCCCTCAATGCCAGGTGGCTTCGAGTGCTGCCTTGATAATTGATGTACGCCACCGTGGTGGTGTTGTCCGACTGTACTTGAACAGGTCTGTTCTGTATTAAATGCTGGGCCAAGTTCAATGAGTTGAACACCGCCTGCAATTCCAGAAGTTTAACGGGAGGGGAGACTCCTCCTTGGTCCACTGACCCTGAAGAGAGTGTTGCTCCAACACCGCGCCCCAACTTCTCAGACTGGCATCCGTCGTCAGAAGGACCCAGTTGGCGATCCAGAAGGGATGACCCCTGCTCAATCGTTGGTCCTGAAGCCCCCAGCTCAGTGACAGACGAACCTCCGCAGACAAGGAGATCATTTGAGACCTGATCCGGTGAGGCAGGCCATCCCACTTGGCAATAATCCGCTTCTGCAGAGGACGGGAATGGAATTGAGCGTACTCCACCATGTCGAAAGCCGACAACATGAGACCTAGCACTTGCATTGCCAAATGTATCGACACTTGCGGACGAGATAGGAAGCATTGAATCCTGTCCTGAAGCTTCAGGACTTTCTCCTGAGACAAGAACCACTGGTTGTGAGTGTCCAACAACACCCCCAGGTGCACCATGCTCTGAGTAGGGACCAAGGAAGAATTCTTCCAGTTGATGAGCCACCCGTGGGCTTGCAAAAACTGGATAGTCAGATCCAGGTGGCGTAGGAGAATTTCTGGGGAATTGGCCAGGATCAACAAGTTGTCCAGCAACGGTAGGATCCTGAGCCCTTGACAGCGAAGTACAGCCGTCATTACCGCCATAACCTGGGTGTAGACTCTTGGAGCCGTGGTCAAACCAAAAAGTAACACCTGAAATTGGTAATGGAGGTTGCCAACCGCAAACTTCAGGTACTGCTGATGCGACACTGCAATGGGAATATGCAGGTAAGCATCCTGTATGTCCAGGGAAACCATATAATCCCCAGGTTCCAAGACCAGAACAATAGCGAAGAGTTTCCATACATAATTTGGAGACCCTCACAAATTTGTTCAAGGACTTGAGGTTGAGAATGGGCCGGGATGACCCATTCGGTTTTGGGACTAGGAACAGCGGTGAATAGTACACCTTGCCTCTCTGAGCCAAAGGCACCTGTACTACCACTCCTGTGTCCAGGAGGGACTGTACCACCAAATGAAGAGTTTTTGCCTTCACCTGATCTGAAGGGACGTCTGTCAGGCAAAATCGATGAAAGGGACGATTCTTGAATGATACGGCGTAACCTCGAGTGACGACTTCCCGTACCCAGGCATCAGAAGTGGTCCTCAACCATTCCTGGGTAAACCCTAGAAGAAGGCCCCCCACCCTAAGATCCCCCAAAGGAAGGCCCGCCCCGTCATGCGGCAGGCTTGTCTGTTTTGGAAGCAGGATGATGGGCAGCCCAGGCCCGTTTGGGTTTGGGCTTATTGGGTTTGGAAGTGCGAACCTGTTTTGGGTACGCCTGACCTTTTGCTTTCCCTGAAGTACAAAAGGAAGTACTCTTAGCCTTCGGCGCCGAAGAAGCAGTACTAGGTAGACATGCTGTTTTAGTAGAAGCTAAGTCAGCCACTATCTTGTTGAGGTCTTCTCCGAAAAGAATGTCTACCTTAAAAGGGAGTACCTCCCAGGGTTTTCTTAGAGTCCAGATCCGCAGACCAGGACCGTAACCAGGGAATCCGGCGAGCCAAAATGGACGTAGTAGAAGCCTTGGCCGCCAGATACTGGCATCAGAAGCTGCCTCCTTAATGTAATGAGAAGCTGTGACGATATAAGACAGACATTGTCTAACATGATCAAAAGCGTTGGAAGGCAACTCTGCCTCCAGCTCCTGAGCCCACGCTTCAACAGCCTCTGCAGGCCATGTCGCTGCAATGGTGGGCTTATTCGCAGCACCAGTTAGGGTGTAAATTGCCTTTAAACAACCCTCCACACGCTTATCCGTCTGTGACGGTAGTTACCGTCAGAGCTGAGGATACCACCAGCCGCGCCACCTGTGAATCCACAGGTGGGGGTGTTTCCCAATTTTTACTTGGCTCCGCTGCAAGGGGGGGGGGGGTAGCGAGCCAGCCTCTTCTTGTGAGGCGTGAATTTCTTTCCTGGATTTTCCCAGGACTCCTGACGTGTGTCAACTAAATGGTCAGAATGAGGTAAAACTTCTTTAACCACTTTCTGACGTTTAAACCTGTCCGGTTTCTTAGTGGCAGCATCAGGCTCTGGGTCATCAGTAATTTGAAGAATGGTCCTGATAGCCTCCAACAAGTCAGGAACATTCACCTGTGAAACAGATTCCCCATCAGAAGTATCTGGATCAGAATCTGTGGGGTCAGTATAAACGCCATCCTCATCAGACGAGGAGTTTTGGAAGTTGGTGGATTGTGAGGAAGTAATGGCCCGCCTAGAGGATCCCTTGGTCTTAGGCGGGCGAGGGTTAGACTTCTGAGTATTCAGTGATTGCTCAGTTACAGCAATTGAACCAGACCGTTGGTCTGCCCATGGTGGGTTAACGCGGGGACCATAAGCGGTTGTACCGGCACAGGAGGTCCCATAAGGGGCGTTAATCTAGTTACCAGCATATTCAATAGTGTGGAGAAGGTAGCCCAGGGTGGGTCATTTTGAACCCCCGTTGCTACAGTCCCACTTGAGGGTAAGGATCCCCCTGAACCCTCAGCTGCTATGTTTTCCTCAAATGTGTCTGCAGCGTCACCACCACGCAATGTGGGATCAGCCCCAGCATCATTGCCCTTTGTAGATGACATATCCGAAAGCTCAATGCAAGGCAACACAGTACAATATCAGCAGACCAATACCTGATAAGAACCCCCTGTGTAGTGTATCAGCACAAACAGGGAATTCAAGAGGTATATGGTGACTAAAAATCACAAAAATACACACTGAGTATAGCTTGTTAAACACCTATATTAAATGATAAACCTGACGCACTTAGCCCCCTCAGGTTATAGAATATAGGGATAGCAATCTGAGTGAGATACATGAAATGGAGGTAACACAGCAGCTATACACACACACACACACACACACAAAAAATGTACAATGCAGAAATTATGACATGCAATAAAACTGCACTGGACTAGCAATACAGAGTAGTACTAAGTATAGCTATACACTCAATAGATATACATCCAGTCTTTACTGTGCATTGTTATATCACAGGGTACTTGTACTATATAACCCTGACTAAAAGCACTCTTTCTTAACTAACACTGTCAGCAGACATGTAAAATGCACAGCGCTGACATGCAGGCGGCTTTACAGAGGAGATTTTGACCAAACAGTCCCAGGATCAGCTCAGCTTGTCTTAATTGCGCCCAAACGCTGACGGGGAGTGAGGGTTAGAGAGATGCAGGACAATTACTCTAAATCAGAGGTTCTCAAACTCTGTCCTCGGGGGCACACACAGTGCATGTTTTGCAGGTAACCCAGCAGGTGCACAGGTGTATTAATTACTCACTGACACATTTTAAAAGGTCCACAGGTGGAGCTAATTATTTCACTTGCGATTCTGTGAGGAGACCTGCAAAACATGCACTGTGTGGGCCCCCGAGGACCGAGTTTGAGAACCTCTGCTCTAAATGGTGGCCTGGGCCTGGGGGAGGGGTCAAAGCCTTCTCCCCCTGCTGGACTTCACCACCGGGTACTGTGGGCTTATATAGTATGAATGGTTTATGAGAGAAAACCGACCTGTGCCTTTGCCCTGGTGGTCTAGTGGCGTCCCTGTACTACTACAGTGTCCACGCCCTCCTCCCATTAGCCTCGCGAGATCGCGGTTTACAGCGGGTCCCGCCGGCGGGACCCACTTACCTACTTTCTGAGTGTGGCCACGCGATCCAGGATAACAGCGGTTGTGTGTGTGACTAACTGGAAGAAAATCGGAGCCTCCGCTGTAAGTACCCAGCAACCAGGGCGCGGGAGTATACAGCGTCGCTGGGGAAGGTGATGGAGCTGCAGCAGGAGATGTCTGAATGACATCTAACAGACAGTGCCTCTGCTGCAGCCCTTGAAGTCTTCATTTTTATTTTTATTTTTTTAACAATTTATATTGAAAGTTTTATCATAATCTCGGTGGCATGCAACAAATCAAATACAATCAAACATGAATTGAAAGATGGTAAAAAAAAAGTTTTTAAAAAAGAGGAGGAAGGGGGAGGGAATTGCCAGTCCGAGTCTATAACAGTAAGAGATAAGACGGACAGAGCCGCCTCATAATCATGGAGTCAGGGAATACGATAACAAGGTGTTAATGCTATTGTTACTAAATAGGCATATATCACAGGGGTTTTCCACAGGGGAATCCAGAACAGTAAAGTCTATACGCACACTGTAGATGATGGAATGTCCCATGCGCTCACTGAGGAGGAATATGCCGTGTCTGACGTTTCAAATAAAGTCCAGAGACACTATTTATCTAAAATAGTAGTAGGCGTAGGAATTAAAGGAGATTTCCACAGGTGGGCTAAGGAGGCCTTGGTGGCAATTAAGATATGTCCCATGAGGTACTTATCTCCCTGGGATAATGGCCCCGGATAAAAGTGAAACAAAGCCGTTAAGGGGTCTACAGGGACAGTAGATCTCAATATTTCACTGATCATCCAAAATATTTCCTTCCAGAGCGGCTGTACGGCAGGGCAAGCCCAAAAAATATGATAGATATCTCCAACCGAGGTGCAATTCCTCCAGCAAAACTGGGAAACTGTAGGCCAGATCTTACGCAGCCACGCTGGAGTAAAATAGGCTCTGTGAAGTAGCTTAAAAAACATCTCCGTATGGTGAATACATTTGGAAACCTTAAAGCAGGTGCGGAAAATGACATCCCAGTCTTCATCAGCCAATATCCGGGAGAGGGTAGTTTCCCATAAGTCCGTCCCAACAGTATAAACTGATACCACTAGGAGAGAGTACCTCTCTGAGCTGATGATTTAAGCTTAGATAACAATAGAGGAGGGCAAGCTCAATTAGCCAATGGGAATGAGATATGGCTCTGGATACAGTGTCTCAACTAGAGATACTTATAAAAATCCCGAGGTGAAATATTAGCCGTACTCTGGAGGTAAGAAAAAGGAACTAGACCCTCTACTTGAAGCATATCTTTCAAAGAGGTCACCCCATTTCAGCCTACGTGTCTAGGTTCAGATAAGGTATCAGGGCAGCTATGGCAGATAGGGACAATTCTGAAAAGGGTAGAGAAATCTCTGTTTGAGAGGATATAAATTTACGCCAAATCTGAAGTGTTGTGACTATCGCCTTACAGGTGTGAGTCTGGCGAGAGGTAACTGTAACAGGTAACCATAGAAGATTGGTCTCCCCAAAGGGGGACATCATGGAACCCTTAATAATAGCCCACTGTTTAGGGGACCCTGATAAGAACCAGTCTTTAACTTGGCTCAGTATACAGGCTGATTGATAAGCCTTGAGATCTGGGAAGGCAGCACCTCCCCTGAGTTTCGTAAGGGAAAGGGTATGTCTAGCAATTTTAGGCTTAGAGCCTTTCCATATGTAGTTGATTAGAGTTTGATTAAACTTGTGGAGTAGTGGCTTGGGGATAAGTCTTGGGATAGTTCTGTAGAGATACATTAGCTTTGGCAGCAGCACCATTTTAGCGGCTGCTATACGGCCCAACCAGGAAACTTCATGTAGCATCCAATCTTTAGTCAGAGTCTCAAAGGCCTGCAGTAACGGTTTATAATTGCAGTCGATCAAATCGCGTTCTCTAGCTAGGGTAACCCCTAAGTATTTGAGAGATTTAGACTGCCACGCATACCTGAAGTCACCCTGTAATTCCTGTAATAAGTCAGTAGAAATATGCAGAGGGAGGGCCTCAGTTTTTGAAGTATTCAACTTATAATATGACACCTCGGAAAACTGCTTCAAGACTGTGTAGAAGAGAGAATTCTCTGGTCTTGTTAAACATAAGAGGATATCATCCGCAAAGAGACAGATTTTGTGAGAAAGATCACCAATAATAGGACCATCGATGTCTGCCGTCAGCCTTATCTTCTCCACCAAGGGTTCAGTTGCTAAGGCAAATATAATAGAAGACAACAGACAGCCCTGTCTCGTATCATTGGCGATATTAAAGCTAGCAGAAAGGCACCCGTTGACCGAAACCGTCGCCGAAAGGGAAGAATACAAGGCAAGGATAGAGTCCAAAATACCTCCGCTAAATCCGAAGCAACGCAGCCTGCACAAACCCCCAGTGAAGCCTATCGAATGCCTTTTCGGCATCCAAAGAAAGTATTAGAAGAGGGGACCCAGGAGAGTCACAGTAATCCATTACATCTAAAACCCGGCGAGTGTTGTCCGGAGCCTGCCTGCTCGGAATGAACCCCACTTGATCTGGTTTAATAAGATGGGACAGAAAGGGGCAAACGCGATTAGCGATCCTTTTTGCATATATCTTGACATCTGTGTTTAACAAAGCCATAGGTCTGTAGTTCTGTACTGAGGAAGGGGATTTCCCAGGTTTAGGGATGGTCACAATTCGTGCATTGAGCATTTCCTTCAGGAAACGCCTAACCGACATGGCTTCGCCAAACACGGACGCCATTACTGGAGCTAGCGCTGCTTTAAAAGATTTATAAAAGTTAGCAGGGAACCCATCTGGGCCAGGGGCTTTATCAGGTGGAAGCGAGTCAATAGTCGCTACTATTTCATTTGTAGTCCAAGGGGAACTTATGGACAGGCAGGCTGTAGAGTCTAAAGAAGGAAGGGATAAGTATTGCAGGAAATCATCAATATCTACCTGAGAAGGTTGAGGGGTGTCTAAGTCATCCCGGAGATTATAGAGGCCAGAATAATATTCCGCAAATGCGTTAGCAATTTGGCGTGGGTCAGATGTCTTAGCGCCTTGAGAATTAAAGACATGGTGCACGCGCTCCCTCGCTTTTCGTCCCCTTAATTTACTAGCCAATAATCGACCAGCCTTATTGCCAAAGGCATAGAATTTCTGATTTAGTCGCGCTATATTACGCTGCACTTCACGCAATGAAAAGGAATTAACTTTTTCCCGAGCTAGGAGTCTCCTATATAGAGTTTTGTCAGTCGGAGTCACTTTATGGGCCCTCTCCAAATCAAGAGCCTCCAGTTCAGCTTGTTCGTAAGTCCGTTTATAGTCCCTCTTCAATTTTGCAGCAATTTGTATAGCTGACCCTCTAGCGACAGCCTTAAGGGAACACCAGTGATTAAATAACTAAGTGTCGTTGGGGTCATTTTCTTGAAGATAATGGGACACAGACTGCTGAATAGCTTGTTGAGCCTCTGGATGGGAGAGTGCACCACAACCTAGCCTTCCCCGCCCAGGGATGACCCTCCTTCCACCTATATCACACACTAACAACAAGGGAGAGTGATCCGACCACGTCATAGGCAAGATATCAATTTTGAAACAATCATGAATACATATGTGTACACACAGATAGCTATGATTATTTAGCGCTACCTATTTTATTAAGCAATGAAAAATAGAATGACAATGCACAATTTAATAATAAAAAACTGTAACAATAAAAAATTAAAAACCATATTAGATAGACATCTCTCGTGGAAATAAACAACTCAGTTGCTGGTGAGAAAAGGTCCAGATAGGGCTGTTTAGCCAATATTTAATGAGCAAATCCAGAATCCTAATATATGGTTATCACCAGCAGGTACCTTTAGCTGTTAAAAGATGTACTGTAGCAGTCCAATACCACTTAAAATTAAGCTCACTGCTGTTGGAAGCGTTTCCAAGCTCCCATGAGCTCCATCAGAAATTTTAAATAAATATTTTTTCCTTTTTTATTAAAGTATTAAAAACATAAAAATGTTATATATGGCATCGATCTAGAACATTGCGTAATATAGCTCAGATAGTCTGGCGGGCTAATGCTATAGAGTACCAATACCGGACAGCTCAACCTCACAGGTTCGCTTCATATAATAGTTTCTTAATAAAACAATAAATTTATTCATACCTGTTTTATTTTGTTAAACCAAAATTACTTCAGAGAAAGTTTAAGGAGATTAAATTGTGCATTGTCATTCTATTCTTCATTGCTTAATAAAATAGATAGCTATGATTATTTAGCGCTCCCTGTGTGTACACATATGTATACATGATTACAGTTATTCAAACCAAACAAGAAAATACAGATTATTCATTGGGAGCAGCACTATAGACCTTCCTTATCCAGGCTATACAATTTAGTTGGTATTAAGTGCGCCTGATTGTCTCTTTCTAAGTAAAATTAGTGTGAGTTTTATATTTTAAAGATATCAATTTTGCTGATAGACGGTAACGTCCATCTGTCGGAAAAGGCCAAATCTATCCGAGAATATGATCGATGGACATGTGAGTAGAATGAATAATCTCTCATCGTAGGATGTTGAGATCTCCAAATGTCATAAAGAACATATTCAGCTATCAATCTACTAAAACCTTTAGCGAAATCTTGAAGTTTGAGACTCCGTGACACGGTCGTCCGGGACCTATCCATATTTGAATCAAGAACCATATTAAAGTCCCCCAAGACCAAGAGTGCACCAGTAACGTGCGTCTGCAATACTGAAAAAAACTTTTTACAAAAGGACAACTGTCTGGTGTTGGGGGCATAGCAGGACACTAGGGTGACATCTACATTAACTTCCCGACCAAAATCCGGTATCTCCCCTCGGGATCCGGGTGTTGGGCTAAGACACTAAATGAGCATTGTTGGGAGACTTAGATGGCTACACCCGCTTTCTTCTCCGGGCCATGAGCCATGTAGCAATGGGGGAATTTAGAGTTCCGAAACAGGGGAGGTGCCGCCCCTTTGAAGTGGGTCTCTTGGACCGTGACAATATGTGCTTTAAGCCTATCGAAGTAGTTAAGGGCAAGCTTCCTCTTCTGAGAAGAGTTTAAGCCCTTAATAATGCTCAATGTAGTTTCACTTAATGTTAAGAGGAGAGAGGGTGCGATACATGACAAACATACTAGGTGACATAAGAGAATACAAGGGCTGGCAATAGGACAACAATATAAAGAAAACAAAATACAGATTAACATAGGGGGAAAAAGACAACTGAACTGACCCCACCAGGGGCCAAAACAGGCACCATACCATGGTCGCCTGGAGAATAAACATGGGGGTTAGCGGCTAGAGCCCTGTCACCCCTAAATAAAAAACTAGAAGGCATCCGTTGGTGCCCCTCCGCACCATACGAAGCAACGATAAAAACCATCGTCCACTTTGAAAAAGCAATAATAAGCCAACAGGCAGCATATGGAAGCACGGAGGGTCCCCAAACTAGATACCTAAATATAATAAACAACAATCATAACAATGTATAAAGTCGTATTAGGAGGAGGAACTTCACTTAAAAAGAAAAATCTCTCCGCTCATGTAACAAATGAACTAAGCAAATTTCTCTATCGTCCTAAGTGGATGCTGGGGTTCCTGAAAGGACCATGGGGAATAGCGGCTCCGCAGGAGACAGGGCACAAAAAGTAAAGCTTTTACAGGTCAGGTGGTGTGCACTGGCTCCTCCCCCTATGACCCTCCTCCAGACTCCAGTTAGATTTTTGTGCCCGGCCGAGAAGGGTGCAATTCTAGGTGGCTCTCATAAAGAGCTGCTTAGAGAAGTTTAGCTTAGGTTTTTTATTTTACAGTGATTCCTGCTGGCAACAGGATCACTGCAACGAGGGACAGAGGGGAGAAGAAGTGAACTCACCTGCGTGCAGGATGGATTGGCTTCTTGGCTACTGGACATGAAGCTCCAGAGGGACGATCACAGGTACAGCCTGGATGGTCACCGGAGCCTCGCCGCCGGCCCCCTCGCAGATGCTGAAGCAAGAAGAGGTCCAGAATCGGCGGCTGAAGACTCCTGCAGTCTTCTAAAGGTAGCGCACAGCACTGCAGCTGTGCGCCATTTTCCTCTCAGCACACTTCACACGGCAGTCACTGAGGGTGCAGGGCGCTGGGGGGGGGCGCCCTGGGAGGCAAATGTAAACCTATATAAGGCTAAAAATACCTCACATATAGCCCCCAGAGGCTATATGGAGATATTTAACCCCTGCCTAAATACAATAAATAGCGGGAGACGAGCCCGCCGAAAAAGGGGCGGGGCCTATCTCCTCAGCACACAGCGCCATTTTCTCTCACAGAAAGGCTGGAGAGAAGGCTCCCAGGCTCTCCCCTGCACTGCACTACAGAAACAGGGTTTAAACAGAGAGGGGGGGCACTAAATTGGCGACATAAATATATTAAAGATGCTATAAGGGAGAAACACTTATATAAGGTTGTCCCTATGTAATTATAGCGTTTTTTTGGTGTGTGCTGGCAAACTCTCCCTCTGTCTCTCCAAAGGGCTAGTGGGGTCCTGTCCTCTGTCAGAGCATTCCCGGTGTGTGTGCTGTGTGTCGGTACGTGTGTGTCGACATGTATGAGGACGATGTTGGAGGAGGCGGAGCAATTGCCTATGATGGTGATGTCACTCTCTAGGGAGTCGACACCGGTATGGATGGCTTATTTAGGGAATTACGTGAGAATGTCAACACGCTGCAAGGTCGGTTGACGACATGAGACGGCCGACAAACAATTAGTACCGGTCCAGGCGTCTCAGAAACACCGTCAGGGGTTTTTAATAACGCCCATTTACCTCAGTCGGTCGACACAGACACAGACACCGACACTGAATCCAGTGTCGACGGTGAATAAACAAACGTATTCCTTATTAGGGCCACACGTTAAGGGCAATGAAGGAGGTGTTACATATTTCTGATACTACAAGTACCACAAAAAAGGGTATTATGTGGGAGTGAAAAAACTACCTGTAGTTTTTCCTGAATCAGATAAAATAAAATAAAGTGTGTGATGATGCGTGGGTGTACCCCGATAGCAAATATTGGCGTTATACCCTTTCCCGCCAGAAGTTAGGGCGCGTTGGGAATGAATAAGGCGCTCACACGCTTATCAAGTGGCGTTACCGTCGCCAGATACGGCCGCCCTCAAGGAGCCAGCTGATAGGCAGCTGGAAAAATATCCTAAAAAGTATATACACACATAAGGTGGTTATACTGCGACCAGCGATCGCCATCAGCCTGGAGATGCAGTGCTGGGTTGGCTTGGTCGGTTTCCCTGACTGAAAATATTTGATTGATATAGAGCATTTAATAGGATGCATTATATATTTATGTATGCGAGATGCACAGAGGGATATGTGCACTCTGGCATCAAAATAAGTGCGTGATCCATATCTCCCAGAAGATGTCATGGACACGACAGTGGTCAGGTGATACATATCCCATACGACACATGGAAGTATGGCCGTATAAAGGGAAAGAGTTATTTGGGGTCGGTCCAACGGACCTGGGGGTCTCGGCAACAGCTGGAAATCCAACCTTTTTACCCCAAGTTACATCTCAGCAGAAACAGACACCGTCTTTTCAGCCTCAATCCTTCCGTTCCCATGAGGGCAAGCGGGCAAAAGGCCAGTCATATCTGCCCAGACATAGAGGAAAGGGAAGTAGACTGCAGCAGACAGCTCCTTCCCAGGAAAGGAAGCCTTCCACCGCGTCTGCCAAGTCCCCAGCATGACGCTGGGGCCGTGTAAGCGGACTCAGGTTAGGTGGGGGTGTAGTCTCAAGAGTCTCAACGCGCAGTGGGATCACTCGCAAGTTGACCCCTGGATCGTACTAGTATTATCCCAGGGGTACAGATTGGAGAGTCGAGACATCTTTTCCTCGCAGGTTCCTGAAGTCTGCGTTACCAACGGCTCCCTCCAACAGGGAGGCAGTATTGGGAAAAATTCACAAGCTGTATTTCCAGCAGGTGATAATCAAAGTACCCCTCCTACAACAAGGAAAAGGGTATTAGTCTTCCACACTATATGGTGGTACTGAAGCCAGACGGCTTGGTGAGACATAGTCTAAATCTGAAATCTTTGAACACTTACATAAAGGTTCAAATCAAGATGGAGTCACTCAGAGCAGTGATAGCGAACCGGAAAGAAGGGGACTATATGGTGTCCCTGGACATCAAGGATTACCTCCATGTCCAAATTTGCCCTTCTCAACAAGGGTACATCGGGTTCGTGATACAGAACTGTCAATATCAGTTTCAAAAGTTGCCGTTGAATTATCCACGGCACCCCGGGCCTTTACCAAGGTAATGGCCGAAAAGATGACTCTCTTCAAAGAAAAGGGCATCTTAATTATCCCTTACTTGGACGATATCCTGAAAGGGGCAAGTTCCAGAGAACAGTTGGAGGTCGGAAAAGAACTATCTAAAGTAGTTCTACGATAGCACGAGTGGATTCTAAATATTCCAAAAATCGCAGCTGTGTTTTCCGATGATACGTCTGCTGTTCCCAGGAATGATTCTGGGCATAGTCCAGAAAAAGGTATTTCTCCTGGAGGGGAAAGCCAGGGAGTTATCCGACCTAGTCAGAAACCTCCTAAAACCAGGCCAAGTATCAGTGCATTAATGCACAGGAGGCCTGGGAAAAATGGTGGCTTCTTACGAAGCGATTCCATTCGGCAGATCTCACGCAAAACATTTTCAGGGAGATTTGCTGGACGAATGGTCCGGATCGCATCTTCAGATGCATCAGCGGATAACCCTGTCTCCAAGGACAAGGGTATCTCTTCTGTGGTGGTTGCAGGAGGCTCATCTACTGGAGGGCCGCAGATTCGGCATACAGGATTGGATCCTGGTGACCACGGACGCCAGCCTGAGAGGCTGGGGAGCAGTCACACAGGGAAGAAACTTCCAGGGAGTGTGGACGAGCCTGGAAAAGTCTCTTCACATAAACATTCTGGAACTAAGAGCAATCTACAATGCTCTAAACCAGGCGGAACCTCTGCTTCAAGGAAGACCGGTGTTGATCCAGTCGGACAACATCACGGCAGTCGCCCATGTAAACAGACAGGGCGGCACAAGAAGCAGGAGTGCAATGGCAGAAGCTGCCAGGATCCTTCGCTGGGCGGAGAATCACGTGATAGCATTGTCAGCAGTATTCATCCCGGACGTGGACAACTGGGAAGCAGACTTCCTCAGCAGACACGATCTTCACCCGGGAGAGTGGGGACTTCATTCAGAAGTTTTCCTCATGATAATAAACCGTTGGGAAAAACCAATGGTGGACATGATGGCGTCTCGCCTCAACAAAAAACTGGACAGGTATTGCGCCAGGTCAAGAGATCCGCAGGCAATAGCTGTGGATGCGCTGGTAACACCTTGGGTGTACCAGTCGGTATATGTGTTTCCTCCTCTGCCTCTCATACCAAAGGTATTGAGGATTATACGGCAAAGAGGAGTAAGAACGATACTAGTGGCTCCGGATTGGCCAAGAAGGACTTGGTACCCGGAACTTCAAGAGATGGTCACGGACGATCCGTGGCCTCTACCTCTGAGAAGGGACCTGCCTCAGCAGGGTCCTTGTCTTTTTCAAGACTTACCGCGGCTGCGTTTGACGGCATGGCGGTTGAACGCCAGATTCTAAAAGAAAAAGGCATTCCTGAAGAAGTCATTCCTACCTTGATTAAGGCAAGGAAAGAAGTCACCGAAAAGCATTATCACCGCATTTGGCGGAAATATGTGGCATGGTGCGAGGGTCGGAATGCTCCGACGGAGGAATTTCAACTGGGTCGTTTCCTACATTTCCTGCAATCAGGATTGTCTATGGGTCTCAAATTGGGAGCTATTAAGGTTCAAATTTCGGCCCTGTCTATATTCTTCCAAAAAGAATTGGCCTCAGTTCCTGAGGTCCAGACTTTTGTCAAAGGAGTACTGCATATACAGCCTCCTGTGGTGCCTCCGGTGGCACCGTGGGATCTAAATGTAGTTTTAGATTTCCTCAAATCCCATTGGTTTGAACCACTTAAGAAGGTGGATTTGAAATATCTCACATGGAAAGTGACTATGTTACTGGCCCTGGCTTCGGCCAGGAGAGTATCAGAACTGGCGGCTTTATCTTATAAAAGTCCTTATTTAATTTTCCATTCAGATAGGGCAGAGCTGCGGACGCGTCCGCATTTTCTCCCGAAGGTGGTGTCAGCGTTTCACCTGAACCAGCCTATTGTAGTGCCTGCGGCTACAAACGACTTGGAAGACTCCAAGTTGTTGGACGTTGTCAGAGCTTAAAGATATACATTTCAAGGACGGCTGGAGTCAGAAAATCTGACTCGCTGTTTATACTGTATGCACCCAACAAGTTGGGTGCACCTGCTTCTAAGCAGTCGATTGCTCGTTGGATTTGTAACACGATTCAACTTGCACATTCTGTGGCAGGCCTACCACAGCCTAATTCTGTTAAGGCCCATTCCACAAGGAAGGTGGGCTCATCCTGGGCGGCTGCCCGAGGGGTCTCGGCATTACAACTCTGCCGAGCAGCTACGTGGTCAGGGGAGAACACGTTTGTAAAATTTTACAAATTTGATACCCTGGCAAAAGAGGACCTGGAGTTCTCTCATTCGGTGCTGCAGAGTCATCCGCACTCTCCCGCCCGTTTGGGAGCTTTGGTATAATCCCCATGGTCCTTTCAGGAACCCCAGCATCCACTTAGGACGATAGAGAAAATAAGAATTTACTTACCGATAATTCTATTTCTCGGAGTCCGTAGTGGATGCTGGGCGCCCATCCCAAGTGCGGATTATCTGCAAGACTTGTACATAGTTATTGTTAACTATTTCGGGTTATTTTGTTTAGGGAGCCATCTTTCAGAGGCTCCTCTGTTATCATACTGTTAACTGGGTTTAGATCACAAGTTGTACGGTGTGATTGGTGTGGCTGGTATGAGTCTTACCCGGGATTCAAAATCCTCCCTTATTGTGTACGCTCGTCCGGGCACAGTACCTAACTGGAGTCTGGAGGAGGGTCATAGGGGGAGGAGCCAGTGCACACCACCTGACCTGTAAAAGCTTTACTTTTTGTGCCCTGTCTCCTGCGGAGCCGCTATTCCCCATGGTCCTTTCAGGAACCCCAGCATCCACTACGGACTCCGAGAAATAGAATTATCGGTAAGTAAATTCTTATTATTAAATGCAGGTCTACAGCAGAGGAGCTAAGAAAACTAAGAGAATACGCAGCACAGGGATCAGCCTGATCCAGCCTTAGACCAGTCTTGTTGAAGACCACGAGCAGGAGAGCCACGGTCTGGAGGGCCAACTAAGTTCCATCTCCCCAACATTTTCATGCCGTCCGGCACATTAGTGAGAACAATCGTGGAGCTGTCCTTTGATATCAGCAATTTAGTGGGGAATCCCCACCGGTAGGGAATGTTGGCCATCCTGAGAGCGCTGGTGACAGGTTGAAAGGAGTGTCGTTTCAGTAAAGTGTCCTTAGAAAAGTCACCAAACAGTTGAAGGGAGCACAGCGCCTCAGCTATATCCGAGGACGGCCGAGCCGCCTTTAAGAGCGCCTCCTTCACATGGAAGAAATGGATCCTCATCAGGACATCCCTGGGGACATCAGCAGGAGCGTTTTTGGCCTTGGGAAGGCGATGTATATGGTCTATCAGGATATCACTAGAAGTGAACGACGGGGCCAATTTCCGGAATAACGTAATAGTGTAATCATGTAAAGAACTATTAGAGACAGTCTACAGGACACCTCTTAACTTCAAGTTATTCCTTCTGGATCTATGCTCCATTTCCGTCACCTTATCCCGCAGAAGAGAGACCTCCATTTCCAGTTAATCGTGGGAGGAAATAAGAGCATTGTGAGAACCAACTACCTCCTCCATTTTTGTGTCGAGGTGATCGGTCCGGCCACCTTATTCGTCTATAGCCTGCTGGCACGTGTGAAGGGAGGCTCTAAACTCTGCAGCCACTTCATCTTTAAAGGACGATAACAGCCTTCATAGAACCAACTGTAAGCGCATCATTGTCATTTATAGCGCTAGGCTTGACAGGGCCTGGACCCGGTGAGAAAGCACTACTACCAGAAGCCGAAGCAGGAGAAAGTCCTCTGGAGGAGGGAGCACTAGGTTCTTGCGGTTTAGAGGGTTTAGGTGACGGTTTAAAGAAGGCAACCTGAGAAGCAGTTTTAGTGACTTTCACTTTTTTAGGAGGCATAATGTATAGAAGACATGAGGTATAATAAGCGTCTCCGGTAGTTTAAGTATAAACGAAAGGACAGCTCCACTATAGGTATTCTTGTTATAACATTAAACGAAACAAAAGGAGCGACAGGGGTTAGAAAAGCTTCATTCGCACAGGCGAGGGTTCCCAGCAGAGGGGAGCATCCTCACCGTGGGAGCGAGATATCAGTAGGCAAGTAACAGATGGCAGCAGGTCTAGTGCAATAAACGAGATCTCCCATCTCCCTGTGCTTGATAAGTGGCCGCAGTACACCCTATCTGGAACTGGGTAGGTGCAAAGGGTTAAGGGCAGCTGCAGACCACTCCAGAGTAGGCCTCTCCCCCTGACAGTGACTGATATAGGTAGCCAGAGAATATTTCCAAAAGCAGTGGGGAGAGGGTTCCCAACAACCTCCACAGCCGGTGGTAGAAGTGGGTGCAGCAGAGATTCCCTGTCTAAAGCTGACAGGGTGCAGAGGGTTAAGGGCAGCTGCAGACCACTCCAGGTTATAACTAACCCCCTGCCAATGACTGGTGCGGGTAGCCAGGGTATAATTGCAGAAACAGAGGGAAGAAGGCTCCCAATAATCTCCACAGCCGGAGACAGGAGCGGGGGTAGGGCTGCACCCCCTCACAGGACGAGGTTTCCAGATATGGGCGCACCTCTAATAAGCAAAATGTCGACGGCTCGGGTACCTGCAGCCCCAGCGGGCGATGTCAGATGCGTTGGTGGAAATGGTGAGTAAGGAATCCCTCGGCGGCTGCAGGATTGACTCAGCCAGGTGCAGAGCGGGTGACGGAGGCGTCCGGTCCCGGGCGCTCCGTCGCTGGACCAGCTCCGCACAGCAAAGCCCCTCTCCAGGCGTCATGGCTATCAGGGCACCTCGCCGCTCGGGGCAGTCAGGCAGGAGGCAGATACAGGAACGGGGAGGGGGGAAAGCTGCTGCTGTAACACACAAACTCTGGGACGCTCCACTTCCGGTCCGGTTAGCTCCTAAATCAAGTCCCCGGCAGATAGGCCGCAACCCGCACAGGTGCAGGAGGCACCGCCGGCTCCGCGGACCAATCTACCCAGCGCAGGAAAGCCTCAACGGGCTAAGATGGGTCTCCTTATCTAGCGAGCAGGGACAGTGATGTGTAAATCTAAATCACCAGCTAGAGCTCCAGCACAGCATGTCTGCCCGGATTCAGTGCCAAGCCACGCCCTACATTTTTCTTTTAAAAGCTTCTCGGGGCTGCTGGAGCAGTCCCCCTGTTGTATGCCTGCTTACTGCATGGCACCAACTACAAAACTGAGCTCCTGTGCACGGAGGTGGGGTTATAGAGGAGGCAGCACTATGCATTCTGGGAAGAAGGTCAAAGCTTTGAGCCTGTTGGTGCCTCGGATCAAGATCCTACTCTGCACCCCAATGGCATTCCCTGTGGAGTCCAGTGTACCTCATAGCAGAAATACTTCCCTTCTCATATGGCAACTTGCTGCAGAGGAATGTTTCTAGAATGCTCGTTCTGCACAAGTATACTGTAGCTTGGTGGCTTTATACACAATAGTGGCTACTATGTCACGCCATCTCAAATGACTGCATTGTTAGCTTCCATTACAGTACAAATGTAGGAGGAGCTTTGATCTGAAACTGATCCCCAGTTTTCTGTTGTATAATAGCGCTTGTCTGGCATACCAGTAGCAGGTTATTAGTTGGGCTCAGTATCTGCTGGACCCCTTGTTATCCAATTAAAATTACAGACTGCCAGTTGTTGAGGCAATTTTCCACATCGAAAGCCATGTCTCATAAGAGATTATTGCAAATGTTAGGTTGGGAATAAGATTAATGAAAAGAAAAAAATTAAGGTTAACATTTACCACCTGCAGAATTTTATACAGTAGCGTATAAAAGGAACAAAGGAAGGCTGTTATGAATATGGTGTTAATTCACTGTGTTCTGTGATGCTTTTGGGAGTATTGTAAGAGAGAAATTCCAGAAAATATGAATTAGAAACAAAAATAATAGATAATCCGAATCCCTAATTTCGTGCAGAACACTTAAAGCTACATTCCAGTATAGAAATGTGACGTTCCACAACTGGATGCAGGATGAGGAAGATATCCAAGGTACAAATTACCTCGGAAAATACCTTACTGTAGGTGCTCATTTCAGAGCATCTTCTTTATATTTTGACCTTCAAACCTTAATAATATTGTGTTCAGCACAATCAAATCTGTAATCTGGCAGCAACAGTTCCCTTATCTGTCTGGCAGCCTAGTCCATGGTTTTCAGCAAGGCCAGAGGTCATTCAGAGCAGAGCCGGATTTAGACTTCGTGGGGCCGTAGGCAAAATACCGGTTTGGAACCCCCCTCTCCTTCAAACAGTCCATAACACTATATTTCTTCGGCAGGGTCCGCAGATTATCCACAGGATAACAATGGGATATGATGGAGCAACAACGGATTGGCACCAAACGATCACAAGTTTTCAGGCCTCCCAGGATGCAACGGGCCCGTCCAAATATCCCAGCCCACTGGCTCAGGCAAATCAGTTTTTTGTTTGGTGCGGAAGGAGCCGGACCATGGTCAGAGGGCTGCTGGATTGTTAGCAGCCCCAAGCTTTCTTATTTTATTTTTATAGTCTTACTAAGTTTTTGAGCGATTTTAACAGCGTCTTATACGCATATTGGAAAGAGTCGCTCCAACAACTCTCCGCCGGGTCGCAACAACGCTTACCCATGTGTACAGTGCTGTCTCGACGGGCGTCTGAGTCGGATATACTAGCAGGTCGAGCAGACGTTACAAGGCTGTGGCCGGAGCACGGGGAGAAGGTAAGGTATCGGTTCCCCATAGTCGGGGAATACGGACACAGCTGCACTGTATTGGAAGGAGACTACCAAACAGTAGCTGATGCGTCTCTACCACGGGTGCTCCAGCACTAGGCCTTAGGGATCACAAGGCACCAGGATAGTATGAGGCTGCGATCCCTAGGGTTGATGTCAGCGGTGGGGAGATAGACGCTCTCCTGGTCACCCCTCCCCCCAGTTCATGACCAATTTCCGCGAGTCTCCCGCCATGAAGTGTTGCCTCACTTCCATCTCAAACGCTACCACGAGGGGTCTCCATCACAGCATAGGCCGCTGCGTCTGTGTTCACTAAGCGCTACCACGAGGAGACCCGGTCGCAGTACAGGCGTCTAAGTGAACACAGACGCACCGGTCATATAGAGTTCCCGGAGCGGCAGTGTACACTAGTACCGTCTGGATCCACTCAGTGTTCGCTAACATATTGATCGATCTTGGAAGTGAGGTGAGTCTCCCTGTATCCCACTCTACCGAGTACGGGTTATACAGCACTAAATTTCTATCTACTTTGGTCAGTATGAATAGTTAAGTTTAGTACCTGTTGCATATGAGTCTGTGTACATTACTGTGGTTTTCTTCGCAATGCGTCTGAATACATTAAGATCTGTATAAAAAAGAATTCAGAAATATATACTCCTACATACTTTACAATGTGTTTGTAGTTGATTATGTGCTCATATGACTAATATATAACGTGACTGACTGCTAGTGTGATTGCTGACTTTAAGATATATATATTTGTCAGTTGGTCTTCTGATCCTCAATGCTGGTGCATGAGTAGGGGTCAGATTGATATCACTTTAGAACAATAAAGTGGCTACAGTCACAAATTGTGTAGTACACTGTGAAAGTGCTGATTATTTATCATATCTAAGCAGCAAAGGTGACGAGAGTACACTTAAAGTAACACCAACACTCATGTTGTCTTGCAATAACTGTATTATCCTCTCTGATGTGGTACAGGATAGTTCATGTGTAAAATAGTTTGCTTATCAGCATAATAGATAATTCCTCTTTGGACGATGTTTGCACAGACCTTGTCCAGTATAGCTGAAAGTTTAATTCCTACAGCTTCGATACCAGGAATAGGGTTCATTATTAACCCATACAGGCAGCTCTCTACCTACGGTATCCCCAACAGCTTCTCTAATAAAACAAGCTGAGAAACAGAGTGTAAATAAATCATCAACTGCACAGGCTACACGGGATTATTCATCAGACGATGAAACCTCTATATACTCTTCTTCGGCATACAAAGAACAGGTAAATATAGGTGAGTTAATGAGAGCAGTAAAGGCTTTTCTGTCCTTAGAGGATTCAGCAGAGCCTGTGTTCAAAATAAGATAACTATGTTTAAACATCCCAAAAAAATAGGGCCTCCTCATGGGGGACCCCAGCAGCTGATGAAAATCATGGAAAAGATTTGGTGTTATAACCAATAAAGAATATAGGTTCTTGGTAAATGGGATTTCAAATATCCTTTTCCAGTTGAGGTCTGTTTATAAGAGGCATTTCCCATTTTTAGAGATACGCATATCATTTGATAGTGCGAAAATATATATGGCCTTTGCCGTCAACGTCAAAAGAGGGATGGTTTTCTGAAAACCATATTGTCTCTGGGGCAGTCATAATGCCAGCTGTGACTTCGCCTTACAATCTACAGTACACCACACTGGATTGGCCCAAACTCACTAGATCTTGGAAACTAAGCAGTGTTGGGCCTGGATAATTCTTGGATGGGAGACCACCTTGGAATACCAGGTGCTGTAGGTACTCTGGGCTGAGGTACTGGAAGACAGATTTTTCAGCGCCTACAAGGGAGCAAGAATCCCATATAGCTCATATGGACACTAATGTTCTAGGGCATCATCATTAACAATAGTTGCTCACAGAGCAGTATTGCTTACATACATGAAAAGCTGATTCAGAATCAAAGAAGGTTCTGGAAAATTTGCCTTTGGCTGGAAGTTTCTGTTTGGTAAGGAGTTAACATATTCTGGAGTCAAAATCAGACTCCAAGAAAGTCAAGTTTCCTTCCACATATAACCCCAAATATAGGGGTCCGGTTTTCGGCCTTGTCGGTCATAAAGGAATGTAACAGCCCCAATACAATAAGTTTGGTAAGACAAACAAGCAAAGGCAACCAGAGGGTCAGCTTCCAAACCAGAGGATAAGCCATCAGCATGATGGTGCGGGCCTCCTTCTGGGGGACCCCAGGATAGGGGGCCAACTTCTTCAGTTTGCACAGATCTGGTAACAGTTTACAAACATGACTGGATGCAAGAAGTGGTATCTCTAGGTTATGTTTCTCTTCAAGAAGCATCCTCCTCGAAGGTTTCTGTTCCAGTCCGTCTCGGGTAGACAGGAGTTTGCAAGAAGCAGTTCAGAAATTGCCTTTGTCGGGAGTAGGCATTCCAGTAACCCCTGCACAATAGGGACAGGGGGTTTTACTCATACTGAGTTTGGGTTCAGAAGGATCTTTTCACCCCAATCTCAAAATCCTAAACAGTGGGTACCACGGTTCACATGGAGACGTTGCACTCCATAGTTTTGGCATGGAGCCAGGGAATCACAGGGTATCCCTGGATAGTCAGGATGTTTACCTGCAGGTTCCTATAGCACTGTTCCATCAGTGTTATCTCAAGATTCACCATCCTCCAGCAGCATTTTTTCAGCTCCAGACCTTACCCTTTGGGTTAGCCACAGCCTCCAGAGTTTTTACAAAAATTATGATGATTATGGCAGCTTATCTCTGCAAGAAGAGGATAAGAAAATTGCCATACCTTGACCACTGTTTTTTATCCTGGCACAGGAAAGGCTTCTGTGCCATCTCCAACAGACAATAACTTGTCTGCAGAGGCACGGGTGGTTCATAAATTGGGCAATCATCTCTGGTTCCGTCACAATGGATGACTCACTGTGGGGCTGTACTGAATTCAAGTCTGCAGAAAATGGATTACCTCGGAACAAGATAACTCCTGAGTACTTGACTGTACCTTGGATATTACGCAGTCAAACGATATCAATCCACGCAGCTATGTGACTAATGGGTTTGACGGTGTCAACATTCGACATGGTGGAGTATGCACAATTCCACTCGACCTCGGCAGCGTCTGATTCTAGCCAGATGGAATGGAATACATCAGACAATAAAGAAACAGGCTATGGTATTTTCACACAAAGTAAGAAAGTCATCAGCCTGGTGGCTAAAGACATCCCATCTAGACAAAGGGAGAACCTTTTGGATATCAGATGGGAGATCCTCACAACAGATGCCAATCTCCAGGGCTGAGGAGCAGTGTCTGGAAGATTATGGTTCCAGGGACAATGGACCATAGAAGAAAGTTGCCTGCCAATATATCTGTTAGAACTTCAGGCCATATACATGGCACTGATTCAGGCAAAAGACACTCTTCAAGGAAGACCAGTCCAGATCTACTCGGACAATTTAACGACGGGGGCGTACCTCAACCATCAGGGAGGAACGCGCAGCCAAACAGCAATGAAGGAGGTAAGTCACATACTAAAGTGGGCAGAACTCCCATCTTCCAGCATTGTCCGCAGTATTCCTTCCGGGAGTCCAAAACTGGAAAGCGGATTTTCTCAGTCGACACGCCATTCAAGCAAGCGAATGGGCTCTACACCCGGAAGTCTTTCAGACTCTGGTAGACAAGTGGGGTTTGCCAGAGATTGTTGTTCAGACGGGACGCCATGAGATCTAAGTGCCCACATACAGGGCCAGAACAAAGGATTCCGGAGCGATCTTTGTGGACGCCTTGTCAGTGAAATGGGAGTTTCATCTGGCGTATCTATTTCCTCCAATCATCCTGCTACCAGGGGGTGAGTAAGATAAAAGAAGCAAAGGGTGCCGTGATTCTAATAGCTCCGGCTTGGCACAGAAGGCAATGGTACACAGATCTGCAGAGAATGTCAATGGATGCTCCACGTCTGCTCCCTCAACGTCCAGATCTACTAATGCAGTGTCCTTGTTATCACAAGTATCTGGATCGACGGCGTGGCTCTTGAGACCTCTATCCTGAAGTCAAGAGGATTCTCACAACAGGTAATTCAAACAATGCTCAGAGCAAAGAAACCCTCCTCAGCTCGCATATATCACAGAATATGGCAGGCCTATATTCATTGGTGCAGTGAAAGAAATATGGATCCGAAATCTTTTCATGTTTCCAGGGTCTTAGATTTCCTTCAGGCAGGAATGGATAAGGGTTTGAAGGTGGCTTCCTTAAGAGTACAAGTATCAGCATTGACTGTAGGGTTCCAAAAGAAAAATGGCCAATTTACAGGATGTGCATACTTTTTCCAGGGAATGCTGTGCATTCAACCTCCTTTTGTTCCTCCTACAGTGCCTTGGGACTTAGGTCTAGTCCTCAAAGCCCTGCAAGTTGCTCCATTTGAACCACTTAATAAAGTGGATCTTAAATGGTTGACAAAGTTCTCTTTCTACTGGCTATGGCGTCAGCTAGAAGAGTGTCAGATTTAGGAGCGCTGTCATGTTGTTCTCCTTTTCTGTTTTTTTATCCAGATAAAGCAGTTCTCAGAACTAGGCCTGGGTATCTTCCTAAGATGGTGTCTAAATTCCACCGTAATGAAGCAAATGTAGTCCCGGTTTTTCAAGTATCTGGACTTTCTGCAGGAGATGCGTCGTGGGACGTAGTCCGAGGTTTAAGGATCTACGTGGATCGCACAAGTGCCATCAGAAAGACAGATTCTCTCTTCATTTTCTACGGAATTCACAAGAGAGGATGGCCTGCTACTAAACAGACGCTGGCTAGAGGACTTCGAGTGACTATTTTGGAAGCATACTCTAAGCGGATCTCCCTGTTCCAGCTAATGTCTCTGTTCACTCTACTCGTAAGGTAGGTCCTTCATAGGCAGCACAACATGGTGCTTCAGCAGAACAGATATGTAAGGCAGCCACATAGTCTTCCATTAACACATTCATTAGACATTATGCTTGGATACTTTTGCCTCTCATGACGGTGAAGTCGTCCGAAAGGTTCTCCTGTCCAATCAGGAGTGTCCCCACCACTAAAATTGCTTTGGGAAATCCCTTTGTTATCCAGTGGATAACCTGTGGACCCTGCCGGAGAAATATACATAATGGTAATAACTTACCGTTGATAGCGGTATTTCTCCTAAGTCCACAGGTTTCACAGGGATCCCACCCTAATTTGAGGATCTTGCTACTCACTAACCTCTTCCTTCTTGTATGGAAGGGTGTGCATGTGTGTTCTTATTGCCTGATTAGGGCTCTACATAATGCTCCTGCCTAGATGCTTTGGAATCCAACTGATTTGCCTGAGCCAATGGGCAGGGATATATTGACAGTCCCATTGCATCCTGGGAGGCCTGAAAGCTTGTGATCGTTTGGTGCCAATCCGCTGTCGCTCCATCATATCCCATTGTTATCCTGTGGACTTAGGTATGAAAATATACGTTATGGTAAGATATCTGAATTTCTCCTGATTCATTCTTCTTACACTAATTGTCCTTTCTCTTACATCCTAGAGGATGCTGGGGTCCACATTAGTACCATGGGTATAGACTGGTCCACCAGGAGCCATTGTCACTTTAAGAGTTTGAGAGTGTGGGCTGGCTCCTCTCTCTATGCCCCTCCTACCAGACTCAGTTTAGAAAATGTGCCCGGAGGAGCCGGTCACAGCTATGGGAGCTCTCCTGAGTTTACCTGGTAAAAATGTTTTTTTAGAGTTTATTATTGTACAGGGAGGCTGCTGGCAACAGCCTCCCTGCAGCGAGAGACTGAGGGGGGGAGCCACTGTCTCTGCTGACTGGACACTGAGCTCCAGAGGGGTCTGATCATTCTCCGCCACAGGGGACCGCTCGCCCCAGCAGCATCCCGCCACCCCCTTACAGAGCTAAAGAATAGGTGGCGAGTGAGACACCGACCCCCCTAGCAAGCAGGGGGTTGGTGTGAAGATGGCGGCACAGGGTAGAGCGCAGTACTAACTGTGCTCCGGGGATGGCTCAGCAGTACATGGGGGGTAATTCCAAGTTGATCGCAGCAGGAATTTTGTTAGCAGTTGGGTAAAACCATGGTGGTCATTCCGAGTTGTTCGCTCGCAAGCTGCTTTTAGCAGCTTTGCACACGCTAAGCCGCCACCTACTGGGAGTTAATCTTAGCTTATCAAAATTGCGAACGAAGGATTCGCAATATTGCGAAAAGACTTCTCTGTGCAGTTTGAGTAGCTCGAGACTTACTCTTCCAGTGCGATCAGTTCAGTGCTTGTCGTTCCTGGTTTGACGTCACAAACACACCCAGCGTTCACCCAGACACTCCTCCGTTTCTCCAGCCACTCCCGCGTTTTTCCCAGAAACGGTAGCATTTTTTCAAACACTCCCATAAAACGGCCAGTTTCCGCCCAGAAACACCCACTTCTTGTCAATCACACTCCGATCTCCAGAACGAAGAAAAAACCTTGTAATGCCGTGAGTAAAATACCAATCTTCATAGCAAATTTACTTGGTGCAGTCGCAGTGCGAACATTGCGCATGCGCAATTAGCGGAAAATCGCTGCGATGCGAAGAAAATCACAGAGCGAACAACTCGGAATGACCACCCATGTGCACTGCAGGGGAGGCAGATTTAACATGTGCAGAGAGAGTTAGATTTGGGTGTGGTGTGTTCAATCTGCAATCTAATTTGCAGTGTAAAAATAAAGCAGCCAGTATTTGCCCAGCACAGAAATAAAATAACCCACCCAAATCTAACTCTTTCTGCACATGTTATATCTGCCTCCCCTGCAGTGCACATGGTTTTGCCCAACTGCTAACAAAATTCCTGCTGCGATCAACTTGGAATTTCCCCCATGGTGCGGTGCTGTGAGGGGCGCCCTGAGCCAGCGCGACACCCTACACTGGTCCAGAAGCCTGTCTGGGTCCCTGGATCTCAGCCAGCACTAAATCCTCAGGCCAGTATAATCTGAAGAAGAGCGAGAAGACAGCGCCATTAAGGGGGCGGAGCTTCTCAGATCGGACCCAGCAGGGTTCAGCGCCATTTTCCTGTCTGCACAGCGCTGACAAGGAGAATCAGGTCCCTCCACAGCAACTCCAGCCCTCTGCAAATGGAACCAGGGGGTTGTAGAAGGGGGGGGGGAGGCTGCAATATGACTGTGTATCCTATTAAGGTGCACAGTCAGCGCTGACAAGGGGTCTCCCTTTGGTAAAAGCGCTGTGTGTGGGTTGGCTCCAATCTCTGTGTCTCTCTTGCCATTCTTGGGGGGGAAAGTCTGTCTGCCCTCACCTGTGTGTGTGTAGAGTGTTTGGTGGTCACCTTTAGCTATGTCCAGAGACACTGTGTCACATGCTGCTGAGGATTTGTCCTCCCAGGATGATCCCATTCCATGTAATCAGGATAGCACAGATACCAGCAAGGGAGCCTGAGTGGTTTTCCTCTATCAAATCTTGGATTTCTGACAGGGTTGCAAGTAATGAATCTGCAACCTAGGTATTACAGAACTCTATGCAGCATGACCCGAGTCTGGTACCTCAGGACGCTCCACTATATACCCCCACAAACGTGCGCTTGTGCATGTCACGCAGGATGACATGGATACCGATTCTGACACCACAGACGGTGATGGGGATGTGTTGCGGGGTTCTGCATCTCTTGCAAAGATGATAGAGGCTATAAGGGATGTGTTGCATATTAACTATACCACACCTGAGCAGTTTGAGGAGACTTTTTTCACTGAAAATAAAAAAGCCTCGCTAACCTTCCCTGCGTCAAAGGAATTGAATGCTATATTTGAGAAAGCATGGGAAAACCCTGAGAAAAAATTCCAGATCCCTAAAAGGGTACAGGTGGCATTTCTTTTCCCTGAGGAGGATAGAAAAAAATGGGAAAACCCACCGATTGTTGACGCATCTGTGTCCAGACTCTCTAAGCCGGCTGTTCGAAAAATTGATAATACACTTAAATCAATGTACACTGCTTCAGGGGCCATATTGCGTCCCATTATTGCTAGTGCATGGATTGCAAAAGCTATAGTAAAGTGGTCGGCTACCTTACTAGAGGATTTGGATACGATGGATAAGGGTGATGTTGAATTATTTTTACGCAACATTCACATTTCAGCAGGTTTTACGGTTGAATCCATGAAAGACCTGGGTTCCATGGCTGCGGGAATCTCTTCCATGTCTGTTTCAGCTCGTCGGGGACTGTGGCTGCGCCAATGGTCGGCCGACGCGGAATCCAGAAAGAGTGTGGAGTCCCTACCCTATACAGGTCAGGCTCTCTTTGGGGAAGCTTTAGACGCGTGGATATCCACGGCTTCAGCGGGTAAGTCTCCGTTTCTTCCCTCAGCTGCACCTGCTCCGAAGAAATCCTCTTCACCAGCAACACAGTCCTTTCGGCCTAACAAGCCTAGAAAGACCAGACCGTCCAATACCTTCTTTAGGGGAGGTCGAGTTAAGTCCAAGAAATCGGCCGCTGCAGGTTCCCAGGAACAAAAGCCTGCTTCAGGTATGCCAAAGTCCTCCGCACGATGGTGGACCCACGCGGCCTGGAGGTAGGGCCAGTGGGAGAAAGACTCAGACAGTTCAGTCACGTCTGGGTATCGTCCGGCCTGGATCCTTGGGTGATAGATATTGTATCCCAGGGATACAGGCTGGAATTTCAAAGTCTCCCTCATCGTTTTTTCAAATAAGGCTTACCAGCTCTGCTGGCATACAGCACTATCCTACAAGAAGCTGTCCAAAAGTTGGTGGAGGCACAGGTCATTGTGCCAGTTCCTCCTCATTCGCAAACCACAGCTTACTGTTCAAACCTTTTCGTGGTACCGAAACCAGATGGTTCGGTCAGGCCCATTCTGAACCTAAAATCATTGAACCCCTTTCTAAAGGAGTTCAAGATGGAGTCTCTCAGGGCGGTGATATCGGGTCTGGAAGAGGGGGAATTCCTGGTATCCCTGGATATCAAGGATGCGTACCTCCACATTCCGATCTGGCTGCCGCATCAGGCTTATCTCCATTTCGCATTACTGGACTGTCATTTCCAGTTCCAGGCCCTGCCATTCGGACTCTCCACAGCACCCAGGGTGTTTACCAAGGCGATGGCAGAGATGATGGTTCTCCTCCGCAAACAAGGGGTGAACATCATTCCATATCTGGACGATCTGCTGATAAAGGCATCATCCAAGGAGAAGCTGCTGCAGTCCATTGTTCTCACAACCCGCCTCCTCAAGATCCATGGTTGGATTCTGAACCTTCCAAAGTTACATTTGGAACCGACCCAGAGGTTGTCCTTTCTGGGAATTATCCTAGGCACAGAAGTGCAGAGGGTGTTTCTTCCGCAGGAAAAGGCGTTGGTGATGCAAGCTATGGTCCGGGATGTCCTGAAGCCAGCCCGGGTGTCAATTCATCAATGCATTTGCCTGTTGGGAAAGATGGTGGCCTCTTACGAGGCTCTCCAGTACGGGAGGTTCCACGCTCGGGCCTTCCAACTGGATCTCCCTGACAAGTGGTCAGGATCTCATCTCCACATGCACCAGAGAATACGTCTGTCGCCGTAGGCCAGGATTTCGCTCCTCTGGTGGCTACAATTACCTCACCTTCTGGAGGGCCGCAGGTTCGGGATTCAGGAATGGGTCCTTCTAACCATGGATGCGAGCCTTCGGGGCTGGGGAGCAGTCAATCAAGTTGTAACATTCAAAGGAAGGTGGTCAAGTCTGGAAGCCTGCCTGCCCATCAATATCCTGGAACGAAGAGCCGTCTACAACGGTCTTCTTTAGGCGGCCCATCTCCTAAGAAATCGGGCCATTCAAGTGCAGTCGGACAATGTAACGACAGAAGCCTACATAATCCGACAAGGCGGAACAAAGAGCAGAGCTGCAATGTCGGAGGTGACAAATATCATCCTCTGGGCAGAAAGACACGCGTTGGCGCTCTCAGCAATCTTTATTCCGGGAGTGGACAGCTGGGAAGCAGACTTCCTCAGCAGACACGATCTCCATCCAGGGGAGTGGGGTCTCCATCCGGAGGTGTTCAAGGAAATAACAGACCTTTGGGGGTTACCCCAAATAGACATGATGGCCTCTCGTCTCAACAAGAAGCTCCAGCGCTTTTGTTCCAGGTCGAGGGACCCACAAGCAATGGCAGTGGACGCCCTGGTGTATCCGTGGGTGTTCCAGTCAGTGTACGTGTTTCCACTACTTCCACTCATTCCAAGAGTTCTAAAGCTCGTAAGAAGAACAAGAGTTCAAGCGATCCTCATTGCTCCAGACTGGCCAAGGCGGGCTTGGTACGTGGACCTTCTGAATCTCTTGCAGGAAGAGCCGAGGCCTCTTCCTCTTCGGGAGGACCTGCTGCAGCAGGGGCCGTTCGCCTATCAAGACTTACCGCAGCTACGTTTTACGGCATGGAAGTTGAGCACCTGATACTTGCTCGGAAGTAGTTCGATACTTTGGCCTCTGATGATCTGAAGTTCAGTCAATCAGTTCTGCAGGAGCCTCCACGCTCTCCCTCCCGTTCTGGGAGCTTTGGTACATCCCCATGGTACTAATGTGGACCCCAGCATCCTCTAGGACGTAAGAGAAAATAGGATTTTGGTTACCTACCGATAAATCCTTTTCTCGTAGTCCGTAGAGGATGCCCAGCGCTTCGTTTTCCTGCAACCGTTATCTGGTTCAGTACAACTTTGTTTAGTTATGTACTGCATTGTTACTTGGTAAGTAATGTTTCAGCAGTTGCTGAGTAGTTCAAGCTAGTTAGCTTGATGTGCCTTAGATAGTGGCGAGATTCACACCAGCTCACACATACGTGTTAAATCCTCTCGGGGATGTCCATCTCCTCGGGCACAGTTTCTAGACTGTCTGGTAGGAGGGGCATAGAGGGAGGAGCCAGCCCACACTCTCAAACTCTTAAAATGCCAATGGCTCCTGGTGGACCCGTCTATACTCATGGTACTAATGTGGACCCCAGCATCCTCTACAGACTACGAGAAAAGGATTTACCGGTAGGTAACTAAAATCATATTTTTGCTCCTTATATAGTAGTGAAGCCACTTTCACATTACGCCCCGCACAGTGACGCCCCTTACACATTACGCCCTGCACTGTGATGCCCTTTACACATTACGCCCCGCACTGTGACGGTCCTTACACATTACGCCCTGCACTGTGATGCCCCTTTCACATTACGCCCCTTAAACATCACGCCCCGCACTGTGACACCCCTTACACTTTATACGCCACGCACCAATAGGAAGTATAAAACAGTCCATTACTATAAAGTGTGTTATATAGGATGCATGGTTTCTGTGCTGCCCTTAGTTTATTGAGACTATAATCATGTGTTCCAATTTAGGCAAAATAATGGAGGTTATAATGTATGCTTTGAACATTTTAAAAACGATTAGAAACAATATTAATACTACAAGGTTTAATTAGTCTTACTAGCTATTAAGATAATTACATGTACACATATTTAACATGAAAACATATTATAGCATGTGCAGTAAAAATAGGATTTTAATTACCTACCGGTAAATCCTTTTCTCGTAGTCCGTAGAGGATGCTGGGGTCCATTTTAGAACCATGGGGTATAGACGGTTCAGAGTGAACTGGCTCCTTCCTCTATGCCCCTCCTCCAGACCTCAGTATAGGAACTGTGCCCGAGGAGACGGACAACTTCGAGAGAAGAATTTACATTAAACTAGTGGCGAGATTCACACCAGCTCACACCATACAAAACATGCCGCCTAACATGGCTTGCAACATAACCCATGCTAACGTGCATGCATAACGCAACAGCTGTGAACATCTTAACACATGAGAACCTGTGTAAAAAGATAAAACGTAATTCTGCAGGAACAATTAGCACTGGGCGGGCACCCAGCATCCTCTATGGACTACGAGAAAAGGATTTACCGGTAGGTAATTAAAATCCTATTTTCTCTTACGTCCTAGAGGATGCTGGTGTCCATTTTAGTACCATGGGGGTGTACCAAAGCTCCCAGTACGGGCGGGAAAGTGCTGATGTTCCTGCAGAACTGACTGACCAAACTGAAGGTCTTCAGCAGCCAAGGTGTCAAACCTGTAAAACTTAGCAAACGTGTTTGCCCCTGACCAAGTAGCTGCTCAGCAAATTTGTAACGCCGAGACACCCCGGGCAGCCGCCCAGGAAGAACCCACTTTCCTTGTAGATTGGGCCTTTACCGAACTCAGTAACGGCGATCCTGCCGTGGAATAAGCGTGCTGAATGGTACCTCCGATCCAGCGCACAATAGTCTGCCTAGAAGCAGGACCCCCAATCTTGTTGGGGTCATAGAATCTTTGTCCTCTGTTTTCCTTATCCGAGCCGTTCTTGCAACATAAGTCCTCAACACTCTGACGACATCCAAGGACTTTTGAAACGGCTGAGGTGTCAGAAGCCACTGGCACCACCACAGGTTGGTTGATATGTAACTAAGACACAACCTTTGGAAGAAAATGCTGACGCGTCCGCAGTACAGCTCTATCTTCATGAAAAATCAAATAAGGACTCTTGTGTGACAGAGCCCCTAATTCAGACACTCGTCTGCCTAAGGCCAACAGCATGACCATTTTCCAAGTGAGAAACTTCAACTCTACCTCTTGTAGAGGCTCAAACCAGTCCGATTTAAGGAACTGCAACACCACATTAAGATCCCATGGCGCCACAGGAGGCACAAAGGAAGGTTGGATGCGCAGAACCCCCTTCACGAACGTCTGGACCTCAGGAACGGAAGCCAACTGTTTCTGAAAGAAAATGGACAAGGCCGAAATTTGGACCTTGATAGACCCTAATCTCAAGCCAGCATCCACACCCGCCTGTAGAAATAGGAGAAGACGTCCTAATTTAAACTCCACCGCAGGAGACCTCTTGGATGCACACCAAGATACATATTTTCTCCAAATACGATGGTAATGTTTGGACATTACCCCTTTCCTGGCCAGAATAAGTGTGGGAATGACTTCATTGGGAATACCCTTACGGGCTAGGATCTGGCGCGCAACAGCCATGCCGTCAAATGCAGCCGCGGTAAGTCTTGATAAACAAACGGCCCCTGCTGAAGCAGGTCCTCGTGAAGAGGAAGAGGCTGAGGATCTTCCAGTAATAACTCCTGAAGACCTGGATACCAAGCCCTCCTTGGCCAGTCTGGAGCAATGACATTTGCTCGAACCCTTGTTCTTCTGATGATCTTGAGAACTTTTGGTATTAGTGGAAGTGGAGGGAACACATGCATCGACTGAAAACACCCACTGTGTCACCAGTGCATCCACTGCTATTGCTTGTGGGTCTCTTGACCTGGAACAATATTTCTGAAGCTTCTTGTTGAGACGTGATGCCATCATATCTACTTGAGGAACGCCCCAACGATCTGCTACCTCTGCAAAAGACTTCCGGGTGGAGGCCTCATTCTCCTGGATGGAGTTCGTGTCTGCTGAGGAAGTCTGCTTCCCAGTTGTCCACTCCCGGAATGAATATTGCCGACAGAGCTTTTGCATGTCTTTCTGCCCAGAGGAGTATCTTTGTCACCTCTGCCATTGCCGCTCTGCTTTTTGTTCCGCCCTGGCGGTTTATGTAAGCTACTGCCGTTACATTGTCTGACTGGATCTGTATGGGACAACCTTGAAGAAGGTGTGCCGCTTGATGAAGGCTGTTGTACACAGCTCTCAATTCCAGAATGTTTATGTGAAGAAGTACTTCTTGACTTGACCATCGTCCTTGGAAGCTTTCCCCTTGCGTGACTGCTCCCCAACCTCGGAGGCTTGCATCTGTGGTCACCAGGATCCAAGTCTGAATCCCGAACCTGCATCCCTCCATGAGGTGAGAACTTTGAAGCCACCACAAGAGTGAAATACTGGCTTTTGTTGACAGGATAATCCTCCGGTGCATGTGTAGGTGCGATCCGGACCACTTGTCCAGTAGGTCCCATTGGAACACCCTGGCGTGGAATCGGCCAAATTGTAGAGCCTCGTAGGCCGCTACCATCTTCCCCAGCAGACGGATGCACTGATGAATCGATACGCATGCTGTTTTTAAAACTTGTTTGACCATCCTCTGGATCTCCAGAGCCTTTTCCACCGGTAGGAATACTTTCTGTGCTTCCGTGTCCAATATCATTCCCAGAAATGATAACCTCCTTGTGGGTTCCAATTGTGATTTTGGAGGGTTTATGATCCAACCGTGCTGTTGAAGCACTGTCAGGGAAAGTGCAATGTTCTGCACTAGTTTCTCCCTGGATCTCGCTTTTATGAGGATATCGTCCAAGTATGGGATGACTTTGTCTCCTTTCTTGCGAAGAAGAACCATCATCTCTGTCATCACCTTGGTGAATATTCTCGGAGCCGTGGAGAGCCCGAAAGGCAATGTTTGGAACTGGTAGTGGCAGTCCTGAACCGCAAACCTCAGGTATGCCTGATGCGGCGGGTAGATGGGAACATGTAAATAAGCATCTTTGATGTACATCGATAACAGAAATTCCTTTTCCTCCAAGCTGGAGATCACCGCTCTCAGGGATTTCATCTTGAATTTGAACCTTTTCAAATAAAGGTTCAGAGTCTTTAGGTTTAAAATCGGTCTGTCCGAGCCGTCCGGTTTCGGCACTACAAACAGGCTTGAATAAAACCCTTTTTCCTGTTGTGACACAGGAACTAAGGAAATTACGTTGTCTTGACATAATTTCTGTATTGCGTTCAGCACTTTTGCTCTGTCCTGAACAGAAGCTGGTAAGGCTGATTTGAAAAATTGGCATGGGGGAAGGTCCTGAAATTCCAATTTGTACCCTTGGGATACTATCTGCAATACCCAAGAATCCAGATCTAAGTGAATCCAGACCTGGCTGAAAGACAGTAGATGTGCCACCACCCGATCGTGCTCCCGCAGGGGAGCCCCAGCGTCATGCTGAGGTTTTAGCAGAAGTAGCTGTTGACTTCTGCTCCTGCGAGCCTGATGGTGTTGTAGATTTTTTACCTCTTCCTCGACCTCTTCCTGTGAAGCAGGGGGTACCCTTTGCCTTTTTGGACTTGTTGGGCCGAAAGGATTGCATCATATGAGAATTAAATCCTTTCCTAGGTGGAGCAGCTGCGGAAGGCAGAAATGCTGACTTGCCTGATGTAGTTGGTGAAATCATGGCATCCAGCTTGTCTCCAAAGAGGGCTTCTCCATTGTAAGAAAGCGCCTCAATATTCTTTTTTGATTCCGCATCAGCCTTCCATTGGCGGATCCACAGCGCCCTGCGGGCTGAAATCGCCATAGCGGAGGATCTTGAACTCAGCAACCCAATATCCTTCATAGCTTCAACTAAGTAACCTGCAGCATCTTTGATATGGCCGAGAGTTAGGACTATTTCATCCCTGTCAGCTGTGTCTATGTTAACAAGCAAGTTGCCAGACCATTTTTCCACAGCGTTACCTACCCACGCACAAGCAATGGTGGGCCTGAGCACCGTTCCGTTAGCTGTATATATGGATTTTAGGGTTGTTTCTAATTTACGGTCAGCTGGATCTTTTAATGAGGCTGAACCAGGGGCAGGCAAAACTATTTTCTCAGACAGCTGAGAAACTGAGGTGTCTATCATTGGGGGTGTCTCCCATTTGTGGGAGAAAAGGGTACGCTACACGTATCCTTCTGGGAAGGGTAAATTTCTTCTCTGGGTTAGCCCAGGATTCTTTAAAGAATGCATTCAAATCCTTTAAAGGAGGAAAAGTCACAACCTGCTTTTTATTTAATTTAAAATAATCCTTTTCCTCAGGGACCAGTGTTGTTTCAGGAAACTCCAACACTTCTTTTATAGCAACTATCATACATTGTTTGCTTTTGGCTAATTTGGTGTCTACCCCTCTCAAATCCCCAGTGTCGACGTCAGAGTCGGAATCTGTGTCTGACTGTCTGTGTCCCCTTGCATTATCTGGGCCAGAGACCTTTTCTGGGAACTGGATGGGACCCGAGTGGATGATATGGAGGGGTCAGTAAACAGTGCATCATCCACAGACTGCCTCCAATATTTAGTCTGTTGTTCAGACTCAGAGAGAATTTCTTTGCAAGCATTGACATATTCTTTTACAACATTCTCACCCACTCCGGCTCCTTCTGAGAGGGAAGGGCCACCACATTACACTCTTGTGCATCTAAAATGGGTTCTTCCTGGGAAGAACCCTCCCCAATGTCTGACATGTTACACACTTGTGTACACACACACACACACACACACACACACACACACACACACACACACACACACACACACACCTATCACACAGGGGAGCTATTGGGGACAGACCCACACTAAATCTGTCAGAGAGACACAGAGGGATCTGCCAGTCCACACACTGTGCCTTATTGTGAATTGTGGAAATATTACCCACTTACAGCGCATATACCAATAATAGGCCCACAGACCTAATTATAATGAACACTCTCTGCCCCTTCTATAACACCCTGTACTTGCATCAGCGTTGTCATGAGGAGAAACAACATTCAGGAGCTTCACACTGGAGTTTCTGCAGGAGAAAATGGCACCCAGTGAGTGTTCTGGCAAGTCTGAGGAGAAGCCCCACCCTTCAGCCTCAGCAGTGTAATATTTATACTGGCTGTGGATGGCACATCAGCGGCTGTACATGTATGTACCCTTTTTGCCAGTAAGAGTAAGTTTTTAAAACATGCCCTCAGAGCACGCCTCCCACGCTCTGCACCCTTGTGCTGAGAGACATGGCGCGCGCTGCGCGTGTACCTGTATGCCGCCACTGATGACCGGAGGATCCCCTCTCTGCAGGACTCCGGTAATATACTCACCAGCCTTCTGACTTCTGGCTATGTTATGGGGTGGCGGCAGTGCTGTGGGAGTGAACGCTGAACAGGCTTGGGCTGTGTTCAGTACCCTTCAGGAGCTAATGGTGTCCTGTCAGTGGAAACAGAACCATTAACTAATTGAGAAGTTGGTTCCTACTTCCCCCCCTAAGTCCCACGAAGCAGGGAAGCTGTTGCCAGCAGCTTCCCTGTAAAATTAAAAACCTAAGAAAGTCTTTTTCCAGCAAAGCTCTGTAGAGCTCAACTAGTGTGCATCCAGTCTCCTGGGCACATTTTCTAAACTGAGGTCTGGAGGAGGGGCATAGAGGGAGGAGCCAGTTCACACTGTTGAAAAGTCTTAAAGTGCCATAGTCTCCTGCGGAACCGTCTATACCCCATGGTACTAAAATGGACCCCAGCATCCTCTAGGACGTAAGAGAAAGCCCTATTGAATCATTGGATTTCTTCTGCCCCTCCTATGCTACTAGAAGTCAAACAGCTGCTTGAAGTCAATAAGGTCATTAAAAGGAATCAACATGGGTTTATGAAGGACAGATCCTGTCAAACCAACTTACTTGGCTTTTATGAAACAGTAAGCGCAAACCTAGATCAGGGTAAAGACGTGGATGTAATCTTTTTAGACTTTGCCAAAGCGTTCGATACTGTACCACACATGAGACTTATCTACAAGCTACAAGAATCAGGGCTAGGAAGCACAATATGCACTTGGGTCAAAAACTGGTTAGATAACAGGGAGCAGCGCGTTGTGGTTAATGGATCTTTCTCTAACGTCCTAAGTGGATGCTGGGGACTCCGTAAGGACCATGGGGAATAAGCGGCTCCGCAGGAGACTGGGCACAACTAAAGAAAGCTTTAGGACTACCTGGTGTGCACTGGCTCCTCCCACTATGACCCTCCTCCAGACCTCAGTTAGAATCTTGTGCCCGGCTGAGCTGGATGCACACTAGGGGCTCTCCTGAGCTCCTAGAAAGAAAGTATATTTAGGTTTTTTATTTTCAGTGAGATCTGCTGGCAACAGACTCACTGCAGCGAGGGACTAAGGGGAGAAGAAGCGAACCTACCTAACAGGTGGTAGTTTGGGCTTCTTAGGCTACTGGACACCATTAGTTCCAGAGGGATCGACCGCAAGATCCGACCTTGGTGTTCGTTCCCGGAGCCGCGCCGCCGTCCCCCTTACAGAGCCAGAAGAGTGAAGAGGTCCGGAAAATCGGCGGCAGAAGACTTCGGTCTTCACCAAGGTAGCGCACAGCACTGCAGCTGTGCGCCATTGCTCCTCATGTACACCTCACACTCCGGTCACTGATGGGTGCAGGGCGCTGGGGGGGGGCGCCCTGAGGGCAATATAAGACACCTTGGCTGGCAAATCTACATCATATATAGTCCTAGAGGCTATATAGATGTAAAAATACCCCTGCCAGTATTCCAGAAAAAGCGGGAGAAGTCCGTCGAAAAAGGGGCGGGGCTATCTCCCTCAGCACACTGGCGCCATTTTATCTTCACACTGCAGCTGGAAGATAGCTCCCCAGGCTCTCCCCTGTAGTTTTCAGGCTCGAAGGGTTAAAAAGAGAGGGGGGGCACTAAATTTAGGCGCAATATATGTATACAAGCAGCTATTGGGGGGAAAATCACTCAGTTATAGTGTTAATCCCTGCATTATATAGCGCTCTGGTGTGTGCTGGCATACTCTCTCTCTCTGTCTCCCCAAAGGACTTTGTGGGGTCCTGTCCTCAGTCAGAGCATTCCCTGTGTGTGTGCGGTGTGTCGGTACGGCTGTGTCGACATGTTGGATGAGGAAGGTTACGTGGAGGCGGAGCAGAGGCCGATAAGTGGGATGTCGTCCCCTGTGGGGCCGACACCAGAGTGGATGGATAGGTGGAAGGTATTAACCGACAATGTCAACTCCTTACATAAAAGGCTGGATGACGTAACAGCTGTGGGACAGCCGGCTTCTCAGCCCGCGCCTGCCCAGGCGTCTCAAAGGCCATCAGGGGCTCAAAAAAACGCCCGTTACCTCAGATGGCAGACACAGATGTCGACACGGAGTCTGACTCCAGTGTCGACGAGGTTGAGATATATATACACAATCCACTAGGAACATCCGTTGCATGATCTCGGCAATGATAAATGTGTTACGCATTTCTGACATGAACCCAAGTACCACATAAAAGGGGTTTTATTTTTGGGGAGAAAAAGCAGCCAGTGTTTTGTTCCCCCATCAGATGAGTGAATGAAGTGTGTAAAGAAGCGTGGGTTCCCCCGATAAGAAACTGGTGATTTCTAATAAGTTACTGATGGCGTACCCTTTCCCGCCAGAGGATAGGTCACGTTGGGAGATATCCCCTAGGGTGGATAAGGCGCTCACACGTTTGTCAAAAAAGGTGGCACTGCCGTCTTAGGATACGGCCACCTTGAAGGAGCCGGCTGATAAAAAGCAGGAGGCTATCCTGAAGTCTGTATATACACACTCAGGTACTATACTGAGACCTAAAATTGCCTCAGCATAAATAGTGCTGCTGCAGCGTGGTCTGATACCCTGTCAGATAATATTAATACCCTAGACAGGGATAATATTTTGCTAACATAGAGCATATTAAAGACGTCGTCTTATATGAAGGATGCACAGAGGGATATTTCCCGGCTGGCATCCAGAATTAATGCAATGTCCATTCTGCCAGGAGGGTATTAGAGACCCGGCAGTGGACAGGTGATGCTGCCTTAAAAGGCACATGGAGATTCTGCCTTATAAGGGTGAGGAATTGTTTGGGGATGGTCTCTGGGACCTCGTATCCACAGCAACAGCTGGGAAGAAAAAATTTTACCTCAGGTTTCCTCACAGCCTAAGAAAGCACCGTATTTTCAGGTACAGTCCTTTCGGCTTCAGAAAAGCAAGCGGGTCAAATGCGCTTCCTTTCTGCACAGAGACAAGGGAAGAAGGAAAAAGCTGCACCAGACAGCCAGTTCCCAGGATCAAAAATCTTCCCTCGCTTCCTCTGAGTCCACCGCATGACGCTGGGGCTCCACAGGTGGAGACAGGTGCGGTGGGGGCACGTCTCGGGAACTTCAGGGACCAGTGGGCTTGCCCACAGGTGGATCCCTAGGTTCTGCAAGTAGTATCACAGGGATACAGGCTGGAGTTCGAGGCGACTCCCCCTCGCCGTTACCTCACATCAGCCTTGCCTGCTGCCCTCGGAGAAAGGTAGTACTGGTGGCAATTCACAAGCTGTACTTCCAGCAGGTGAAATCAAGGTACCCCTCCTTCAACAAGGCCGGGGTTACTATTCCAAAATGTTGTGGTACCGAAACCAGACTGTTCGGTGAGACCCATTCTAAAATTGAAATCCTTGAACACTTGTATACGAAGGTTCAAGTTCAAAATGGAATCGCTCAGGGCGATTATTGCAAGCCTGGAGAATTTCAGGGTATCACTGGACATCGAGGATTCATACCTGCATGTCCCTATTTACCCTCTTCACCAGGTGTACCTCAAAATTGTGGTACAGGATTGTCATTACCAATTCCAGACGTTGCCGTTGGTCAGTCCCCGGCACGAGGGTATTTACCGAGGGTATTTACCAAGGTATTGGCCGAAGTACTTATCCCGTACTTGGACGATCTCCTTATAAAGGCGAGGTCCAGGGAGCAGTTGTTTGTCGGAGTAGCACTCTCTCGGGAAGTGCTACAACAGCACGGCTGGATTCTGAATATTCCAAAGTCGCAGCTGGTTCCTACTGTTCCTACTGTTCCTGGGTATGGTTCTGGACACAGAACAGGATAAAAAGGGTTTCTCCCGGAGGAGAAGTCCAAGGAGTTGGCGTCTCTAGACAGAGACCTCCTAATACAAATACAGGTGTCGGTGCATCAATGCACGCGAGCCTTGGGAAAGATGGTAGCTTCTTACGAAGAAATTCCATTCGCCAGGTCCCATGCAAGGATCTTCCAGTGGGATCTGTTGGACAAGTGGTCCGGGTCGCATCTTCAGATGCATCGGCGGATAACCCTGTCTCCAAGGGCCAGGGTGTCGCTGTGGTGGTGACTGCAGAGTGCTCATCTTCTCGGGGGCCGCAGATTCGGCATACAGGACTGGGTCCTGGTGACCACGGATGCCAGCCTTCAAGGCTGGGGGGCAGTCACACAGGGAAGAAACTTCCAAGGCCTATGGAAAAGTCAGGAGACTTCCCTACACATAAATGTTCTGGAACTATAGGCCATTTACAATGCCCTAAGTCAGGCTAGACCCCTGCTTCAACACCGGCCGGTGCTGATCCAGTCAGACAACATCACGGCGGTCGCTCATGTAAACCGTCAGGGCGGCACAAGAAGCAGGATGGCAATGGCAGAAGCCACAAGGATTCTCCGATGGGCGGAAAATCATGTGTTAGCACTGTCAGTAGTGTTCATTTCCGGAGTGGACAACTGAGAAGCAGACTTTCTCAGCAGACACGACCTCCACCCGGGAGAGTGGGGACTTCATCCAGAAGTCTTCCAAATGATTGTACACCGTTGGGAAAGGCCACAGGTGGACATGATGGCGTCCCGCCTCAACAAAAAGCTACAAAGATATTGCGCCAGGTCAGGGACCCTCAGGCGATAGCTGTGGACGCTCTGGTAACACCGTGGGTGTACCAGTCGGTGTATGTGTTCCCTTCTCTGCCTCTCATACCCAGGGTAATGAGAATAATAAGAAGGAGAGGAGTAAGAACTATACTCACTGTTCCGGGTTGGCCAAGAAGAGCTTGGTACCCAGAACTCCAAGAAATTATCTCAGAGGACCCATGGCCTCTGCCGCTCAGACAGGACCTGCTGCAGCAGGGGGCCTGTCTGTTCCAAGACGTACCGCGGCTGCGTTTGACGGCATGGCGGTTGAACGCCGGATCCTGAAGGAAAAGGGCATTCCGGAGGAAGTTATCCCTACGCTATTTAAAGCTAGGAAAGAAGTGAACGCAAACCATTATCACCGCATATGGCGGAAATATGTTGCGTGCTGTGAGGCCAGTAAGGCCCCAAAGGAGGAATTTCAGCTAGGTCGATTTCTGCACTTCCTACAAGTCAGAGGTGACTATGGGCCTAAAATTGGGTTCCATTAAGGTCCAGATTTCGGCTCTATCGATTTTCTTCCAAAATAGAACTGGCTTCACTGCCTGAAGTTCAGACTTTTGTTAAGGGAGTGCTGCATAGTCAGCCCCCGTTTGTGCCTCCAGTGGCACAGTGGGATCTCAACGTAGTGTTGGATTTCCTGAAGTCGCATTGAGTTGAGCCACTTAAATCCGGGGAGCTACAATACCTCACGTGGAAAGTGGTCATGCTGTGGGCCTTGGCGTCGGCCAGGCGTGTATCAGAATTGGCGGCTTTGTCATGCAAAAGCCTTTATCTGTATTTTATATGGATAAGGCGGAATTGAGGACTCGTTCCCAATTCCTTCCTAAGGTGGTATCAGTTTTTCATGTGAACCAACCTATTGTGGTGCCTGCGGCTACTTGGGACTTGGAGGATTCCAAGTTTCTGGACGTAGTCAGGGCCCTGAAAAGTATATGTTTCCAGGACGGCTGGAGTCAGGAAAACTGACTCGCTATTTATCCTGTATGCACCCAACAAGCTGGGTGCTCCTTCTTCTAAGCAGACTATTGCTCGCTGGATCTGTAGCACGATTCAACTTGCACATTCTGCGGCTGGACTGCTGCACCCTAAATCTGTAAAGCCCATTCCACGAGGAAAGTGGGCTCTTCTGGGGCGGCTGCCCGAGGGGTCTCGGCTTTACAAATTTGCTGAGCTGTTACTTGGTCGGGTTCAAACACTTTTGCAAGAGTCTACAAGTTTGATACCCTGGCTGAGGAGGACCTAGAGTTTGCTCATTCGGTGCTGCAGAGTCATCCGCACTCTCCCGCCCGTTTGGGAGCTTTGGTATAATCCCCATGGTCCTTACGGAGTCCCCAGCATCCACTTAGGACGTTAGAGAAAATAAGATTTTACTCACCGGTAAATCTATTTCTCGTAGTCCGTAGTGGATGCTGGGCGCCCATCCCAAGTGCGGATTGTCTGCAATACTTGTATATAGTTATTGCCTAACTAAAGGGTTATTGTTGAGCCATCTGTTGAGAGGCTCAGTTGTTATCATACTGTTAACTGGGTATTGTAATACGAGTTATACGGTGTGATTGGTGTGGCTGGTATGAGTCTTACCCGGGATTCCAAATCCTTCCTTATTGTGTCAGCTCTTCCGGGCACAGTATCCTAACTGAGGTCTGGAGGAGGGTCATAGTGGGAGGAGCCAGTGCACACCAGGTAGTCCTAAAGCTTTCTTTAGTTGTGCCCAGTCTCCTGCGGAGCCGCTTATTCCCCATGGTCCTTACGGAGTCCCCAGCATCCACTACGGACTACGAGAAATAGATTTACCGGTGAGTAAAATCTTATTTTTTCAACTTGGACTGAAGTGCTAAGTGGTGTGCCGCAAGGCTCAGTATTAGGACCGCTATTGTTCAATATTTTCATTAACGACCTAACAGAAGGTCTAGAGAGCATGGTGTCAATTTTTGCAGATGATACCAAATTGTGTAAGGCTATAAATACAGAGGAGGATGCCGAGTCTCTTCAGAATGACTTAGTTAAATTAGAAGCATGGGCAGCCAAATGGAGAATGCGCTTCAACACAGACAAGTGTAAGGTAATGCACTGTGGTAACAAGAACAAAAATTACACCTACCTACTAAATGGGGTAAAATTAGGGGATTCTGTACTGGAAAAGGACTTAGGTGTCCTCATAGATAGCAAGCTAAGCAGTAGTACCCAAAGTAGGACTGCAGCAAAGAAGGCTAATAAGATATTAGCATGCATAAAACGGGGTATTGATGCTAGGGAGGAGAGTATTATACTCCCGTTATATAAATCACTAGTGAGGCCACACCTTGAATACTGTGTACAATTCTGGGCACCGTACTACAAAAAGGATATCCTGGAGCTTGAAAAGGTACAGAGGAGGGTGACCAAACTAATTAAGGGCATGGAGACGATGGAATACAAGGAAAGGCTTGAAAGACTAGGCATGTTTACATTGGAAAAGCGGAGACTAAGAGGGGATATGATCAACATCTACAAATATATAAGGGGACAATACACAGAGCTTGCGCGGGACCTGTTTTTGGTTAGATCAACATAGAGGACTCGTGGACACTCGCTCAGGTTAGAGGAGAGGAGATTCCGCACAATACGGCGTAAAGGCTTTTTCACGGTAAGGACAATACGTGTTTGGAATTCCTTGCCCGAGGGAGTTGTAATGGCGGAATCTGTCAACACCTTTAAGAATGGGTTAGATAAATTCCTAATGGATAAGGATATCCAGGGGTATGGTGCATAGCCATGCATTATAGTTACTATAAATAGGGATAAAATGCAACGGCTGACAGCAGCATCAGTCAGAAATTTTAGTCAAATCATCATGCATAGGAGACCACAAATAGGTTGAACTCGATGGACAATTGTCTTTTTTCAGCCTCAGATACTATGTTACTATGTTACTATGTTACTGTGTGGCATATGTGAATTTTGTCTTCATCTACTGTATGTTGCGTAATGTGAATTTTGGCTCATTCAGTGTGCTATAATGTGAATTTCGGCTCATTAAGTGTGCTATAATGTGAATTTCGGCTCATTCAGTGTGCTATAATGTGAATTTCGGCTCATTCAGTGTGCTATAATGTGATTTTCAGCTCATTAAGTGTGCTATAATGTGAATTTCGGCTCATACAGTGTGCTATAATGTGAATTTTGGCTCATTCAGTGTGCTATAATGTGATTTTCAGCTCATTAAGTGTGCTATAATGTGAATTTCGGCTCATACAGTGTGCTATAATGTGAATTTCGGCTCATTCAGTGTGCTATAATGTGAATTTCGGTTCATTCAGTGTGCTATAATGTGATTTTCAGCTCATTCAGTGTGCTATAATGTGAATTTCAGCTCATTCAGTGTGCTATCATGTGAATTTCGGCTCACACTGTGTGGTATAACGTCACCCGGCTCCATAGCAGTGCATGCTAATATGGATGAGATTGTCCATATTGGCCTGCATGCATAAGCGACCCGGCACCAATGATGAACGAGTGCGGGGCCGCACATCGTTCATCGCTGGTGCCTACATACTGAACGATATGAACTAGTTCTCGTTCATTAATGAACGAGAACGCTCATTTCTCATACGTCCTAGAGGATGCTGGGGATTCCATAAGGACCATGGGGTATAGACGGGATCCGCAGGAGACATGGGCACTTTAAGACTTTCAAAGGGTGTGACCTGGCTCCTCCCTCTATGCCCCCCCCCCCCCCCCAGACTCCAGTTTAGATCTGTGCCCAGGCAGACTGGATGCACATCTGAGGAGCTCTACTGAGTTTCTCGGAAAATACTTTGTTAGGTTTTTTTTTTTTCAGAGAGGCTGCTGGCAACGGTCTCCCTGCATCGTGGGACTTAGGGGAGAGAAGTCAGACCTACTTCTAGGGAGATTAAAGGCTCTGCTTCTTGGCTACAGGACACCATTAGCTCCTGAGGGTTTGGAACACTAGGTACGCCTAGGGGTTCACTCCCAGAGCCCGCCGTCACCCCCCTTGCAGAGCCAGAAGTCAGAAGACAGGTGAGTAGAAGAAGATCAGAAGACTTCAGAGATGGCATATGAGGTACCGCACAGCGGCCGCGCTGCGCGCCATGCTCCCGCACAGAGGCACTGCAGGGAGCAGGGCGCGGGGGGGGGGCGCCCTGGGCAGCATAAATAACCTCAATTTCGACTGGCAACAGGGGACATAGTGCCAGGGCCCTGTCCTAACCCCCCCGCCAGTATAAAGATTTTGACAAAAATTGCGGGTCTGAAGCGCGCCATTGCGGGGGCGGGGCTTAGCTCTCACAGTTCACTCAGCCAGCGCCATTTTCTCTATCACAAACGCTGGCCCTTCCTCACACTGCTGGCAGTATCAGGGTTTAAAACGAGGGGTCGGCGCAGTAAATGTGGTAAAATATATGTTAATATATATGGGCTGCAGGTTTGGGCATTGTATAAGTGTTCAGAACCGTCTTTAAGCGCTGGGTGATAAGCTGTGTTTTCTCTGACAGAAATTACTGTGAGTCTGTCCCCTATATGTCGGTAGGTGTTTAGTACATGTGTGTCGGCATTTCTGGGTGGGGTGCTTCCCACAAACAACTGGGGGAGTGACCCTGTCGGCACCGCCGACTCCGAACTGGGTACATGAATGTCAACATATTGGTACATGAAAGTTTTTCCACGAAAGAAAACTATATAGGGGACTCGGATGTGTGTGGGTGGCCCTGTTGGCACCACCAATATCTGACTGGGTAAAGGATTTGAATGATAATATGATGCATATCAGAAACTATACATGAATATATGTAGTAAGTTTGCATAAATCTGTGACTCAGCCACAGACGTAGAAATATCTATGGTTGTCATAGTCCTAGCTATATCTCTCTCAGACCCCTCGAGGTCGCAAAAAAATGTATTTTACCCAGTTACTACTCCCTGAGATCGACACGGATACTATTTCCTAGGTCGACCGTAATGTTTCCTGATTAGATTATATAGCAATCCAGAGGCAGAACTCTGGGAGGCAACGGAGTCATCTGCCACCGGGCTCCTGCTCTGAAGGGGGGCACCTCTCCTCCCATTCTGTGACACCATTGAATTAAGTTAATTAATAGCTGCCGCTGTCTTTTCAGTGGCCGACTTCCTCACTGGTCCCTGCACCTTACAAATCACACCCTCTTTATTATACACATTTTACAAGTGTCACACCCAGGATTAGAAACCACGACCTATTACACTGGAAGCACACACCTTACTGATGAAGCGGTTTGCTCCTGTATAGGAAATATCAGAATTTTAACTATATGAAGATACTTCTCTGACAATTACACGTAACTTCATATAGTTAGCATTCTCATGCTTCCTCTACAGGAGCAAATAGCTCCATCAGTAAAGTGTCTGCTGTCAGTGTAACAGGTCATGGGTTCTAATCCTGGGTATGACTGCTAAGAAATGTGTGATTTAAAATAAAAGACACACACACACACACATATATTTATCTTGCTATAGGAAATAGGGGGGCAACAATATTTATCTTGCCTCCGGGCAACTGGGACAAACTTATGCCACTGTAGCAATCAGTACATGATTTATACACATTAAGAACGTATTAACGTCACTAGGGACCCTGTGTTCCTGACAAAAGTGTCCATATATGAGGATATATATGTGTGTGTGTATAGATATGTACTGTATATATATATATATATATATATATATATATAATATGTAGAAAAATCTTTATAATAAATACTGAGGTAACGTTCCTTCTTCTCATGTACTGAGCGCTCTGTTTCAGAAAGTCTAGGTCAGTCCTGACAGGATGGTTTCAAATCCTCAAGGGAATTGCGATTGTTATTCTTTTCCCGCCAAGGATAGAATGAAGTGAGAACCCCTGTTCTGCACGGGGTCCTGTCACAAAGGACCGCATGCAGGAAGCTATGTGATATTCTAATTATGTGTCCACGCGTATGTGAGTTAGACCTGCCATTGCATGCGCATGGGGGAGTTGTAATATAAAAAAAAAAAAAAAAGGTTGGTTACTTGGTCATCCGATATATATACCCTGGGGAGAGATGGGATACTCCTTACGTTGGGTCATATCAAGGACACTGCAGCATACTTTCGTGCGACTGCAAGATATAGGACTCTTGGGTTTGAGGGCCAATGCCATGGCGGTCTCAGCTAGGAGGGCGTTGTGGATTCACCAATGGAAGGCTGATGCTGATTCCGAAAGGAAATAGAATCTTTTCTCTATGCAGGTAATGCATGGTTTGGTGATGGCCTCGTTATTTTGATCTTGGCAGATGCCGCTGGTAAGTCTACCTTCTGGTCCTATGTTTCCTCACAACGGATGATGACGCACCATTGTAGGATGCGGTCATTTCAGCCGAATAGATTCCCCTGTCTTTGCAGGTACAGGAAGGAGAAAAAGGAAGAGGTCAGCTGCCTCTTCAAGATTACGGGAAAAATCATCATCTGTCTCTGCCACATACACACCATAATGCTGGGTCTCTCTTGCGGGAGCCCACACCGGTGGGAACACGTCTAAAACTCTTCAGTCAGTCCTGGATCGAACCTGGACCCGTGGGTTTTAAGAATAGTATCCCAAGGAGGCATACTGGAGTTTCCAGAAGTTTGCCCTCACTGATTTTTCAAATCCACCTTACCACTTCGTCTCCGGAAGGGGAGGTGGTAGGCGACGCAACAAGGGTCATTGTCCTGGTGTCCCTGTCAAAATTGGGAACAGGCTACTATTCAGGCCAATCCTAAATCTGAAATCCCTCAATTTCTTCTTAAAGAAGTCCAAATTCAAGATGGAGTCTCTAAGGGCAGTGATCTCCAATTTGGTTGAAGGATAAAGGTGGTCTAATGAGGTTTTCCTCCGCATTAGCTTATCTGAGGGTGCAATTCAGGATTGTCATTACCATTTTCATAATGAGGGTTTTCCTTCACTTATAAGGAGTCACACTTTTCCCGTACTGTGACAGTCTCCTGATAACGGCGAGATTAAGAAACCAGTTGGTGCAAGACGTTGCACTCTTCCTGACAGTTCCTCGACAACATGGTTGGCTCCTGAATTTGCCAGAATCACTGTTAATCCCAACTACGCGGTTGTCGGGGTTTTGGGAATAATACTGGATACAGAACGGCTGAGAGAGTTTTGTTGTCTTCCAGTGGAAAAGGTCCTGATGATCCAGAGTCTGGTCAGACCAGCAAGTGGGTCAATCTTTCGAGGCTTTCAGTTGCTGGTGAAGATGGTTGCGGCCTACGAGGCCATTCATTTGGCAGGTTTTAGGCCAGGGTGTTCTGAGGGGCTCTTTGGACAGGTGGTCCGGTTTCCATCTACAAATACCCCGAAGGGTAATGCTGTTTTCCAAGAACAGAATCTCACTCCTTTGGGGGCTGCACTTTTCTCCTTGCATAAAAGGCGCAGGTTCGGGATCCAGAACTGAATCCTGTTGACCACGGATGCATGACTCCGTGGCTGGGGAGCAGTCACACAGGGGGAAAACTTCCAAGAAAGAGGGTCAAGTTAGGACTCTTGTCACCACATAAACGGTTTAGAGTTAAGGGCCATTTACAATGGTTTTTCTACAAACGAAAAACGTTGCAACAATGGCAGAAGCCAAAAGGAGTTTCCGCTGGGCGAAAAAAACATACAAGCGCTCTGTCAGCGAGGTTCGTTCCAAGAGTGGACAACTGGGAAGCTGACTTCCTCAGCAGACATGTTCTCCATCTAGGAGAGAGGAATCTTCGTCAAGAGGTCTTCACGGAAGTGACAAGTCTTTGGAGAATTCCTCAAATAGACATGATGGCATCTCGTCTCAACAAGAAAACTCAGTGATCTTATTCCTGGTCGAGGGACCATCAAGCAATAGCAGTGGACGCACTAGTGACACCGAGGGTGTTTCAGTCGGTGTATGTATTCCCTCCGCTTATACTATTTCCAAAAATTCTATAGATCATAAGAACGACGGAGGTTCAGGCGTTCCTCATTGTTCTGGTCTGGCCAAGAAGGGCTTGGTATCCAGATTTTCAGGAATCACTCATAGGAGATCCCTGGCCCCTACGAGAGGCTCTGTTACAGCAGGGGCCATGCGTGTATCAAGTCTTACCGCGGCTACGGTTGATGGCTTGGCGATTGGAAGCCGGATACTAACCCGAAAGGATATTCCCAGTGAAGTCATTCCCACACTTCTTCAGGCTAGGAAAGGAGTAACGGCGGAACATTACCACCGTAATTGGAGAAAATATGTGTCTTGGTGTGAATCCAAGAAAGCTTCTACGGAAGAATTTCAGCTAGGACGGTTTCTCCATTTTCGGCAAGCAGGTGTGGATGCGGGCCGAATGTTAGGCTCGATTAATGTTCAAATTTCGGCTTTATCAATTTTCTTTCAAAAAGAATGGGCCTCCCTTTCAGAAGTTCAGATTTTCGTGAAAACGCCTTTCATGAAAATCTGAACTTCTGAAAGGGAGGTGCCACTGGCTGCACATCCAACCTCCATTTGTGCCCCCAGTGGCACCATGGGATCTTAATGTCGTGTGGCAGTCCCTTCAATCACATTGAGTTGGACCTTTGCAGAAGATAGAGTTGAAAATTTTCACTTAGAAAGTGGTCATATTATTGGCCTTAGCAGCTGCAAGGCGGGTGTCTGAGTTGGCGGCCTGGTCTCACAAGAGCCGTATTTAATCTTCCATGATGATAGAGCAATGTTGAACCAACCTATTGGGGTGCCAGTGGTTACTGACACATTCGCTGAGTAAAAATCTCTCAATGAAGTTAGGACCTTGAAGATTTATGTCGCCAGGACGGCTCGTCTGAGGAAAACAGACGCTCTGTTTGTTCTGGATGCTCCTAACAAGATTGGGACTCCTGCTTCCAAGCAGACTATTGCATGCTGGATCTGTACTACGGTTCAGCATGCTTATTCTACGGCTGGATTGCCGTTACCGAAATCAGTGAAGGCCCACTCTACCGGACAGGTGGGCTCATTCTGGGCGGCTGCCCGGGGGGTCTCGGCATTACAACTCTGCCGAGCAGCTACTTGGTCGGGTTCAAACACATTTGCGAAATTTTACAAGTTTGTTACCCTAGCTGATGAGGACCTCATGTTTGGTCAATCGGTGCTGCAGAGTCATCCGCACTCTCCCGCCCCTTTTGGAGCTTTGGTATAAACCCCATGGTCCTTATGGAATCCCCAGCATCCTCTAGGACGTATGAGAAAATAGGATTTTAATACCTTCGGTAAATCCTTTTCTCTTAGTCCGTAGAGGATGCTGGGCGCCCGTCCCAGTGCGTACTGTATCTGCAGTTGTGGATTAGTGTTACACACAGGTTGTGTTACGGTGTTTTATCAGCATATTGCTGAAAATTCTTCATGCCGTTGGCTTGGGTTCTATTGAATGCCACGTTCTGCGGCATGTTTGAGGTGTGAGCTGGTAAGATGCTCACCGTGATTTAACAATAAATTCTTTCCTCGAAATGTCCATCTTCCTGGGCACAGTTCCTTAAACTGGAGTCTGGGGGAGGGGCATAGAGGGAGGAGCCAGGTCACACCCTTTGAAAGTCTTAAAGTGCCCATGTCTCCTGCGGATCCTGTCTATACCCCACGGTCCTTATGGAATCCCCAGCATCCTCTACAGACTAAGAGAAAAGGATTTACCGGTAGGTATTAAAATCCTATTATCGTGCAGTTATATTGCCTAATGTGCAGGGCCCATTAGCTGTTATGGACCTAATTCTGGTCGCATTTCATTTTAGTAATAATCGCAATAGAGCGATGTTTGCAAAAATATGCCACAGTAACAGTGTGCATGCAATCAAAGTGCGTTTGCATCCCTAAAGGATGCGACTGCACTTTCATTGACAGCGGCGGGCAGTGCCGTAACTATGTGTGTGTCAGGTGTGCTTGGCACACAGCGCAGTCGCCCTGAGGGCGCAACGGCCCTCATTCCCTAAAGTCAGCAGCTTGTAATGAGTCAAATTGACTCATTACAAGCCGCCTGTGCCGGAGGAGGAGAGGAGCAGCAGCGGGAGCAGCGGAGAAGGAAGAGGAGGGAGGGGGTGGAGGGAAGGAGCAGCAGCAGCACTATGTAATTGGTGGCAGCGCCACTGCAGCTGTCCCTCTCATTTCTCACAGGCTGGCCGCCGCTGCTGTGAATGCTGGGATGCGCTTCCCTCATCCCAGCATGCACAGCAGCGGCGGCCAGCCAATGCGGAAGGATAAGGACAGCTGCAGCGGCGCCGCCACCAATTACAGTGCACTGCTGCGGCTCCCTCCCTCCTCCCCCTCCCTCCTCTTCCTTCTCCCCTGCCCCCGGAGCTGCCAGCACCGAGGAGCCTGACTGTCTGAGCCAGCGGAGAAATGGTAAGTATAATCTATTCCGTCTTGCATAATGTGTAAAAAGGGGGATGCTGTCTGCCGTAATGTGTAAAAAGGGGGACGCTGTCTGCCGTAATGTGTAAAAAGGGGCTCTGCCTGGTGTAGTGGCGCTACTGTGCGGCGTAATTTGAATAATGGAGACTACTGTGCACCGTAATATGAATCGTTATTATTTTGTGGCCACACCCCTTCCCCATGAAGCCACGCCCCTATATTTTTTGCATGCGCCTACGGCGCGCCCTGCCCCTGTTTTGCATACAGGTTGGCGTCAATGCCCTATCTTGCACACAGCACTAAAATGTCTAGTAACGCCACTAGGCGGCGGGCATTGGGGGCCAACGTAGCTGCGAAAAGGGGGTCAGAGCTTTTTTGGGGTGGCTACGTGACATCACACGCGTCCACTGCAACCCAAAAATTGGCGGTGCATCGCCTGCATATGCAGCCTAGCTACGTCTGCAGGGGTCATCCTTAGTTTCTGCTTCAGCGATGTGATCTCAATTATTTTGCAATCGCATCGCTGGATGCCAATTAGCATGCTGGACGGACCCCAGCATGCTACAGAAAAGATTGCAGATTCTACTTTTAGCAGAATATGCAAACCAACCTGAATAGGGTCCTATGTCACTACTATTGCCATCACATTCAGTGATATACAGGAATTATGATTTACAAGTAAAACTAGTACAAAAACTAGTGATGTGCACCGGACATTTTTCGTGTTTTGTGTTTTGGTTTTGGATTCGGTTCCGCGGCCGTGTTTTGGATTCGGACGCGTTTTGGCAAAACCTCCCTGAAAATTTTTTGTCGGATTCGGGTGTGTTTTGGATTTGGGTGTTTTTTACAAAAAAACCTCAAAAACAGCTTAAATCATAGAATTTGGGGGTCATTTTGATCCCATAGTATTATTAACCTCAATAACCATAATTTCCACTCATTTCCAGTCTATTCTGAACACCTCACACCTCACAATATTATTTTTAGTCCTAAAATTTGCACCGAGGTCGTTGGATGACTAAGCTAAGCGACCCAAGTGGCCGACACAAACACCTGGCCCATCTAGGAGTGGCACTGCAGTGTCAGACAGGATGGTCGATTTAAAAAATAGTCCCCAAACAGCACATGATGCAAAGAAAAAAAGAGGTGCACTGTGGTCGCTGGATGGCTAAGCTAAGCGACACAAGTGGCCGACACAAACACCTGGCCCATCTAGGAGTGGCACTGCAGTGTCAGGCAGGATGGCACTTCAAAAAAATAGTCCCCAAACAGCACATGATGCAAAGAAAAATGAAAGAAAAAAGAGGTGCAAGATGGAATTGTCCTTGGGCCCTCCCACCCACCCTTATGTTGTATAAACAGGACATGCACACTTTAACAAACCCATCATTTCAGCGACAGGGTCTGCCACACAACTGTGACTGAAATGACTGGTTGGTTTGGGCCCCCACCAAAAAAGAAGCAATCAATCTCTCCTTGCACAAACTGGCTCTACAGAGGCAAGATGTCCACCTCCTCCTCATCGTCCGATTCCTCACCCCTTTCACTGTGTACATCCCGCTCCTCACAGATTATGAATTCGTCCCCACTGGAATCCACCATCTCAGGTCCCTGTGTACTTTCTGGAGGCAATTGCTGGTGAATGTCTCCACGGAGGAATTGATTATAATTAATTTTGATGAACATCATCTTCTCCACATTTTCTGGAAGTAACCTCGTACGCCGATTGCTGACAAGGTGAGCGGCTGCACTAAACACTCTTTCGGAGTACACACTGGAGGGGGGACAACTTATGTAAAATAAAGCCAGTTTGTGCAAGGGCCTCCAAATTGCCTCTTTTTCCTGCCAGTATACGTACGGACTGTCTGACGTGCCTACTTGGATGCGGTCACTCATATAATCCTCCACCATTCTTTCAATGGTGAGAGAATCATATGCAGTGACAGTAGACGACATGTCAGTAATCGTTGGCAGGTCCTTCAGTCCGGACCATATGTCAGCACTCACTCCAGACTGCCCTGCATCACCGCCAGCGGGTGGGCTCGGAATTCTTAGCCTTTTCCTCGCACCCCCAGTTGCGGGAGAATGTGAAGGAGCAGCTGTTGATGGGTCACGTTCCGCTTGACTTGACAATTTTCTCACCAGCAGGTCTTTGAACCTCTGCAGACTTGTGTCTGCCGGAAAGAGAGATACAACGTAGGTTTTAAATCTAGGATCGAGCACGGTGGCCAAAATGTAGTGCTCTGATCTCAACAGATTGACCACCCGTGAATCCTGGTTAAGCGAATTAAGGGCTCCATCCACAAGTCCCACAAGCCTAGCGGAATCGCTCTGTTTTAGCTCCTCCTTCAATGTCTCTAGCTTCTTCTGCAAAAGCCTGATGAGGGGAATGACCTGACTCAGGCTGACAGTGTCTGAACTGACTTCACGTGTGGCAAGTTCAAAGGGTTGCAGAACCTTGCACAACGTTGAAATCATTCTCCACTGCGCTTGAGTCAGGTGCATTCCCCCTCCTTTGCCTATATCGTAGGCAGATGTATAGGCTTGAATGGCCTTTTGCTGCTCCTCCATCCTCTGAAGCATATAGAGGGTTGAATTCCACCTCATTACCACCTCTTGCTTCAGATAATGACAGGGCAGGTTCAGGACTGTTTGCTGGTGCTCCAGACTTCGGCAGGCGGTGGCTGAATGCCGAAAGTGGCCCTCAATTCTTCGGGCCACCGTCAGCATCTCTTGCACGCCCCTGTCGTTTTTTAAAGAATTCTGCACCACCAAATTCAATGTATGTGCAAAACATGGGACGTGCTGGAATTTGCACAGATGTAATGCACGCACAATATTGCTGGCGTTGTCCGATGTCACAAATCCCCAGGAGAGTCCAATTGGGGTAAGCCATTCTGCGATGATGTTCCTCAGTTTCCGTAAGAGGTTGTCAGCTGTGTGCCTCTTATGGAAAGCGGTGATACAAAGCGTAGCCTGCCTAGGAACGAGTTGGCGTTTGCGAGATGCTGCTACTGGTGCCGCCGCTGCTGTTCTTGCTGCGGGAGGCAATACATCTACCCAGTGGGCTGTCACAGTCATATAGTCCTGAGTCTGCCCTGGTCCACTTGTCCACATGTCCGTGGTTAAGTGGGCATTGGGTACAACTGCATTTTTTTGGACACTGGTGACTCTTTTTCTGACGTCTGTGTACATTTTCGGTATCGCCTGCCTAGAGAAATGGAACCTAGATGGTATTTGGTACTGGGGACACAGTACCTCAATCAAGTCTCTAGTTCCCTGTGAATTAACGGTGGATACCGGAAACACGTTTCTCACCACCCAGGCTGCCAAGGCCTGAGTTATCCACTTTGCAGCAGGATGACTGCTGTGATATTTCATCTTCCTCGCAAAGGACTGTTGGACAGTCAATTGCTTACTGGAAGTAGTACAAGTGGTCTTCCGACTTCCCCTCTGGGATGACGATCGACTCCCAGCAGCAACAACAGCAGCGCCAGCAGCAGTGGGCGTTACACTCAAGGATGCATCGGAGGAATCCCAGGTAGGAGAGGACTCGTCAGACTTGACAGTGACATGGCCTGCAGGACTATTGGTTTTCCTGTCTAAGGAGGAAATTGACACTGAGGGAGTTGGTGGTGTGGTTTGCAGGAGCTTGGTTACAAGAGGAAGGGATTTAGTTGGCAGTGGACTGCTTCCGCTGTCACCCAAAGTTTTTGAACTTGTCAATGACTTCTGATTAATGCTCTCCAGGTGACGTATAAGGGAGGATGTTCCTAGGTGGTTAACGTTCTTACCCCTACTTATTACAGATTGACAAAGGCAACACACGGCTTGACACCAGTTGTCCGCATTTCTGTTGAAATAATTCCACACCGAAGAGGTGATTTTGTAATTTGACCAGGCATGTCAATGGCCATATTCGTCCCACGGACAACAGGTGTCTCCCAGGGTGCCTGACTTAAGCAAACCATCTCACCATCAGAATCCTCCTTGTCAATTTCCTCCCCAGCGCCAGCAACACCCATATCCTCATCCTGGTGTACTTCAACAGTGACATCTTCAATTTGACTATCAGGAACTGGACTGCGGGAGCTCCTTCCAGCACTTGCAGGGGGCGTGCAAATGGTGGAAGGCGCCACCTCTTCCCATCCAGTGTTGGGAAGGTCAGGCATCGCAACCGACACAATTGGACTCTCCTTGGGGATTTGTGATTTAGAAGAACGCACAGTTCTTTGCTGTGCTTTTGCCATCTTAAGTCTTTTAAGTTTTCTAGCAGGAGGATGAGTGCTTCCATCCTCAGGTGAAGCTGACCCACTAGTCATGAGGAACATAGGAGAGGGCCTCAGCCGTTCCTTGCCACTCCGTGTCGTAAATGGCATATTGGCAAGTTTACGCTTCTCCTCAGACGATTTTAATTTTGATTTTTGGGTCATTTTATTGAACTTTTGTTTTTTGGATTTGACATGCTCTCTACTATGACATTGGGCATCGGCCTTGGCAGACGACGTTGATGGCATTTCATCGTCTCGGCCATGACTAGTGGCAGCAGCTTCAGCATGAGGTGGAAGTGGATCTTGATCTTTCCCTATTTTACCCTCCACATTTTTGTTCTCCATTTTTTAATGTGTGGAATTATATGCCAGTAATATATTTATCAATAGCAATGGCCTACTACTATATATACTGCGCACAAAAACTGAAATGCACCACAGGTATGGATGGATAGTATACTTGACGACACAGAGGTAGGTAGAGCAGTGGCCTACTGTACCGTACTGCTATATATTATATACTGGTGGTCAGCAAACTGTGCAAAACTGAAATGCACCACAGGTATGGATGGATAGTATACTTGATGACACAGAGGTAGGTAGAGCAGTGGCCTACTGTACCGTACTGCTATATATTATATACTGGTGGTCAGCAAACTGTGCAAAACTGAAATGCACCACAGGTATGGATGGATAGTATACTTGATGATACAGAGGTAGGTAGAGCAGTGGCCTACTGTACCGTACTGCTATATATTATATACTGGTGGTCAGCAAACTGTGCAAAACTGAAATGCACCACAGGTATGGATGGATAGTATACTTGACGACACAGAGGTAGGTAGAGCAGTGGCCTTCTGTACCGTACTCCTATATATTATATACTGGTAGTCAGCAAAATTATGCACTGTACTCCTACTATATACTACAATGCAGCACAGATATGGAGCGTTTTTCAGGCAGAGAACGTATAATACTGGTGGTCACTGGTCAGCAAAACTCTGCACTGTACTCCTCCTATATAATACTGCTGGTCCCCAGTCCCCACAATAAAGCAGTGTGAGCACAGATATATGCAGCACACTGAGCACAGATATGGAGCGTTTTTCAGGCAGACAACGTATAATACTGGTGGTCACTGGTCAGCAAAACTCTGCACTGTACTCCTCCTATAATACTGCTGGTCCCCAGAATAAAGATATGCAGCCCCCTGAAACAAAGTGAGAGGACGCCAGCCACGTCCTCTCACTATCATTTCAAATGCACGAGTGAAAAATGGCGGCCACGCGCGGCTCCTTATATAGAATCCGAATCTCGCGAGAATCTGACAGCGGGATGATGACGTTCGGGCGCTCTCGGGTTAACCGAGCCATACGGGAGAATCCGAGTATGCCTCGGACCCGTGTAAAATGGGTGAAGTTCGGTGGGATTCGGATTCCGAGGAACCGAACCCGCTCATCTCTAACAAAAACATTACTAAGGATGTGTGTGGTGTGATATGGGAGGAAGTCCATGGGGGGTGACACCAACCCTAGTGACGCCTCTGTACATACGGCATATCGGCATTAACCCTGTGTTATCCTGAAGCCTGTTCTGTCTGGTTACGAAACCAAAACCTGGTTAAGTTGTTCATCATGTGGACTGACTGCCATCATCACACATTGCTGACACATATATCAACATATATAGGTTCTGCCAATATTTATTATACCATGGGCGGGATACATCAAAGCATAATTTGCGGTCAAAGCTTCTAAAATGCAGTTTCTAGAGGTCTGGCCACCTACCACATACGCACCAAGTTCCGGAATTTGATACATTTCGGAGAATGGATGCAGTGGGCAATGCCATCTTTAGATGTCGTTAAACTATAGCAGCCTATGTGCTTCTCTCCGTGTTTCACCCTGAGAGGGATCAATTGGCTCCCTTCCAGCACCGCCTGTGGCACGTGCTGCACTCGACGCATGCGCAGAAGGACTCTCGGTTCATAAAACCGGAAGTCCTTCTTTTCAAGCATATGGCGCTAATAATGCCGTTATGCTTGTGATGAGTGGTGGGATGCATCACATATACTGTAAAATGTGATGCATCATGCATCCCGCCCTAGGTGTCTCAATTGTAACAATGCCTTTGTGTGTGTATACACTGGAAGTTTGAGATTTTAGGGCTTTTTATGGACAAGCAGGAACAAAAAACACTCAACTTTATGAACATCGGCATTACATACAGCTCTGAATCAGGCCCTGTGTACCTGTAGTTTGTGCCATTGTGCCTTGTGACCAGGGAAGCAGAGAGTCTTTCTAGTGCTTTTAATGCTTTCAGTAACGTGTCTGGAAAATGTATGTAATCACACTGGAGCATGCAGATGGAAATGATGCTGTGGTCATGAAGAGTAAAGCAGAGAATAATTGTGCTGGACAGGACTTAAGGTGCATACACACGGTGCGATGTAACCTTACGATTTTGACTATGTAGTCAAAATCTTAAGTAGAGTTAGTGCAAATCGCACCGTGTGTATACAGTACCGATGCGCGCTCCCGTGGGGTCTGCATCGCATAAAAAGATAGACTCTGCAGGCAAGTCAATCTTTACTATGGGGGTCATTCCGACCCGATCGCTCGCTGCAGTTTGTCGCAGTGCAGCGATCAGGTCGTAACTGCGCATGCCATCGTCGTTGCCTAGCAATCGCCTCTGAGACAGAGGCGGTCACTGGGCGAGAGGGGGCTGGACGGTGGCGTTAAGCCGCCATTTAGGGGGCGTGGCCGGACTGTTGGGGGAGCGGGCCGCGGCTGTGTGACGTCTCACAAAGCCACTGCGGCCAGCGGCAGCGACGAACAACTCCCGGCCAGCTGCAGGAGCTGCGCTGGCCGGGAGTTACTCCAGAAATACAAAAGCATCGCCACTGTGCGATGCTTTTGTATTTGTGCGGGGGGGGGGGGGGAAACTGACATGCGGGGCAGACTAGCTGCCCTGTGCTGGGCATCCCCCTGCATGTCTGGGACGATGATCGTAGCTGTGCTAAATTTAGCACAGTTACGATCAACACGGAATGACCCCCTATATTGTGTACTATCTAGTACATAGTATACTCAAAATTGGCATTTAGTCAAAATCGCACATAGTCAAAATCTCAAGTAAAGTCAATATCGGTGGTTCAGGGCTCCTGGAGTACAGGGGAAATCTCAAAGTCAAAATCGGAGATGGTCAATATCTCACCGTGTGTATGCACCTTTACATTGGAGCATGCAGTTACAGTCTCCCAAATCAACATACGATAGGAGCAATCTCACTAATAAGAAGTTAAAAATATATTCCTCTTTCCTGGTAGTGTTACAAACACACTGCAGTCACAAACCAGCATTACGGTTTCAGAGCACTTTTCATTGATTCACTTTAAGGGCTTGCAATCTGCACAGACAGCAACCCTCATTACGAATGGTGGTTGTATAGAACGGCCAATGTATTGTACTGAAGATGAGAACCACATGACAAAAGTGAGTAGTATTCAATAAAAAAAATATATATTGTCAATGTCAATTTTTATTTGGTAAAGGGACATTGGTGTGGAAAATACCCATATAAGAGGAAGGCTCTTTATCTATTGCATATTGAACACAATGAGATACTGTATATATCAGTCAAAGGCAATATGAGGCTATAATTAATTTTTTTACCAAAATCACGTTATGTTTTATCATAAAATGGGGGAGAAAAACATGATATATTTAGAAAGCTGTGGGAAGACTATAAAGGGAAGCTGAATTGTAATTGTACAGTATGATTCTTACAGTGCTCAAAATATCATACAGTCATGTCTACAGGAAATGTGAGTGATTTGTCACAGTTCCACAATTTAATTGCTCTTTATGCAGGGCTGACAGGGAACTTTACTGAACATAAGTCAATGTTTCACTCCCATAATGTCTGGATACAGCACCTACTGTATAACAAGTTAAAGAAATTCAATACAAACATCATTCCATCATAGCACGGGTATGCAGCAGCCTGATCATGCTCAACTGATACCCTTTTCCACTACCTCTGGAACCCTTTTCAACTGAGCTGTGACCCAGGTTTTAAAGTGAAAATCCAGGTCCAGTGACCTGGGTAGCTGCTAGGGTTGGTCCCGAGAAGGACCCGGATAAGGCTTAGTGTAAACGGGTAAATTGGGTCATCTGACCCAGGTTACCTATGTACAGCATAGGGACAGTGGTGGCGAGAGAGGGGGCGAGGGGGTACAATTACCTGAACCCAGGTCTGAAGGAGGGGCGCAGTGGCCCAGGTCCACGCCTCCTGTGATTAGGCCCCCTGAAAAGTACCTGGGCCCAGCCAGGCTCTCTACTGCCCAAGCTGGGAGGCATGCCATGCACCTGTGAGTGGGTGCTTCTCATATGCTAGACACGCCCCCAAAGAGGTGTGGCCATGCCCCCCACATACTGTGGTCACACCCCTTTGTGGGGGGGGGGGGGGGGCAGAAAGTTGTTGTACCGGGGCCAGGGATTTCTCTTGGCAGCCCTGCATAGGGAGAGACGGATTTCCTGACGCTTGGAAATTATGTCTCCAAGCGCTGGCAGTAGAGAGACTGCACCCATGTGTGAACGGTGCCAACCCTGGAATAACCTGGGTCGGAGCCACAGTGGGGACAGGGTCTGTCCCGAGTCTGACCCGGATTGGTCAGACCAAGGATTTTGGTGGAAAAGGCATAAATATTTCACATATAAAAGGTAGCACTCACCTCCACAATTAGTTTATTAATTTTTGTAGACCACCACTGACCATTAGACATGTATCGCACTCACCTTTTCAGGTAGGAAATAAAAGAACCATCTTCACTTATTATTGCAATATGTAATAAACAAAACAAGGACATCTCAGGCATTGAGCCTGATATTCATTTCGTTCCAATCATACATTTATCTTACGTCCTAGAGGATGCTGGGGTCCATATTGGTACCATGGGGTATACACGGGTCCACCAGGAGCCATTGGCACTTTAAGAGTTTAATAGTGTGGGCTGGCTCCTCCCTCTATGCCCCTCCTACCAGACTCAGTTACCGTACCGTTGGTTTCGCAAATATTTTCTTGCAATACACCATATACATAGAAACATAGCATTTTAAATCAGATAAGAATTACATGGCCCATCCAGTCTGCCTTTTAGGGTTCAGGCATTACGGTCAGTTTAGGGATCTGGGTTTAGGGTCAGGGCCAGCAACAGAAATCTTGAGATTCGATATCTCTGGGGCCCCCACAACCCACCTCGACTACCCCCTTTTCTCTTGCGTCCTAAAGGATACTAGGGTCCATATTAGTACCATGGGGTATACACGGGTCCACCAGGAGCCATTGGCACTTTAAGAGTTTAATAGTGTGGGCTGGCTCCTCCCTCTATGCCCCTCCTACCAGACTCAGTTACCGTACCGTTGGTTTCGCAAATATTTTCTTGCAATACACCATATACATAGAAACATAGCATTTTAAATCAGATAAGAATTACATGGCCCATCCAGTCTGCCTTTTAGGGTTCAGGCATTACGGTCAGTTTAGGGATCTGGGTTTAGGGTCAGGGCCAGCAACAGAAATCTTGAGATTCGATATCTCTGGGGCCCCCACAACCCACCTCGACTACCCCCTTTTCTCTTGCGTCCTAAAGGATACTAGGGTCCATATTAGTACCATGGGGTATACACGGGTCCACCAGGAGCCATTGGCACTTTAAGAGTTTAATAGTGTGGGCTGGCTCCTCCCTCTATGCCCCTCCTACCAGACTCAGTTTAGAAAATGTGCCCGGAGGAGCCGGTCACAGCTAGGGGAGCTCTACTGAGCTTCTTTAGAAAAACTTTAATTTTTCATTTCAGGGTTTTTGGTTTTACAGGGAGGCTGCTGGTGACAGCCTCCCTGTAGCGAGGGACAGAGGGGGGGGGGGGGGGAGCAGTGTCCGCCATGCAGGGTCTTGAGCCACTGCTCCAGCTGACTGAACATTTGGCTTCAGAGGGGTCTGATCGCGCCCCGCCGCAGGGGAACGCTCGCCTCCCGGCAGCCGGACGCAACACCCTCGGGAGCTGAAGAGGTGGCGAGTGAGTCACTGTCCCCCCTGACAAGCAGGGGGACAGTGTGAAGCAGGCGGCCTTAGGCTAGGGAGTGCGGTCTCACCCGCGCTCCGTGATGGCTCAGCGTACTGAGATGCGGCGCTGGGAGAGGCACCCTGGGCCAGTGCCAAACCCTACACTGTCCATACCAGTCTGTCTGGGTCTGCGGATCCAGGCCAGCATAACTCCTACGGCCAGTATAATCTATCAGTGAGCGGGAAGACAGCGCCATTGAAGGGGCGGAGCTTCTCCTCAGAGCGGACCCAGCAGCGTTCAGCGCCATTTTCTCCTGCCTGCACTTCACTCAAGTGGAACCAGGTCCCTCTAGAGCAATCTCCAGCTGTCTGTACGGTACCAAGGGGGTTGTAGAAGGAGGGGGGGGGGGGGGGGAGGCTGTATACAGGCTGTGTCACCTATTAAGGGATACAGCCAGTGCTGGTAAGGGACTCCCTATACCTGTGATAGCGCTGTGTGTGGGTTGGCTCCAATCTCTGTCTCTCTCTGCCATTCTTGGGGGGAAACTCTGTCTTCATAATACCCTGTGTGTTTGTGGAGTGTTTCACATGCCAGAGCCGGCAATTGGTGGGAGGGGGAGGGCTGGGTGCGGCATCATGTTCGAGATCGGAGGGGCAGAGGGTGCACGGATCAATTTCAGAATGTTGTAATGGAGCGGGGGCCAGGTCAGGAATATGCAAGGCAAGGTGCTATCACTGGGGGGGGGCGGCAGCAATTGAGCGGCTACAACATCCCTGCTCCTCATCTCTTACGGAAGAGCAGGAGAGAATAAAGAAAGCATTTTCTAATCATCTTATAGTGCCTCCCTCCAGTGGCCGACGCTCATAGGCAGCTGCCTAAAGCTGACTAATGGTAGCGCCGGCCCTGGGTGTTTGAGTGTGTGTGCAATATGTCTAGGGACACTGTTTCATATGCTGCAGAGGATTTGTCTTCCCAGGAAGACTCCATTCCATTTAATCAGGATTACACTGTTTTAGCACAGATCCCAGCTAGAGATCCAGAATGGTTAGCCTCTCTGAGGGGGACTATTTCTCAGATTTCTGATAGAGTGGCTAGGACTGAGCTTGCCACTCAGGTCCTCCAGTCCTCTATGGTTGTGTGGTCGGATACTGCTTCCTCGGGGTCCCCTGTGGTACATTCTCACAAACGTGCAATTGCAATTATGCAGGATGACACGGACACCGACTCTAATGCTGCAGACGGTGACGGGGATGTGTCGAGGGGGACGGCATCACTTCCCAAGGGGGTGCAGTTGATGATTGAGGCTGTTAGGAATGTTTTACACATTTCGGACACAGCTCCGGAACAGGTGGAGGAGGCCTTCTTCACAGACCATAAGAAGCCCCCTCTCACTTTCCCGGCATCCAAAGAATTGAATGCTATCTTTGAAATTTCTTTTCCGGAGTTTCCCATGCCTTTTCAGATTCCCAAGAGAGTCTTGGTGGCTTTTCCCTTCCCAGAGGAAGATAGGAAGAGATGGGAGTCTCCTCCGATCGTGGACGCCTCTGTCTCCAGGCTGTCCAAACAGGTGGTATTACCGGTCCCGGGGTCTACCACGTTAAAGGACCCGGCAGTTCGCAAGGTGGATGCTACGCTAAAATCCATTTACACGGCTTCAGGGGCTATATTGCGGCCTACTATAGCCTGTGCTTGGATTGCAAATGCTATTGCCAGGTGGTCAATTACTCTGCAGGAGGAATCGACTACGCTGGAAAAGGTGACGTTGATTTATTTTTACGTAATATTCAGGATTCTGCAGGGTTCCTGGTGGATTCCATGACTGCGGGGATCTCCTCCATGTCTGTCTCAGCTCGCAGGGGTCTCTGGCTGCGCAACTGGTCTGCGGACGCGGAATTCAGGAAGTGTGTGGAGGGCCTACCATACAAGGGTCAGGCTCTCTTTGGGGAGGAGTTGGATGCGTGGATTGCCACGGCTACCGTGGGTAAGTCTCCTTTTCTCCCCTCAGCTGCCCCGGCTACGAAGAAGCCTTTTTCATCTTCCACGTCACAGTCCTTTAGGCCCGCAAGGCCTAGAAAGAATAAAACTTCGAACACCTTCTTCAGAGGTGGTCGTGCCAAGGGAAAGAAACCTGCTCCCGCAGGTTCCCAGACCCAGAAGCCCGCTTCTGATACCCCTAAGTCCTCCGCATGACGGTGGACAGCTAGGCCTGGAGGAAGGTCAGGTGGGGGCACGACTCCGGCAGTTCAGCCACGTCTGGGTGTCATCGGGTCTGGACCCCTGGGTTCTGGATATAGTGTCCAGAGGGTACAGACTGGAGTTTCAAGATCCCCCGCCTCACCGTTTCTTCAAGTCAGGCTTGCCAGCCCTGCTGGCAGACAGGACAATTCTTCTGGAAGCCATCAGGAAATTGGTGGTTTCGGAGGTCATTGTTCCAGTTCCACATCAGCAGTAGAACAAGGGTTATTATTCTAACCTTTTTGTGGTACCGAAACCGGATGGTTCGGTACGGCCTATTCTAAACTTAAAGTCTTTGAATTCTTACCTCTGGGAGTTCAAATTCAAGATGGAATCTCTGAGGGCTGTCATCTCAGGACTGATAGAGGGGGAGTTCCTGGTGTCTCTGGACATCAAGGATGCTTACCTCCACATTCCCATTTGGTCGCCGCATCAGGCATACCTCCGGTTTGCACTGTTGGACGATCACTATCAGTTCCAGGCGCTGCCGTTTGGTGAAATCCTTGGTGTTGTGGAGAGGCCAAAGTGATGGCGGAGATGGTGGTTCACTTCCGCAGGCAGGGGGTGAACATAATTCCATATCTGGACGATCTCCTGATCAAGGCGTCGTCCAGGGAGAGGCTGTTGCAATCCATCACGCTCACGACACAGCTGCTCAGGAAACACAGTTGGATCCTTACCTTCCAAAGTCTCACCTGGAGCCGACAAGGCGGCTGTCTTTCCTGGGAATGATCCTCGACACGGAAGTGCAGAGGGTGTTTCTCCCAGTGGAGAAAGCGTTGGTGATTCAAACTATGGCCCGAGATGTCCTACGACCTACCCGGGTATCGGTTCATCAATGCATACGCCTCCTGGGGAAGATGGTTGCCGCCTACGAGGCTCTACAGTACAGCAGGTTTCATGCTCGACCTTTTCAACTAGACCTCTTGGACCAGTGGTCGGGCTCTCACCTACACATGCAACTCCTCTGGTGGCTGCAGCTTCCACACCTTCTGGAAGGGCGAAGGTTCGGAATTCAAGACTGGATCCTTGTAACCACAGATGCAAGTCTAAGAGGTTGGGGAGCAGTCGCTCTGGGGACGTTGGTCGGACCAAGAGTTTCTCCTCCCGATAAACATCCTGGAGCTCAGGGCAGTGTACAACGCCCTTCTGCAGGCAGCACACCTTCTACAACATCGGGCTGTTCAGGTGCAGTCGGACAATGTGACCACGGTGGCCTACATAAATCGACAAGGTGGAACGAAAAGCAGGGCTGCCATGGCAGAGGTGTCAAAGATCCTCACTTGGGCAGATAGGCACGCGGCGGTAATGTCGGAAATATTCATTCCGGGCGTGGACAACTGTGGGAAGCAGACTTCCTCAGCAGACACGATCTCCATCCAGGGGAGTGGGGACTTCCTCAGCAGACACGATCTCCATCCAGGGGAGTGGGGACTCCATCCGGAGGTGTTCGAGGAGGTAACTGGTTGGTGGGGGGTTCCCCACATAGACATGATGGCCTCACGCCTCAACAAGAAGCTACGGAGGTACTGTTCCAGGTCAAGAGACCCACAGGCAGTGGCGATGGACGCACTGGTAACACCGTGGGTGTTCAAGTCAGTGTATGTGTTCCCTCCACTTCCTCTGATACCAAAGGTTCTTCAACTCGTGAGGAGAACAAAGGTCCTGGCAACCCTTATTGCTCCAGACTGGCCAAGGAGGGCTTGGTACACGGATCTGCTGGATCTTCTGCTGGAAGATCCACGGCCTTTACCTCTTCGGGAGGATCTGCTTCTGCAGGGGCCGTTCGCTTATCAAGACTTACCGCGACTACGTTTGACGGCATGGCGGTTGAACGCCAGATCTTAGTTCAGAAATGTATCCCGAGTGAGGTCATTCCTACCCTGATACAGGCCAGGAAGGGGCTAACGTCTAAGCATTACCATCACATTTTGGAAGAAATATGTTTCTTGGTGCGAGGCCAAGAAGTTTCCAGCGGTGGAGTTTCAACTTGGACGTTTTCTCCTTTTCCTGCAAGCAGGGGTGGATATGGGACTAAGACTGGGCTCCATCAAGGTCCAGATCTCTGCTTTGTCTATCTTCTTCCAAAAACAGTTGGCTGCTCTTCCTGAGGTTCAGACCTTTTTGAAAGGGGTTCTGCACATCCAGCCTCCTTTTGTGGCGCCTACGGCTCCGTGGGATCTGGATGTGGTGTTGCAGTACATGCAATCTGCTTGGTTTGAGCCTCTACAGGAGGCTGATCTCAAGTTTCTCACGTGGAAGGTGGTCACCTTGTTGGCCTTGGCTTCTGCACGACGCGTGTCGGAATTGGGGGCTTTATCTTGTAAAAGTCCCTATCTGATCTTCCATGAAGATAGGTAGGAACTGTGGACGAGTCCTAAGTTCCGCCCTAAGGTTGTGTCGGCTTTCCACATCAACCAACCTATTGTGGTGCCAGTGGCTACTGACTCCTCAATTACTTCAAAGGCCTTGGATGGAGTGAGGACTTTGAAGATTTCCGTGAAGAGGACGGCTCGTCACGGGAAAAGTGACTCCCTGTTTGTCCTCTATGATCCAAAGAAAATTGGATGTCCTGCTTCTGAACAGTCGATTTCACGCTGGATCAGGTTCACTATCAGGCATGCTTATTCCACAGCATGCTTGCAGTGTCCGAAATCCATAAAGGCCCACTCTACTCGTAAAGTGGTCTCTTCCTGGGCGGCTGCCCGGGGTGTCTCGGCGGTGCAAATTTGTAGAGCTGCTACTTTATCTGGGTCGAACACGTTTGCCAAGTTTTACAAGTTCGATACTTTGACCAAGCTTGAGGTTATCAGAGGCCAGTGTTGCAGGAGCCTCCGCGCTCTCCCTCTTGTACTGGGAGCTTTGATACATCCCCGTGGTACTAATATAGACCCCAGCATCCTCTAGGACCTGAGAAAAAATAGGATTTTGGTTACCTACCGGTAAATCCTTTTTTCGTAGTCCGTAGAAGATGCTGTGCGCCCGCCCAGCGCTTCGTTTTCCTGCGTTGTTTTTTATAGATCAGTGTTACCTGGTTCCTAGGTAAGTTCTGAGTTATTTCCTGTTTCAACTGATGCTGAGTTGTTCCGGCATGTTGGCCGGCTTTGCGTGTTGTGTGAGCTGGTGTGAATCTCGCCACTATCTGTGTATAATCATTCTCTCGAAGTATGTCGTCTCCTCGGGCACAGTTTCTAGACTGAGTCTGGTAGGAGGGGCATAGAGGGAGGAGCCAGCCCACACTATTAAACTCTTAAAGTGCCAATGGCTCCTGGTGGACCCGTCTATACCCCATGGTACTAATATGGACCCCAGCATCCTCTACGGACTACGAGAAAAGGATTTACCGGTAGGTAACCAAAATCCTATTTTTTATTTCCTCAGGGGCTATATATATATATATATATATATATATATATATATATATATATGTATATACTATGTCTATATACAGGGGCGGATTGGGATGGAAAACCAGCCCGGGAAATTTATGGAAGCAGCCCTAATGGGAGTGTGGTCTGATGAGCGAGTGGGTCTGTTGAGGGAGATGGGATCCCTCCTCACAGGGCCTGATTGTACGCAATTGCATCCTCCCTTGTGTCTTTTGCTGCAGTTGTGTCTGAGACAAGGGGTGGATTGACAACTAAAAGTGGCCCGACATACATGGGCAGCACAAGAGGTATAACATACCAGTGGCGCACCCAGGGGGCGGTTTCCGACCACCTGGTGGTACTTGTAAGTGCTTAATAAAAGTTTACTTTAATTTAATTATAGTACATACAGTATATATCCATGTGCATGCATATATACACACACACACACACACACACACACACACACACACACACACACATGATATATATACATGTGTATATATACGTGTACTGTATGTGTGTATATATATATATATATATATGTATGCATGTTTAATATGCTATGTATATATATATATATATATATATATATATATATATAGGAAGGTGTATATACGGGTGTAGTATGGTATGCCGGCGGCCGGGCTCCCGGCAACCAACATACCGGCGCTGGGAGCCCGACCACCGCATACCGACAGCGTGGCGAGCGCAAATGAGCCCCTTGTGGACTCGGCGGCGCGCTACGCGCGCAACGCTATTTATTCTCCCTCCATGGGGGTCGTGGACCCCCACGAGGGAGAAAATCTGTCGGTATGCCGGCTGTAGGGATTCCGGTGCCAGTATACTGTGCGCCGGGATCCCTATAGTCGGTATACTGAAGACCACCCGTATATACGGTATATATATATGTGTAGATGTGTGTGTGTGTATGTGTATATATATATATATATATATACACACAGACACACTAGTTTTACGGACCCAGCATATACTGGGTCACCTCAGTCCCCACCCCCATGATTGGCACCACCCAGTTCTGGAAACCCCCCCATGCAAATCCTGCAATCCTGCGTTTGCCACTGCATACCATGTAGTCATGGCAGCATCACTGGATGGCAGAGTTGCCGTACTGCAGAGATGGAGTAACAGATTGAATGGGGGCAATGCAGTGTACTGAGGGTGGTGGGCTGCCTGTCATGTGGGGGGTGGGGCCACATGACAACACACAAAAAAGGCCCCACAGACATGTTAGCCTACCAGGAATCTTCCTAAAGAGCCCTATGGCCAATCTGCCCGTCTATACATACTATATAGCAAGGGCGGATTGAGATGGTAAACCAGCCCGGGAAATTTCAGGAAGCAGCCCTAATGGAGGCGGGGTCTGTTGAGGGGGTGTGGTCTGTCGAGGTAGGCGGGATACTCCCTCCTCATAGAGCCTGACGCAGCCTTCCTTGCGACATTTGCTGCAGTAGGGTCTGTGACTTCATGCTAATGCCACTGCATAGCCCTTCCCTGGTGTACAGCCGTGACAATGCATTTTGGTGCTAGGTGGTGCAGATCATCCATCTGAGTATGGCCTCCAGTGTGAGCAATTTAGCGACTCTATACACAGCCACTTTCAGCTACACGCCCACAAAACTCTATCATACTTGCCTACTCTCCCGGAATGGCCGGGAGGCTCCGGAAAATCGGGTGACCATCCCGGCCCCCCGGAAAAGCAGGCAAGTCTCCCGATTCCTGCGCTCCCAGCCGCCCACTTAGTAAGTAAAGTGGGCGGTCCGGGCAGTCAATGACGCGATTCTTGTTGAATCGCGTCATCATAGCCACGCCCCCTACAGTATACTGCCTATAATAGCGGCATTATGCGGTGGGGGCGTGGCTTAAATGACGCAATACCTCAGCCACACCTCCACCCCACCTCCACCACGCCCCCGCTCTGTCTCTGCTCTGCCCCCTCTCCTCGTCACTACCCTTCCCCGCCCCCTGCTGATCCGACCTGGCTGATCCGACCACCCCCTGCTGATCCGACCTCTCTCCCGGAGAGAGCAGCAGAAGAGTCGGTAAGTATGAATTCTATGCTACATCTGAGTCTGACTAGCCAACCCCCTGTAACCACAAAGGAATGCCCAACACATTTCTAATACACTTCTTTGTGCGTGTGTATGTACTGCGCTCTGTACGACCATCATCAGGATTTATCTGTGGCACAACTCAGACGAAAAAGACCCTCTACTGCGTCCCACACCATCCCTGGTCAGACTCAGATCAGGCCCATAATGCTGTATACTATGCCATAGTGGTGCTTACTATATAAATATACAACAAAAGAATCATGCACATTTACATAATGTCACTCCCCTTCTATCTGCTGATCTCACCCATTACAAAATGTAAACAGGTGCAATAAATAGAATGTTTAATTTCTGTTTTTGGTAATTGCTATTTTCTATTTATTGCACCTATTTACATTTTGTAATGGGTGAGATCAGCAGATAGAAGGGGAGTGACATTATGTAAATGTGCATGATTCTTTTGTAGTATATTTATATAGTAAGCACCACTATAACATAGGACAGGGGCGTGTGGTGTGACATGGACCGATGGGGACCTGCATGCGGTGTTATATGGAGGAGGGATGGGGACAGGGACCTGCGTGTAATGTAATATGGAGCGATGGGGACCTGCGAGCGGTGTGATATGGAGGAGGGATGGGGACAAGGACCTGCGTGTGGTGTTATATGGAGAAGGGATGGGGACAGGGATCCGCGTGCCATGTGCTATACAGTAGTGTGAGTATGTGGTGAGATACTAACATATGCCAGACAGAATGTTTCATTTCTGTTTTTGGTAATTGCTATTTTCTGTCTGGCATATGTTAGTATCTCACCACATACTCACACCACTGTATATCACACGGCACGCGGGTCCCTGTCCCCATCCCTTCTCCATATAACACTGCACGCAGGTCCCTGTTCCCATCCCTCCTCCATATAACATCTCACGCAGGTCCTTGTCCCCATCCCTCCTCCATATCACACCACACGCAGGTCCCTGTCCCCATCCCTCCTCCATATAACACCTCACGCAGGTCCTTGTCCCCATCCCTCCTCCATATCACACCACACGCAGGTCCCTGTCCCCATCCCTCCTCCATATCACACCACACGCAGGTCCCTGTCCCCATCCCTCCTCCATATAACACCTCACGCAGGTCCTTGTCCCCATCCCTCCTCCATATCACACCGCACGCAGGTCCCCATCGCTCCATATTACCCTGCACACAGGTCCCTAACCCATCCCTCCTCCATATCACACCGCACGCAGGTCCCTGTCCCCATCCCTCCTCCATATCACACCACGCACAGGTCCCTGTCCCCATCCCTCCTCCATATCACACCGCACGCAGGTCCCTGTCCCCATCCCTCCTCCATATCACACCACACGCAGGTCCCTGTCCCCATCCCTCCTCCATATCACACCACACCCAGGTCCCTGTCCCCATCCCTCCTCCATATAACACCTCACGCAGGTCCTTGTCCCCATCCCTCCTCCATATCACACCGCACGCAGGTCCCTGTCCCCATTCCTCCTCCATATCACACCGCATGCAGGTCCATGTCCCCATCCCTCCTCCATATCACACCACACCCAGGTCCCTGTCCCCATCCCTCCTCCATATAACACCTCACGCAAGTCCTTGTCCCCATCCGTCCTCCATATCACACCACACGCAGGTCCCTGTCCCCATCCCTCCTCCATATAACACCTCACGCAGGTCCTTGTCCCCATCCCTCCTCCATATCACACCACACCCAGGTCCCTGTCCCCATCCCTCCTCCATATAACACCTCACGCAGGTCCTTGTCCCCATCCCTCCTCCATATCACACCGCACGCAGGTCCCTGTCCCCATTCCTCCTCCATATCACACCGCATGCAGGTCCATGTCCCCATCCCTCCTCCATATCACACCACACGCAGGTCCCTGTCTCCATCCCTCCTCCATATCACACCGCACACTCTTTGAAGCCTCACCTTTCTCTTTAGTCTTTATTCTAATTTCTTTAGTCTTCCTTTTTCTCTATCATAACTAATGTTTTCCTTTCTTATTTCTAACATAACATACTGTCACTGTCCTTTCAAATCTCTCACATAGAGCTTATTACTTGCTTTCTCTCTACTCTCAATCACCTACTCTTCTTTGCTGTCTCAGGTGCCATACCTTTTCTTCCACTCCACTCTCCTCCTACATTCACCCACATTCCTTTCTTTACTCTCCCTCATTCTTTTTCTCTCTTACCGTCAGTGGCGTAACTAGAAATTTCTCTCCGCCCAGCCAATAAATTCTCTGGCGCCCCCCCCCACCATAATTGGCACTAGCAAAGTGAAGAATTTGTGCGCGCCTTCGAGTGTGGCTTCATGAAAATGGGAGTGGCTTTGCTGAAAGGTGCGTGGTGTTGCAGGAAAAGACTACCTTATACCGCAGTTTTGCAACCTGCACGACGCCGGGACATTGGCGACCACAAGAAAAAATAATAATCCTGTATTCATGCCCCTTACATTATTTGTCATTATTCCTCATTATTGTAATGCCCCTTATACATTATGCCACACCGTAATGCCTGTGACACATTATGACACACCGCAATGCCCGTTATAAATTATGCCACATACTGCAGTGTCCCTAAGACATTATGCCACACACCATAATGCCTGTGACACATTATGACACACATCACAATGCCCGATATACATTATGCTACACACTACAATGCCCCTGAGATATTATACCACAATTCCTGTGATACAGTATACCACACACCAGGGCCGTAACTACGTGTGTTCCAAGTGGGCTTGGCACACAGCGCAGTTGCCCTGAGGGCGCATGGCCAGCGGCATGTAATGAGTCAAATTGACTCATTACATGCCACCTCTGAAGTCTGCGCCGTGCGCCGCCGCCGTACTGGGGAGGAGAGCTACAGCGCCGGGCAGTGGAGAAGGAGGAGGAGGGAGGGGGACAGGAGCCACAGCAGCGCTATTTCATTGGTAGTAAGCGCCGCTGCAGCTGTCCCCTCTACTTCCGTATTGGCTGCCCGGCGCTGCTGTGGAAGCTGGGATGCGGTTCCTCCATCCCAGCATCCACAGCAGCGCCAGGCAGCCAATACGGAAGAAGATGAGACAGCTGCAGCGGCGCTTACTACCAATGGAATAGCGCTGCTGCGGCTCCAGTCCCCCTCCCTCCTCCTCCTTCTCACCTGCCTGCACCGAGGGAGCTGCACAAGGAGCCTGACTGCCAGCGGGTAGATGGTAAGTATCTCTCTCTCAGGGGGACACCGTCTGCCATAATGTGTAAAAAGGGGGCCTGGCTGCCGCAATGTGTAAAAAGGGGGACTGGCTGCCGTAATGTGTAAAAAGGGGGACTGGCTGCCGCATTGTGTAAAAAGGGGGACTGGCTGCCGCAATGTGTAAAAAGGGGGACTGGCTGCCGCAATGTGTAAAAAGGGGGACTGGCTGCCGCAATGTGTAAAAAGGGGGCCTTGCTGACGCAATATGTAAAAAGGGGGACTGGCTGCCGCAATGTGTATAAAGGGGGACACCGTCTGCCGTAAAAACGGGGACGTTGTCTGCTGTAATGTTAAAAAAGGGGACGCTGTCTGCTGTAATGTGACGGACAGTACGAGGAAATGATTTTGTTAATCCAAGGGCAAGATTCATACCAGCCACACCAATCACACCGTATAACTTGTGATAACTACCCAGTTAACAGTATGAAACCAACATATCATCAGTTCAGGACCGATGCAACTATAACATAACCCTTATTGAAGCAATAACTATATACAAGTATTGCAGAAGTAGTTCGCACTTGGGACGGGCGCCCAGCATCCTCTACGGACTACGAGAAAAAGATTTACCGGTAGGTTTAAAATCTTATTTTCTCTAACGTCCTAGAGGATGCTGGGGACTCCGTGAGGACCATGGGGATTATACCAAAGCTCCCAAACGGGCGGGAGAGTGCGGATGACTCTGCAGCACCGATTGAGCAAACAAGAGGTTCTCCTCAGCCAGGGTATCAAACTTGTAGAACTTAGCAAAAGTGTTTGAACCTGACCAAGTAGCAGCTCGGCACAACTGTAATGCCGAGACCCCTCGGGCAGCCGCCCAAGAAGAGCCCAGCTTCCTAGTGGAATGGGCCCTAACCGATTTAGGCAACAGCAATCCAGCCGTAGAATGAGCCTGCTGAATGGTGTTACAAATCCAGCGGGCTATAGTCTGCTTTGAAGCAGGAGCGCCAAGCTTGTTGGCAGCATACAGGACAAACAGTGATTCTGTTTTTCTGACTCTAGCCGTTCTGGCTACGTAAATTTTCAAAGCCCTGACCACATCCAGGGACTTGGAGTCCTCCAAGTCACGCGTAGCCACAGGCACCACAATAGGCTGGTTCATATGAAAGGATGATACCACCTTAGGCAGGAATTGAGGACGTGTCCGCAACTCCGCTCTATCGACATGGAAAACCAGATAGGGGTTTTATGAGACAAAGCCGCCAATTCCGACACTTGCCTAGCCGAAGCCAAGGCTAATAACATGACTTAGATTTAGGTGGTTCAAACCAGTGTGACTTAAGGAAACTTAACACCACGTTAAGGTCCCAGGGCTCCACCAGAGGTACAAAAGGAGGCTGAAAATGCAGCACTCCTTTCACAAAAGTCTGAACTTCTGGGAGAGAAGCCAATTCTTTTTGAAAGAAAATGGATAGGGCCGAAATCTGAACCTTAATGGAGCCTAAGTTTTAGGCCCAAATTCACTCCAGTTTGTAGGAAGTGAAGGAAACGACCCAGATGGAATTCTTCGGTAGGAGCATTCCTGGCCTCACACCAAGAAACATATTTTCGCCATATACGGTGATAATGTTTAGATGTCACGTCCTTCCTAGCCTTTATCAGCGTAGGAATGACCTTATCCGGAATGCCTTTTTCCGCTAGGATCCGGCGTTCAACCGCCATGCCGTCAAACGCAGCCGCGGTAAGTCTTGGAACAGACATGGGCCCTGTTGCAACAGGTCCTGCCTTAGAGGAAGAGGCCACGGATCTTCTGTAAGCATTCCCTGCAGATTCGGATACCAGATCCTTCGTGGCCAATCTGGAACAATGAGGATTGTTCTCATTCCTCCTTTTTCTTATTATTCTCAACCCTTGGGTATGAGAGGAAGAGGAGGAAATACATAGACTGACTGGAACACCCACGGTGTCACTAGGGCGTCTACCGCTACTGCCTGAGGGTCTCTTGACCAGGTGTAATAACTCTGCAGCTTTTTGTTGAGGCGGGACGCCATCATGTCTATCTGTCGCAGTCCCCACCGAACTGCAATCTGTGCGAAGACTTCCTGATGAAGTCTCCACTCTCCAGGATGTATGTCTGGTGAGGAAGTCTGCTTCCCAGTTGTTCACTTCCGGAATGAACACTGTTGACAGTGCTCTTACATGATTCTCCGCCCAGCGAAGAATTCTGGTGGCTTTCGCCATCGCCACTCTGCTCCTTGTGCCGCCTTGGCGGTTTACATGAGCTACTGCGGTGATGTTGTCTGACTGGATCAGAATCGGTTGGTCGCGAAGAAAGGTCTCCGCTTGACGTAGGGCGTTGTATATGGCCCTTAGTTCCAATATGTTGATGTGAAGACAAGTCTCTTGACTTGACCAAAGACCTTGGAAATTTCTTCCCTGTGTGACTGCTCCCCAGCCTCGGAGGCTCGCGTCCGTGGTCACCAGGATCCAGTCCTGAATGCCGAATCTGCGGCCCTCTAGAAGGTGAGCACTCTGCAGCCACCACAGGAGAGATACCCTGGCCCTGGGGGGATAGGGTGATCAACTGATGAATCTGTAGATGTGACCCGGACCACTTGTCCAGTAGGTCCCATTGGAAAGTCCTCGCATGGAACCTGCCGAAGGGAATGTTTTTCCCAGGACTCGAGTGCAGTGATGCACTGACACCTGTCTTGGTTTCAATAGGTCCCTGACTAGAGTCATGAGTTCCTGGGCCTTCTCTATCTGAAGGTAAACCCATTTCTGGTCTGTATCCAGAATCATACCCAAGAAGGGCAGACGAGTTATAGGAACCAACTGTGACCTCGGGAAATTTAGAATCCAGCCGTGTTGCTGTGACACCTTCAGCGAAAGTGACACGCTGTTCAACAACTGCTCTTTTGATATCGCCCTTATTAGGAGATCGTCCAAGTATGGGATAACTGTGACTCCTTGCTTGCGTAGGAGCACCATTATTTCCGCCAATTACCCTGAAATTGGTAATGACAATCCTGTACCGCAATTGTCAGGTACGCCTGTTGGGGTGGATAAATGGTAACATGAAGGTATGCAGCCTTTATGTCTAGATACACCATCAAATCCCCCCCTTCCAGGCTGGCGATGATCGCTCTGGGCGATTCCACTTTAAATTTGAACCTTTTCCCGTATAGGTCCAGAGATTTTAATTTTAAAATAGGTCTGACCGAACCGTACGGTTTCGGGACTACAGCCAAGGTTGAGTCATATCGCCTTCCTTGTTGCAGGAGGGGAACCTTGAGCACCACCTGTTGGAGATACAATGTGTGAATTGTATTTAATATTATCTCCCTTTCTGGGGGAGAAACCGGTAGGGCCGATAAGGAAAAACCGGCGAGGAGGCACCTTTCGAATTCCAGCTTGTAACCCTGAGAAACAATTTTTTATTGCCCCGGGATCCACCTGTGAGTGAACTCAGATGTGGCTGAAGAGTCGAAGACGTGCTCCCACTGGGGCGGACTCCCTTAGCGAAGCTACAGCGTCATGCGGTGGATGTAGTAGAGGCCGGGGAGGACTTCTGTTCCTGGGAACTATCTGTGCCCTGTGCCCTGACCTCTGGTAAGAAAGGACGCTCCTCGTACTTTCTTGTTATTCTGCGACCGAAAGGACTGCATTTGATAATGTCGTGCTTTCTTAGGCTGTGAGGGAATATAAGGCAAAAGATCAGAATTACCAGCTATAGCTGTGGAGACCAGGTCCGAGAGCCCTTCTCCACACAATTCCTCAGCCTTGTAAGGTAAACCTTCCATATGCCTCTTTAAGTCGGCATCACCTGTCCATTGCATGTTCCACAGGACAAGTCTAGCAGAAATCGACATAGCGTTGACTCTAGAACCCAGTAAACTAATGTCTCTTTGGGCATGTTTTATATATATATAAGACAGCATCTTTTATATATATATATATATATATATATATATATATATATATACACACACATATACTAGGGTCAATAACATGGTATCCTTATCTAGGGTTTCAATCTCAGCTGATAAGGTATCTGTCCACGCTGCTACAGCGCTATAAACCCATGCCGACACAATCGCCGGTCTGAGTAGTGTACCAGAATGTGTGTAAATGGACTTCAAAGTACTTTTACTGCATGCTATCTGCAGGATCCCTGAGGATAGCTGTTAAGTCAGCGCTACCTTTTGGGTAAACGTGACAAAGCTTTGTCCACCCTAGGGGAAGATTCCCATCGTATCCTGGCCCTAGTAGGGAAAGGATACTCCCTGAGAATTCTTTGTGGGAATCTGCAGTTTCTTGTCTGGAGATTCCCGCTCTTTTTCTTCATGAGAGGAGGGAAATTTACCTCAGCTTTCTTCCCCTTAAACATGTGTACCCTCGTGTCAGGGACAGATGAGTCATCAGTGATATGCAAAACATCTTTTATTACAATAATCATATATTGAATACTTTTCTGCCAGTTTTGGCTGTAACTTTGCATTATCGTAGTCGACACTGCAGTCAGACTCCGTGTCGATATCAGTGTCTATTATTTTGGATAGTGAGCATTGTGAGACTCTGAAGGTCTCTGCGACATAGGGACAGACATGTGTAGATTCACTGTCTGTTCTCTAATCTTTTGTGCAATAAATTTGCCTCAGCACGTAATTTCACATATCCAATTAGGTGTCGGCGTTGTCGACGGAGACACCACTCACACACACATTTGCTCCATCTCCTCCTTAGGGGAGCCTTTTACCTCAGACATGTCGACACACACGTACCGACACACCACACACTCAGGGAATGCTCATCTGAAGATAATTCCCCCACAAGGCCCTTTGGAGAGACAGTGAGAGAGTATGCCAGCACACACCCAAGCGCTATATGACCCAGGAAAAAACACAGCAATTTAATGTTTACCCAGTAGCGCTGTTATTATCTGCGCCGAATTATGTGCCCCCCCCCCCCCCTCTTCTTTAAAACCCTCTCTTCTACCGTGGTATAAGCAGGGGAGAGTCCGGGGAGCTTCCTCTCAGCGGTGCTGTGGAGAAAAACATGGCGCTGGTGAGTGCTGAGGGAGAAGCCCCGCCCCCTCGACGGCGGGCTTCTGTCCCGCTAAAAGTGTAAAATTGGCGGGGGCTCCTGCATATATACAGTGTCCAGCTGTATATATGCTCCTTTTGCCAAATAAGAGGTTTATATTGCTGCCCAGGGCGCCCCCCCCTGCGCCCTGCACCCTTACAGTGACCGGAGTATGTGAGGTGTGTGGGAGCAATGGCGCACAGCTGCAGTGCTGTGCGTTACCTCAGTGAAGATCATGAAGTCTTCTGCCGCCTCTGAAGTCTTCTTTTCTTCTCATACTCACCCGGCTTCTATCTTCCGGCTCTGCAAGGGGGACGGCGGCGCGGCTCTGGGACGGACGGCTAGGGTGAGATCCTGCGTACCATTCCCTCTGGAGCTAATGGTGTCCAGTAGCCTAAGAAGCAGGACCTGCACTCAGAGAGTAGGGCTGCTTCTCTCCCCTCAGTCACTCGATGCAGGGAGTCTGTTGCCAGCAGAGCCCCCTTGAAAATAAAAAACCTAACAAAATACTTTCTGCCACGCCCCTATATATTTTTAACGCGCCTACGGCCGCACTGCCCCTATCTTACATAGGGGGTGGGGGCGCCAATGTCATTTCTTGCACACAGCACTAAAATGCCTAGTTACGGCACTGCCACACACCGTCATCTCTGTTACACATTATGACACACACCGCAATGCCCAGTATACATTATTCCACAATGTCCGTGATATATTATGCCACACATCGCAATGCCCGTTATATATTATGCCACACCGCAATGCCCATTACACATTAAGCCTTACAGTAAGGCTTCTAATACTTTTAAATTACCTGATCATTGCCAAGGGTTTCATGATCTTGGTTCCATGCACGGTGACAGGCATTTTCATGCTCAGAGTGTCATGCTCGTTGCCAAGGGTTTCATGCGCTGGGTGTTATGCTCGTTGCGAGAGGTTTCATGCGCTGGGTGTCAAGCTCGTTGCCAGGGGGTAATGCTTGTTGCCAGGGAATTCATGCACTGGGTGTCATGCTCGTTACCAGAGGTTTAATGCGCTGGGTGTTATGCTCGTTGCCAGAGGTTTCATGCGCTGGGTGTCAAGCTCATTACCAGGGGGTAATGCTTGTTGCCAGTGATTTCATGCACTGGGTGTCATGCTTGTTATTTGTTGCTAGGGAGTAATGCTGCTCAACCCTCCCCCCGCTGTTTAGTGAGCCGTGGGCAATCCTGCCCGATCCCCCCTTCCCGCTGCCGCTGAAGGTTGTAGTGATCCGCGGGCACTGCTGCCCGATCCCCCCGTTGCTGCCTCCACCGCCGCGCCAGGGTAGCAAGGTGCCAGGGCTGCAGGGTGCCGCGACCAGCGCTATGTGCTCCCACAGGTCCCGGCACTTCCTAGACGCTAGAGGTCAAGTATGACCTCTAGCATGTCTCCTCCATGGCAGTGGCCATTTTGGAAGGGACATTTAGCAGATTGACATGCGGACGGCTAGTCCACATGTCAATCTGCTCTGAATCAGTGGCGGCGCCCCCTCAGCCCTGCGCCTCCGCAGTGGCTGCGGGGGTGGGAGTTACGCCACTGCTTACCGTACCTCTCTCTTGCTGTCTCTGTGTAGCCAGGCTGTCAGTCACATCATGTCCATGCAGCATCAGTGCCAAGGGCTGGCCCTGCCCCCAACACAATGTCATGCAGGGGCGTGGCTTGTATTACAAGGAAGTGTACAGGCTGGGCTGCAGAGGAGGGGGGGAGTGATTGTGGCAGCCGAAGCTGAACTCTGATCGTGGCAGCTGGCCAAGTGGAGTGGTAAGTCAGCCTACTGAGCGAGGCAGTGGACCAGCCAGCCAGGAAAGTATTTAAAATATAAAATCAACCACATACAAATGGTTACAAATGGAGACTACATGGCTAATACAAAATGGGTCATTCTGAAGAACTCAGTGACTTCAAGCGTGGTTCTTTAATAAGATGCCATCTTTGAAATAAGATGGTTTGTTATAGTCCATCCCTGCTGGATATTCCATTATGATACTGGGGGTAATTCAGATCTGATCGTAGATATGCAAAATTTAGCACATCTACGATCACTTACTCTTACATGAGGGGGGACGCCCAGCACAGGGCTAGTCCATTCTGTCCCGCATTTCAGGCCCTGCCCCCCCCCCCCTTCCTCGCATGAGTGCAAAAGCATCGCACTGTAGCGATGCTTTTGCACCTGGCAAGTATCTCCCTGCCTGCGCAGCTCCAGTGCGCTGGCAGGCAGCTACCAGCCCCATCCTGGGTCGCAGAGGCCCGGGACTGGGCTCCCGGGGTGCGCACTCCACAAAGGGATTAAGACTACGATCGCTGCGAGTCTGAATTAGCCCCTTTATTACAAAGTGGAAGTTTTTAGGAACAACAGCAACTCAGCCACGAAGCAGAAGACCACATAAAATCACAGAGCGAGATCAACAACTGCTAAGGCGCATGGTGCGTAAAAGTCACCAACGCTCTGCTGATTCCATAACTGAAGAGTTCTGAATTTCCGCTGGCATTAATCTAAGCACAAAAACTGTGCTGCGGGAACTTATTGGAATGGGTTTCCATGGCTGAGCAGCTGCATGCAAGCCTCACGTCACCAAGTCCAATGCCAAGTGTTGAGTGGAGTGGTGTAAAGCACACCGACACTGGACTGTGGAGCAGTGGCAACGTGTTCTGTGGAGTGACTAATCACGCTTCTCTGTTTGGCAGTCACATGGGCGAGTCTGGATTTAGCAGACGCAGGGAGAACATTACCTGCCTGACTGCATTGCAACCACTGTGAAGTTTGGTGGAGGAGGGATAGTGGTGTGGGGCTGTTTTTCAGAGTTTGGGCTAGATCCCTTATCTCCAGTAAAGGGTAATCTTAATGCTTCAGCATACCAAAACATTTTGGACAATGCTATGCTTTCAACTTTGTTGCAACAGTTTGGGGAAGGCCATTTTCTATTCTAACATGACTGTTCCCCAGTGCACAAAGCAAGGACTATAAAGACATGGGGGGAAATGTAATAGGGTGTGAGAATCAGAAAGTGAGAGGTTCTGGTAAAATTCTCCAGTTTTTTTTTAAAGTGGCAATCGTTTACATGGCAAAATCAATGCCATTACAGTCCCTGTTGGTGTAATGGTCAGGCGTCTGAATACTCTTGCCCATATAATGTGTGTATATATATATATTTATATATATATATATATTGTTCGATGATCATCCTATTTCTTTAGACGTATCCTTCAAGTTGCCACAAATTCAATGCACTCTTCAAAATTATGAGTGAGCATGGCTGTATATATATATTATTTATTTATTACCAGTTATTTCACAGCGCTTACAGAGAAAAAAATTGGCCATTCACATCAGTCCCTGCCTAATGGAGTTTACAATCTATAATCCCTACCACATGTACACGCACATACATTCACACTAGGGTTAATTTTGTTGAGATCCAATTAACCTACCAGTATATATTTTTGGATTGTAGGAGGAAACCAGAGTAACCAGAGGAAACCCACGCAAGTACGGGGAGGATTTACAAACTCCACACAGTTAAGGTGCATATACACGGAGCGATATAACTGAGCGATTTTGACTATATAGTCAAAATCGCTCAGAAAGTTAGTGCATATCTCTCCATGTGTACACAGCCAGCGATAGCGATGCGCTTCCCCGCCAGGACGCTATCGCTGCTAAAAATAGACTGTGCAGGCAAGTCAATTTTGGCTAGGTTGCTGGAAAAGAAAAAGCATCCCCTTGCTTAAATGAGTTAACCAAAATCGCTCATAGTCAAAATCGCTGGAAAAGTTAGTCAAAATCTCCTACTGCCAGTTCAAGGGAAATCTCTCATAGTCAAAATCTCTCCGTGTGTATGCACCTTTAGAGTCATGGTGGGAATCGAACCCACGACCTCAGTGCTGTGAGACAGTAATGCTAACCATTACACTATCCGTACTGTATGTGTGTGTATATGTGTACATTCTATCCATCCATCCATCCATCCATCCATCCATCCATCCATCCATCCATCCATCCAGGGACAACCCCTCCCCCCTCTCCACGCGCCCACGACATTAGGTGGAGCTATTCTGAGATATGGTGTCTTGCCACTGCCAGACGCAAATAAAATAAAAAAATGCTGCTTCTTGAAAACTGTTCTTTCAAATTCTGGGTGTATAGTTATATTGGTACTGAAATGCACATTGGAACATACTTGCCTACTCTCCCGGAAGCTGCGGGAGGCTCCCGTTTTTTAGAGTAACCCCCCGCACCCCCGGAAGAGTAGGCAGGTCTCCCGCATCCTACTCGCACCCTAGTGATGCGGGCAGGATGGAGAGATAATCTCCCGTATTCACGGGTCTGTGGGGTGGGGGAAGGGGTTAAAATGATGCAAATCGCTTGATGATGTCACAGCCCGGCCCCGCCACCTGAAGTCTCCTGCAGCGTCTCCCGGAGAGGAGAAATTTAAAGTAGGCAAGTATGCATTGGAAACACAACGGAAGTGTGAGAGCAAGGTAAAACATTAATATGACTGAGATGAATACCATGTGCATGCATGCACACACACACTATGGGGCTAATTCAGTAAGGATAGCAAACTCTGCTAATCAGCAGAATATGATATCCTTTGGATCGCATGCTGGGGGCCGCCCATCGCTGGGCAAGGCCGCCCAGCATGCAGACAGGCACCCCCTCCCCCCTTGATGAAGCAGAAATTGCGATTGCCTCGCAATTTCTGCTTCATCGTAAAAAAAATCTTGATGCCAGGAGACCCGGCGCCATCTTACCCATCGAGACGCCTGTGTGTGATGTCACACAGCTGCCGTGATCACACCCCCGACATGCCTCTGTTCGCGCTGCACCGCCCACCGTTCGCGTCCTTCCGCCCCAGCAGCGCTCCATCTCCTCCCTGGAAACGGAGCATTATCCGCCCCCTCCCCTGCCTCTGCCTAATTGACAGGCAGAGGTGATTGCATTTTATGCGCTCCCCGCAGAAAATGCAGGCGCATGCGCAGGACGGGCGCTGTGCATGCGTCTGCATCTTTTATAAGATATAAGAAAATTTTAAGTGAATGGCCAGGGGGCCGCTTAGGCCCCAAGAAACTGTAGGGGCTATGATAGTGTGAAATACATTCTAGATGCTTTTCAACACCTCTGCAACCAGCTCTGTTACAGTAACAGTGTTATTAAACCCCACACGTCAGATGCATCCACTCACCACTCCAGCACACTTATTCTATAAAATAAAGACACCACAACTGTAATTGGCGTGAAAGGGGTCAGCTTTTATTCTCTGACTGAGAGGAAGGCCTATTAAATGCTAAAACTAAAATGTAGACTTCCCTCTCTAACTAAGGTGGCGGGGAGAAGAACGGTTAACATAATAAACGTAACATGGGTGAAAAAACATTGTAATACAGAAAAAAGCAAGCAATAAAAACATATGTGTGAGGGAGCCTTCTGCCCCCAATGTTCCGGGATCGGCCTCCTGCCTCCATCCCGGACATTAAAAATGCAAAAATCCAAGGACAGGGGTCGACCTTCTGCCACTATCCCTGCCCACCAACAGTTGTAGGGACGGAGGTACGCTCCGCCCCTACGAGGTAAAAATTCGGGCCACCGGCCCCACCATCCACATATGTTTATACCAATTAATGGGCTCCACTTGGTAAAGTGATGCCCGGAAACTAATTCAAACGACTAAGAAAATTGTTTCTAAAAGCACACCCAAACTTCTAACCTTGAAGTCATGGTTAAACATTAAGTAACCGTTCAGAAACCGTCCAACTGCCAGGTTACCAACCTGCCACCGCCACCGAACTAACACTAACTCAAGGAGGGGCTAACAAAACTAACTAAACACTAATGATCGACTAAACACTAACTAACGCAACGAAAGACCTAAACAACTACCGAAGGTGACCGAAGGACGTGAATCTTGTCATCCAAGAATATCACCATGCCAGCTGGCGACAAATGCACCCCGTCAGACCGGTATAGAGTCGGATCCCGGAAAGAGATACCAGTGTGCGGCACAAGCAGGCCACCACGCTGGCGGACAGCACTACGGACAACCGAATTGACCAGTCTCCGAACTAGGTCAATCGCCCCGGGGGTAAAGGCTCCACGCCAAGAACGCCGGGGGACAATGTCCGACCAGAGGATCAGGCAAAACGGCCAGTCCGCCATAAGTACCAACAGCTGACGCCTGATCTCGAGGCGAATGTCAAGGCCCGTGCGGCATACCAAATCAATGCCACCGAGATGTAGGACCAAAAACAGCGGATATCCAAACCGGCCAACTGCCGCCCTAAGCCAGTCCCGCAGGCCGTCCCAGCGGAGGCCTCTACGCCCCAACCAGCGCACGGCCCGCAGCTCTGGAAACCGGGTTGTGTCGCAGGCCAGAGTCTAAATGGGCAACCTATCTGCGTCCCTAACGGGGAGTGGAAAAGGGGGGGGGGGGGGTTGGGCTACCCAATTTGACTTGAGGCAAAAACAAAACTTCGTTAGCCGGCAAAAGCCGTAGTAAAACCAACGATAAAACAAAAATTCCTCAAGGCCCCCGCAACCGCAAAATGCAGCTGCGACGAGCGGCTAGTCCTCAAATGGGCGCACTGGGAGGAAAAGGCCTGATATAGCGTCTGACTGCACCAGACCTCCACCTACCCAGTCCCCGGACTTCGACTTCGGACCAACCCACCGCAGCAGCTGCTGAAGCAGCGCCGATGCGGAAAGAGTGAGTCCCATAGTCGGCCGGAGATAGACCCAGGTACAAAATACAGCGCCCCAAAACCGACCGGAATTGATATCTGGTCAACGGGGAACCATCTCTATGGATGAGCCACCTGGTGGGCGTTGGAGGCCGAAGGGACGAATAAGCCAGGGCTGCGGAAACCGGACAAATGCCCCGCGAACTAGCCCGGCCCATTCGAACCCACTGCCCCCTGCCGACTACGTCAGTCCTGGAGCGCTGAATCCTGCACCACAAACCGTCGGGGCGTAGGACGACGTGGGCCGCCAGCATGGGCGACGCAGAAGTCCGAGAGATGGCCACCAGCTCGCCCACCCTGAACGCACCGTGGAAGGCCATCGTAAAGGCCGCCATGAAGAGGCGAACTTCGTATCCCGAGGAGCAAATACTCCGGAGGGATACCAAAATCCGCCGCAGCAAAGCACCAGTGATCGGCAGACGAGTATCTGGGAGGTGCGGGGACGCCCGAGCCCAACCTTTCAACACCCGCCGGAGGAAAAAGGACTTCGTAAAATCCGCTTCCCCCCGAAGTTGCAGAAAGTATGAAATACCCGCCAAAAACCTGTTAACAGACGCCCGCGAAATCCCGTCGGAGTACAGCATCCAGATATATTCTAAGAGTAAATCGTGAGAGGTCTTACCACGCTGGCCTCGCTCCAGGAGGAAGCGACTCCATCGTTCCCAGGCGGCACGATAGGCCGTAAACGTAGCAGGGGCCAACGATCTGTGTGCTAACTCCTCCAATCCGGGTGGATGACCTGCCACACATAAGCAGGACATAAATCCCCATGGAGTAGCGCTGCAGGAGCCAAGCGCCGAAACCGCTGCCAATCGCCCCGCGACAGGGCATCCGCAATTTCGTTACGCACGCCAGGGACATGTTTGGCTCGCAACGTAATGTTGTTCACCAAACATAGCAAGACTATCTGTGCAAGAACCCGCAGGACCGGCAAGGACGTGGATTTTTGCCGGTTTATGGCAAAAACCACGCCCAAATTGTCGCACCAGAAGATAACCTGTTTGTTACGCAGGGCCGCGCACCACAATTCCAGAGCGACTAGAATGGGAAATATTTCAAGCAACAGCATGTTCGTCGTGAGGCCCCCGCTAAGCCAGGCCCGAGGCCAGGGACACGCGCACCAACGGCCTGCAAAATAAGCTCCGAACCCGTAAGCGCCAGAGGCGTCCGTGAAAAGCTCCAGGGCTGGGCTAGACACAGCCGCCTCCTGCCAAATACAGATGCCGTTAAAACGAACAAGAAATTCGTCCCAAATGCGCAAATCCCTTCGGATTTCGAGAGACAACCGAAGAAAATGATGTGGGCGTCTAACCCCCACGGTAGCCCGTTCTAATTTTCTACAGAAGACTCTGCCCATGGGTATCACCTTGCAAGCAAAGTTAAACAGGCCCAATAAGGATTGAGCCTGTTTGAGAGTGAGCTTGCCCGCCGCCAGCGCATATAGGATACCATCGTGTAAACGCAACACCTTGTCCGCAGGGAGCCTGCACAGACCACCGACCATATCAATCTGAATCCCAAGGTAAACCAAGGAGGCGGAGGGGCCCTCCGTCTTCTCAGGTGCCACCGGAACACCAAAGTGCCCGAAGAGGGCAAGAGCCCCCTGCAGCAAGAGGACGCAGCGGTCCGAGTCTGAGGGGCCGATAAAAAGGAAATCATCTAAGTAGTGCGAAATGCACCGTTCGCCCGTCTCCTGCTGGAGACACCAGTGGAGGAAAGAACTGAATAGCTCGAAGTAGGCGCAAGAGATGGAACAGCCCACAGGGAGGCACCGATCGATGTAAAAACCATCGTCCAGCTTAAAACCCATAAACCGGAAGGCGGACGGGTGCAGCGGGAGGAGGCGGAACGCTGACTGGATGTCCAATTTACACATCACCGCCCCCGGACCAAAGGACCGGATGGTGTCGATGGCTGAGTCAAAGGATAGGTAAACAACCCGACACAGATCCGGAGGGATGGCATCATTAACCGATGACCCCGGAGGACAGGACAGATGCTGGATAAGTCGACATTTTCCCATGGTCTTTTTGGGCACTATGCCAACGGGGGACAATACTAGGTCTGGCAAGGGGGGTTCCCGGAAAGGGCCAACCATCCTACCTAGCGCCACCTCAGCCTCCACCTTCTGGCGGAGCACTTCCGGAAATTCCCTGGCCGAGCGCAGGTTCGTACCTGTCCCGGGGCCCACCCGCCCATGTATAGGCAAAGGGAAGCCCGACGCGAATCCCGAGTGTAGGAATTGGGCGTCCGCCGTCCGCGGGTACCGTCGCAGCCAGGGAAGGAGTGCCCGAAGACTAATTGGGGTGGGGGCTGTGGCCAACGCCAGAGGCCGCGGGAGCGCGACTCTGCCGGGTTTGCGGACCGGAAGCCCCTCCAACCCCAGGACTGGAACAGTCCTTAATCCCGTGGCCCCCCCCACATCGGATACAGGAGTGACGAAAACGACAGCGGCCGCCTAAGTCGCATTGTGCATTGTTAAAAGCGAAGCATTTTCCATGCCCCGCGCGCCCTGAACCGCCGCGAAAGCCGGCAGAACGAGAGGTGGGGCGCTTAGCCCATCTCCTCGCTGTGCCTCCTTCCTCAGCGCCGGCCGAACCCTGGGTCAGTTCCGAGCACAGTTCCACATCCTTCTTGCCGAAGTTATAGATCTGCCGCCCGTGTTGTTTCCGCCGGAAATCCTCATCATAACGACGCCAGGCCGACCCTTTATACTTGTGGTACAGAACATGTATGAGGAATTGATATCGCACTATGTTCATATGTTCGTCCGGGCGGGTCTCTAGGTAACATGCAGCAAATATCAACATGCAGCGTACCCAATTCGGGTATGAGCGCAAAGCTTCCTCGCTGCCCTGCCCCTTTTTCTTAGCTGAAAGTAAGGCTTTTCTATTGTCGCTAGTAAGAGCGAAGATATTCACGTATTGGCCCTTACGGATTCGGTCCCGGACCCGGTGCCTAAGACCACGTTGCACCGCCGTATTAGCGCAGTGCACGGTGTCCGATTCCACCGAGACTTGGGAGGCGGACGAGGTTGAATACCGACGCTCACGCCGTCTGCGGCGCTTAACCCTGTGCAAGCCGCCGTCAGAGGAGGACAGGCCCTCCGAGGATGTGGAGGCAAGGGAAGAGTCCGTGTACTGACGCCTGCGGCTGCGCCTGCTGCGCTTGCTAGAAACCCTACGCACACTGCTGCCGGCACTAGAGGAGCTGGGGTGAGAAACCGATTCCAAGCCGCTACGGGGTGTAACCGCGCTGCCCCGGGACCAGTCGGGGTCCGATGAAGACTCACCTGCCCGAGAGGGAACACCGTCCGTCCCAACGGCCAGTGGACGACTCGCGGATGCACCGACAGACTCCATTTCTCTCCCGACGTCCACGTCTGGGGGGACAAAAGAAACATGGTTCCCCCGCTCCTCCACCTGGCGTGCCGCAGCCGGGAGCGGGGCAGGCGGGGGAACCGTCGCGCCAGAGGACAGAATCGGGGCAAGAGCATGCGCAATGCTATCTGCCAAAGAAGCAGCGGGCCGCCCAAGTCCCCCGGGTACAGAGGATAACAAGGGCGCCACCGCCGACACGACAGCCGCACAAATGGCGGACAGAACGGTGGTGTCCACCAAAGGTGCAGCCGACGTGGCGTGCGTAGGAAAATCAGGGACGCCACGCGAGTCGTGCTCCCCACGGGACAATCGTAAACCCCCCGTTGGGAGCAAGGACCCGGATGATCCCGCACTGTCGGGCGTCACGGTATCGCCGTCCCGCTGTGAGAAATCCCGCGCCAATTGCCCCCGCTGCAACCTTCTTCGATCCCGAGCATTGGCCACAGGATGAGAGACCGAAGAGTCATCGCTACTGGAAGGAGGAGGCTCCCTGTAGGAATGTGACCCGTCCGCAGCAACATGGGCAGGAGATGACCGGCCGCGGGGAGGGGCGGAACGGACACCCCCCGACGGCGCACGCCGCCCCCTGGCGGGGTGAGGAACCCCGGTCGGAGGCGCATGGCCATGGACGGCGGCTGCAGCGGTATGCGCCAGACGCGGTATCCTGGAAGGGAGGGGCGCTCCAGGGCCACTCCCGGCAGGAGAGGCCCGGTGGGCCGCGCCGCCGCGGGCGGACGCAGACCGCCCCCGCCGTATGGGCCCCACCCTATCAGAGATAGGTAGAGGAGGGCGGGCAGTAGAGGTGCGGGGGCGACGCCCTGCCCTGTCGGGGGAGGGCGCAGGCTGGACCTGACTGGATGAAGGGGAGGGCCGAACAGCGGGGCCAGCCCTCATCTGGGCCCCCCGAGCGGGAGTATGAACTGTGGCACGCGCGCGCTGCCTGGCCTGTGCAGGTCTGGCAGCCGCACGACCCCCTTCCCGCCCACCACCCTCCGCAGAGTTCCCCTGCAGCAGAGTCTGTGGCTGCTGATCCGCGGGCCGGGAGCTTTGTCCCGTCCCCACGTGATCAGAGCAGCCCTGGGTAGCGAGCGACGGGCTCAGGGACGGCAGCACACCATCCCTGCCCGTGCGCCGCGTACGTCCCCGGCCGCCCAGCGCTCCGTTCCCCGCCGCGGCTAGCAGCGGGGACGGAGAGCGCAAGCGCGGGGGAGCGCAAGCGCGGGGGAGCCCGGGCGGGCGGCCGAGCCCGGCCGCGCGCGCCCTGGGGCTCTCGTACAGCAGCCGCAGCATTCCTTCCCCGTGCCGGCTGGACATCAGACGCGTCCATGAGCCGGGCGGGGAGGCCAGCGGCGCGGCTGGGGCGGATGTTAGCGGCCATGCGGGGGATCACTAGGGAGAAGTGCAATCAAGGATATAAAAACGAGGAGTGAGGATAGGAAAAAAGGAAGTAAGAATGGAGTAGAGGATTAGACAAAGGTTAAAGACACAGAGGAAAGGGTGACAGAAAGTTGTAAATGAGATGTGAGCAGAATAAATCAGGAGTCATTTTTGCAATGAGAAGATACTTGCAGTCCTCACGAAAAGAGCTGAAGAGAGGCAGGAAGTATCCTGCCAGCTGCATATATGCATGACAGGCCAGCCCCCTCTCATGATGCAGCCAATGGGCCACCGGATCATTCTCTACGTTCCTCCCAGCCAAAAAACATTAACCCCTCACAGGCCAAGGTGATGCCTAGAGCGGCGCTGCGGAGGCCCTGGACGGTGTGTTTATGCCGCTGTGGTCACATTATGTTCCCTACGCGGTCTTTCTTTTTAAGTGACATAAGGTCTTACATAGTGTCACTATACAATCAGTGCCACTATGAATTCATTTTCTGCCACCCCTTCTTTGTCCCTTTACAGGTTGCAAAAAAAGAAACATGCGGCACCCATGTATCCCCTGTGCTTAAGTCTCAAACAGCTCTCCCCCTGACACCAAATCCCTCACAGGGCTCTCCCCTACTTAATATCCATCACACAGCTCTACCGCTGACTCCATATCCCTCACACAGCTCTCCCCCTGACTCCATATCCCTCACAGGGCTCTCCCCTACTCAATATCCATCACACAGTTTTCCCCCTGACTCCACATCCCTCATACAGCTCTCCCCCTGACTCCATATTCCTCACACTGCTCTGCCCGATTCCATATCCATCACACAGCTCCCCCCCTGACTCCATATCGCTCACACAGCTCTCCCCCTGACTCCTAATTGCTCACACTGCTCTCCAGACTCCATATCCATCACACAGCTTTCCCCAACTCCATACCCCTCACACTCCTCTCCCCGACTCCATATCCCTCACACTGCTCTCCCCCTGACACCATATCCCTCACACAGCTCTCCCCCTGACACCATATCCCTCACACAGCTCTCCCCCTGACTCCATATCCCTCACACAGCTCTCCCCCTGACTCCATATCCCTCAAACTGCTCTCCCCTTGACTCCACATCCCTCACACTGCTCTCCCCCTGACTCCATATCCTTCACACTGCTCTGCCCGATTCCATATCCCTCACACTGCTCTCCCCTGACTCCATATCCCTCACACTGCTCTCCCCCTGACTCCATATCCCTCACACTGCTCTACCCCTGACTCCATATCCCTCACACTGCTCTCCCCCTGACTCCATATCCCTCACACTGCTCTCCCCCTGACTCCATATCTCTCACACTCCTCTCCCCTTATGTGGCCGCCCCCACCTCACGCAGCTCTTACAAGCCTACTTCACTGTTGCGCTCCTCAGTCTGTCCTCAGAAGAACTCCTTCACCTCTTGCTCCCTGTCACTTATATGGCTTATTGACAAGATAGTGCTGGATCTTTCTTTGGAGTGCCCAGTCTCCTGCGGAGCCCGCTATTCCCCATGGTCCTTACGGAGTCCCCAGCATCCACTACGGACTACGAGAAATAGAATTACCGGTGAGTAAATTCTTATTTTTTGCTCAGTATTTACTACAGAAGAAGGGAAGGGGCCCCAGTTATGTTGCAAGGACATTCATAAAAATAAGGTAGATGAAAGTACATTTACAGAGGAGAAGGTCCTAACTGAGCTTTCAAAACTAAAAGTGGATAAATCAATGGGGCCAGATGGGATACACCCAAGGATACTAAAAGAGCTAAAAGATGTGCTGGTGGCACCATTAACAGAATTATTTAACCAGTCACTAAATACAGGTGCCATTCCAGAGGACTGGAAAAGAGCAAATGTAGTTCCATTGTACAAAAGTGGAAGCAAGGAAGAAGCAAGTAACTACAGACCAGTAAGCCTTACATCAGTAGTAGGGAAAGTAATGGAAAAACTACCAAAATAAAGAGTTGTGGAATATCTTAAATCAAACAACTTACAGGATCCAAAACAGCATGGATTTACTGGTGGGAGATCATGCCGAACAAATCTTATTGACTTTTTTGACTGTGATGAAAATAATAGGTCAAGGGGGAGCTGTAGATGTAGCATATCTAGACTTTAGTAGGGCATTTGACACTGTCCCACATTGCAGACTGCTAAATAAACTTGAAAGTGTGGGGATGGATTATAGAATAGTTAAATGGATAAGAACCTGGTTGCAGGATAGGAAACAGACAGTTGTAGTAAATGGAGTGCAATCTATGGAGGGAAATGTTACCAGTGGAGTACCCCAGGGATCTGTACTCGGACCAGTTCTCTTTAATATCTTTGTTGGTGACATTGCAAATGGTATTGAAGGGAAAGTATGCCTTTTTGCAGATGATACAAAGATATGCAACAGGGTAGACACACCAGGAGGGGTAAAACAAATGATTGATGACCTAGCTAGGCTTGAAAAATGGTCAAGAACATGGCAACTACAGTTAAATGCTTAAAAATGCAAAATCATGCACTTGGGTCTCAAAAACCCAAAGGCTAAATATAGTATCAAGAGTACTATAATGGAAACTACTGAGGAGGAAAGGGATTTAGGAGTCACTATTTCAAGTGACTTATAGGCAGGAAAGCAATGCAACAAAGCAATGAGAAAGGCAAGTCAGATGCTTGGTTGCATAGGGAGAGGAATCAGTAGCAGGAAAAGAGAAGTAATAATGCCACTGTATAGGTCATTGGTGCGGCCTCATCTGGAATACTGTGTCCAGTTCTGGAGACCATATCTCCAGAAGGATATAAATACATTAGAGAGTGTACAAAGACGTGCAACTAAAATGGTGCATGGCCTACATCACAAAACTTACCCGGTAAGGCTAAAAGATCTTAACATGTATAGTGTGGAGGAGAGAAGGGAAAGGGGAGACATGATAGAAACTTTCAAATATACCAAAGGTTTTAACAAAGTTCAGGAGGTAAACAATTTTCAAAGGAAGAGAAGTATTAGAACTCAAGGACATACACTGAAACTGGAGGGAGGCAGGTTCAGGGGACATTTAAGGAAAAATTATTTCACATAAAGGGTAGTGGATAAGTGGAATAGCCTCCCATCAGAGGTGGTAGAGGCTAAGACTGTAGAGCAATTTAAACATGCTTGGGATAGGCATATGAATATCCTTACAAAGAATTAAGGTTCAAAAAGGGTTGCGATTACCTAAAGGATAAAAAAAAAATGGGCAGACTAGATGGGCCAAGTGGTTCTTATCTGCCGTCAAATTCTATGTTTCTATGTTAAGCATCCGCATGGGTTCCATCACTCTCACGGTGGCTCCTCTTTGGCACAGTAGAGAGGCAGACGCTGGATGGATGACGTCACTGCGTCGTCTCATCCCTGCCAGCAACATGAGAGGTGGACTGAGTGAGGGGGGCTGCCGGTGAGTCTGTTTAGCACCACCCGCACGCCACTTCTGTTGATGTTATGGGCGCTGCAGTGGGTGGGTCGGTGTACAGCAGCAGTACAGAGTGCTGGGGCCGGGGAAGGTGGACCGGGGGGAGGCGGAACATGTTCCACCTCCAAATGCAAGTGACAGAACGCAGTTCCGCCCTGTTCTGGCCCGCTTTGACCCATCTATCTATGTATGTATCTATCTATCTATCTATCTATCTATCTATCTATCTATCTATCTATCTATCTGTCTGTCTATCTCTACTGTTTTTTTTAAAGCCACCCTCTGCTTTAAAATAGGATTTTAAATACCTACTGGTAAATCCTTTTCTCATAGTCCATAGAGGATACTGGGGTTCACATTAGTACCATGGGGTATAGACAGGTCCACTAGGAGCCATGGGCACTTTAAGAGTTTAATCGTGTGGGCTAGCTCCTCCCTCTATGCCCCTCCTACCAGACTCAGTCTAGAAACTGTGCCCGAAGAGACGGACAAACTTCGAGAGAAGGATATACACAGACAGTGGTGGGATTCGAACCAGCACACACACAACAAAAGGAAATCCATGCTAACCAAACTTGAACATGAACAGCAACCGCTGAACCAAGGGGGTAATTCCAAGTTGATCGCAGCAGGAATTTTGTTAGTAGTTGGGTAAAACCATGTGCACTGCAGGGGAGGCAGATTTAACATGTGCAGAGAGAGTTAGATTTGGGTGGGGTGTATTCAATCTGCAATCTAATTTGCAGTGTAAAAATAAAGCAGCCAGTATTTACCCTGCACAGAAACAAAATATCCCACCCAAATCTAACTCTTTCTGCACATGTTAATTCTGCCTTCACTGCAGTGCACATGGTTTTGCCCAACTGCTAACAAAATTCCTGCTGCGATCAACTTGGTTAAGTATTTAGGGGGTAATTCCAAGTAACAAAGCAGGAAACACGAAGCACTGGGCGGGCGCCCAGTATCCTCTACGGACTATGATAAAAGGATTTACTGGTAGGTATTTAAAATCCTATTTTCTCTTATGTCCTAGAGGATACTGGGATCCACATTACTTCCATGGGGTTGTACCAAAGCTCCCAGAATGGGAGGGAGAGTGCTGAGGTTCCTGCAGAACTGATTGTTCTTTATGATGGTCTGAGGACCTCAAGTTTGGTCAAACAGCGCAACCGAGAGCTGTTCGCTACACATATACCTTCAAAGCCCTCACAACATCCAAGGACTTTGAAGTAGAGATGAGCGCCTGAAATTTTTCGGGTTTTGTGTTTTGGTTTTGGGTTCGGTTCCGCGGCCGTGTTTTGGGTTCGACCGCGTTTTGGCAAAACCTCACCGAATTTTTTTTGTCGGATTCGGGTGTGTTTTGGATTCGGGTGTTTTTTTCAAAAAACCCTAAAAAACAGCTTAAATCATAGAATTTGGGGGTAATTTTGATCCCAAAGTATTATTAACCTCAAAAAACATAATTTACACTCATTTTCAGCCTATTCTGAACACATCACACCTCACAATATTATTTTTAGTCCTAAAATTTGCACCGAGGTCGCTGTGTGAGTAAGATAAGCGACCCTAGTGGCCGACACAAACACCGGGCCCATCTAGGAGTGGCACTGCAGTGTCACGCAGGATGTCCCTTCCAAAAAACCCTCCCCAAACAGCACATGACGCAAAGAAAAAAAGAGGCGCAATGAGGTAGCTGACTGTGTGAGAAAGATAAGCGACCCTAGTGGCCGACACAAACACCGGGCCCATCTAGGAGTGGCACTGCAGTGTCACGCAGGATGTCCCTTCCAAAAAACCCTCCCCAATCAGCACATGATGCAAAGAAAAAGAAAAGAAAAAAGAGGTGCAAGATGGAATTATCCTTGGGCCCTCCCACCCACCCTTATGTTGTATAAACAAAACAGGACATGCACACTTTAACCAACCCATCATTTCAGTGACAGGGTCTGCCACACGACTGTGACTGATATGACGGGTTGGTTTGGACCCCCCCCAAAAAAGAAGCAATTAATCTCTCCTTGCACAAACTGGCTCTACAGAGGCAAGATGTCCACCTCATCTTCACCCTCCGATATATCACCGTGTACATCCCCCTCCTCACAGATTATCAATTCGTCCCCACTGGAATCCACCATCTCAGCTCCCTGTGTACTTTGTGGAGGCAATTGCTGCTGGTCAATGTCTCCGCGGAGGAATTGATTATAATTCATTTTAATGAACATCATCTTCTCCACATTTTCTGGATGTAACCTCGTACGCCGATTGCTGACAAGGTGAGCGGCGGCACTAAACACTCTTTCGGAGTACACACTTGTGGGAGGGCAACTTAGGTAGAATAAAGCCAGTTTGTGCAAGGGCCTCCAAATTGCCTCTTTTTCCTGCCAGTATAAGTACGGACTGTGTGACGTGCCTACTTGGATGCGGTCACTCATATAATCCTCCACCATTCTATCAATGTTGAGAGAATCATATGCAGTGACAGTAGACGACATGTCCGTAATCGTTGTCAGGTCCTTCAGTCCGGACCAGATGTCAGCATCAGCAGTCGCTCCAGACTGCCCTGCATCACCGCCAGCGGGTGGGCTCGGAATTCTGAGCCTTTTCCTCGCACCCCCAGTTGCGGGAGAATGTGAAGGAGGAGATGTTGACAGGTCGCGTTCCGCTTGACTTGACAATTTTGTCACCAGCAGGTCTTTCAACCCCAGCAGACCTGTGTCTGCCGGAAAGAGAGATCCAAGGTAGGCTTTAAATCTAGGATCGAGCACGGTGGCCAAAATGTAGTGCTCTGATTTCAACAGATTGACCACCCGTGAATCCTTGTTAAGCGAATTAAGGGCTGCATCCACAAGTCCCACATGCCTAGCGGAATCGCTCCGTGTTAGCTCCTTCTTCAATGCCTCCAGCTTCTTCTGCAAAAGCCTGATGAGGGGAATGACCTGACTCAGGCTGGCAGTGTCTGAACTGACTTCACGTGTGGCAAGTTCAAAGGGCATCAGAACCTTGCACAACGTTGAAATCATTCTCCACTGCACTTGAGACAGGTGCATTCCATCTCCTATATCGTGCTCAATTGTATAGGCTTGAATGGCCTTTTGCTGCTCCTCCAACCTCTGAAGCATATAGAGGGTTGAATTCCACCTCGTTACCACTTCTTGCTTCAGATGATGGCAGGGCAGGTTCAGTAGTTTTTGGTGGTGCTCCAGTCTTCTGTACGTGGTGCCTGTACGCCGAAAGTGTCCCGCAATTTTTCTGGCCACCGACAGCATCTCTTGCACGCCCCTGTCGTTTTTTAAAAAATTCTGCACCACCAAATTCAAGGTATGTGCAAAACATGGGACGTGCTGGAATTTGCCCATATTTAATGCACACACAATATTGCTGGCGTTGTCCGATGCCACAAATCCACAGGAGAGTCCAATTGGGGTAAGCCATTCCGCGATGATCTTCCTCAGTTGCCGTAAGAGGTTTTCAGCTGTGTGCGTATTCTGGAAAGCGGTGATACAAAGCGTAGCCTGCCTAGGAAAGAGTTGGCGTTTGCGAGATGCTGCTACTGGTGCCGCCGCTGCTGTTCTTGCGGCGGGAGTCCATACATCTACCCAGTGGGCTGTCACAGTCATATAGTCCTGACCCTGCCCTGCTCCACTTGTCCACATGTCCGTGGTTAAGTGGACATTGGGTACAACTGCATTTTTTAGGACACTGGTGAGTCTTTTTCTGACGTCCGTGTACATTCTCGGTATCGCCTGCCTAGAGAAGTGGAACCTAGATGGTATTTGGTAACGGGGGCACACTGCCTCAATAAATTGTCTAGTTCCCTGTGAACTAACGGCGGATACCGGACGCACGTCTAACACCAACATAGTTGTCAAGGACTCAGTTATCCGCTTTGCAGTAGGATGACTGCTGTGATATTTCATCTTCCTCGCAAAGGACTGTTGAACAGTCAATTGCTTACTGGAAGTAGTACAAGTGGGCTTACGACTTCCCCTCTGGGATGACCATCGACTCCCAGCGGCAACAACAGCAGCGCCAGCAGCAGTAGGCGTTACACGCAAGGATGCATCGGAGGAATCACAGGCAGGAGAGGACTCGTCAGACTTGCCAGTGACATGGCCTGCAGGACTATTGGCATTCCTGGGGAAGGAGGAAATTGACACTGAGGGAGTTGGTGGGGTGGTTTGCGTGAGCTTGGTTACAAGAGGAAGGGATTTACTGGTCAGTGGACTGCTTCCGCTGTCACCCAAAGTTTTTGAACTTGTCACTGACTTATTATGAATGCGCTGCAGGTGACGTATAAGGGAGGATGTTCCGAGGTGGTTAACGTCCTTACCCCTACTTATTACAGCTTGACAAAGGGAACACACGGCTTGACACCTGTTGTCCGCATTTCTGGTGAAATACCTCCACACCGAAGAGCTGATTTTTTTGGTATTTTCACCTGGCATGTCAACGGCCATATTCCTCCCACGGACAACAGGTGTCTCCCCGGGTGCCTGACTTAAACAAACCACCTCACCATCAGAATCCTCCTGGTCAATTTCCTCCCCAGCGCCAGCAACACCCATATCCTCCTCATCCTGGTGTACTTCAACACTGACATCTTCAATCTGACTATCAGGAACTGGACTGCGGGTGCTCCTTCCAGCACTTGCAGGGGGCATGCAAATAGTGGAAGGCGCATGCTCTTCACGTCCAGTGTTGGGAAGGTCAGGCATCGCAAACGACACAATTGGACTCTCCTTGTGGATTTGGGATTTCAAAGAACGCACAGTTCTTTGCGGTGCTTTTGCCAGCTTGAGTCTTTTCAGTTTTCTAGCGAGAGGCTGAGTGCTTCCATCCTCATGTGAAGCTGAACCACTAGCCATGAACATAGGCCAGGGCCTCAGCCGTTCCTTGCCACTCCGTGTGGTAAATGGCATATTGGCAAGTTTACGCTTCTCCTCCGACAATTTTATTTTAGGTTTTGGAGTCCTTTTTTTTCTGATATTTGGTGTTTTGGATTTGACATGCTCTGTACTATGACATTGGGCATCGGCCTTGGCAGACGACGTTGCTGGCATTTCATCGTCTCGGCCATGACTAGTGGCAGCAGCTTCAGCACGAGGTGGAAGTGGATCTTGATCTTTCCCTAATTTTGGAACCTCAACTTTTTTGTTCTCCATATTTTATAGGCAGAACTAAAAGGCACCTCAGGTAAACAATGGAGATGGATGGATTGGATACTAGTATACAATTATGGACGGACTGCCACGGTTAGGTGGTATAAAAAAACCACGGTTAGGTGGTATATATTATAATAATAATACAATTATGGATGGACGGACTGCCTGCCGACTGCCGACACAGAGGTAGCCACAGCCGTGAACTACCGCACTGTACACTGGTTGATAAAGAGATAGTAGTATACTCGTAACAACTAGTATGACACTATGACGACGGTATAAAGAATGAAAAAAAAACCACGGTTAGGTGGTATATATTATAATAATAATACAATTATGGATGGACGGACTGCCTGCCGAGTGCCGACACAGAGGTAGCCACAGCCGTGAACTACCGCACTGTACACTGGTTGATAAAGAGATAGTAGTATACTCGTAACAACTAGTATGACACTATGACGGTATAAAGAATGAAAAAAAAACCACGGTTAGGTGGTATATATTATAATAATAATACAATTATGGATGGACGGACTGCCTGCCGACTGCCGACACAGAGGTAGCCACAGCCGTGAACTACCGCACTGTACACTGGTTGATAAAGAGATAGTAGTATACTCGTAACAACTAGTATGACACTATGACGACGGTATAAAGAAAGAAAAAAAAATACCACAGTTAGGTGGTATATATTATAATAATAATACAATTATGGATGGACGGACTGCCTGCCGACTGCCGACACAGAGGTAGCCACAGCCGTGAACTACCGCACTGTACACTGGTTGATAAAGAGATAGTAGTATACTCGTAACAACTAGTATGACACTATGACGGTATAAAGAATGAAAAAAAAACCACGGTTAGGTGGTATATATTATAATAATAATACAATTATGGATGGACGGACTGCCTGCCGACTGCCGACACAGAGGTAGCCACAGCCGTGAACTACCGCACTGTACACTGGTTGATAAAGAGATAGTAGTATACTCGTAACAACTAGTATGACACTATGACGACGGTATAAAGAAAGAAAAAAAAATACCACAGTTAGGTGGTATATATTATAATAATAATACAATTATGGATGGACGGACTGCCTGCCGACTGCCGACACAGAGGTAGCCACAGCCGTGAACTACCGCACTGTACACTGGTTGATAAAGAGATAGTAGTATACTCGTAACAACTAGTATGACACTATGACGACGGTATAAAGAATGAAAAAAAAACCACGGTTAGGTGGTATATATTATAATAATAATACAATTATGGATGGACGGACTGCCTGCCGACTGCCGACACAGAGGTAGCCACAGCCGTGAACTACCGCACTGTACACTGGTTGATAAAGAGATAGTAGTATACTCGTAACAACTAGTATGACACTATGACGACGGTATAAAGAAAGAAAAAAAAATACCACAGTTAGGTGGTATATATTATAATAATAATACAATTATGGATGGACGGACTGCCTGCCGACTGCCGACACAGAGGTAGCCACAGCCGTGAACTACCGCACTGTACACTGGTTGATAAAGAGATAGTAGTATACTCGTAACAACTAGTATGACACTATGACGACGGTATAAAGAAAGAAAAAAAAATACCACAGTTAGGTGGTATATATTATAATAATAATACAATTATGGATGGACGGACTGCCTGCCGACTGCCGACACAGAGGTAGCCACAGCCGTGAACTACCGCACTGTACACTGGTTGATAAAGAGATAGTAGTATACTCGTAACAACTAGTATGACACTATGACGACGGTATAAAGAATGAAAAAAAAACCACGGTTAGGTGGTATATATTATAATAATAATACAATTATGGATGGACGGACTGCCTGCCGACTGCCGACACAGAGGTAGCCACAGCCGTGAACTACCGCACTGTACACTGGTTGATAAAGAGATAGTAGTATACTCGTAACAACTAGTATGACACTATGACGACGGTATAAAGAATGAAAAAAAAACCACGGTTAGGTGGTATATATTATAATAATAATACAATTATGGATGGACGGACTGCCTGCCGACTGCCGACACAGAGGTAGCCACAGCCGTGAACTACCGCACTGTACACTGGTTGATAAAGAGATAGTAGTATACTCGTAACAACTAGTATGACACTATGACGGTATAAAGAATGAAAAAAAAACCACGGTTAGGTGGTATATATTATAATAATAATACAATTATGGATGGACGGACTGCCTGCCGAGTGCCGACACAGAGGTAGCCACAGCCGTGAACTACCGCACTGTACACTGGTTGATAAAGAGATAGTAGTATACTCGTAACAACTAGTATGACACTATGACGGTATAAAGAATGAAAAAAAAACCACGGTTAGGTGGTATATATTATAATAATAATACAATTATGGATGGACGGACTGCCTGCCGACTGCCGACACAGAGGTAGCCACAGCCGTGAACTACCGCACTGTACACTGGTTGATAAAGAGATAGTAGTATACTCGTAACAACTAGTATGACACTATGACGACGGTATAAAGAAAGAAAAAAAAATACCACAGTTAGGTGGTATATATTATAATAATAATACAATTATGGATGGACGGACTGCCTGCCGACTGCCGACACAGAGGTAGCCACAGCCGTGAACTACCGCACTGTACACTGGTTGATAAAGAGATAGTAGTATACTCGTAACAACTAGTATGACACTATGACGGTATAAAGAATGAAAAAAAAACCACGGTTAGGTGGTATATATTATAATAATAATACAATTATGGATGGACGGACTGCCTGCCGACTGCCGACACAGAGGTAGCCACAGCCGTGAACTACCGCACTGTACACTGGTTGATAAAGAGATAGTAGTATACTCGTAACAACTAGTATGACACTATGACGACGGTATAAAGAAAGAAAAAAAAATACCACAGTTAGGTGGTATATATTATAATAATAATACAATTATGGATGGACGGACTGCCTGCCGACTGCCGACACAGAGGTAGCCACAGCCGTGAACTACCGCACTGTACACTGGTTGATAAAGAGATAGTAGTATACTCGTAACAACTAGTATGACACTATGACGACGGTATAAAGAATGGAAAAAAAACCACGGTTAGGTGGTATATATTATAATAATAATACAATTATGGATGGACGGACTGCCTGCCGACTGCCGACACAGAGGTAGCCACAGCCGTGAACTACTGCACTGTACACTGGTTGATAAAGAGATAGTAGTATACTCGTAACAACTAGTATGACACTATGACGACGGTATAAAGAAAGAAAAAAAAATACCACAGTTAGGTGGTATATATTATAATAATAATACAATTATGGATGGACGGACTGCCTGCCGACTGCCGACACAGAGGTAGCCACAGCCGTGAACTACCGCACTGTACACTGGTTGATAAAGAGATAGTAGTATACTCGTAACAACTAGTATGACACTATGACGACGGTATAAAGAAAGAAAAAAAAATACCACAGTTAGGTGGTATATATTATAATAATAATACAATTATGGATGGACGGACTGCCTGCCGACTGCCGACACAGAGGTAGCCACAGCCGTGAACTACCGCACTGTACACTGGTTGATAAAGAGATAGTAGTATACTCGTAACAACTAGTATGACACTATGACGACGGTATAAAGAATGAAAAAAAAACCACGGTTAGGTGGTATATATTATAATAATAATACAATTATGGATGGACGGACTGCCTGCCGACTGCCGACACAGAGGTAGCCACAGCCGTGAACTACCGCACTGTACACTGGTTGATAAAGAGATAGTAGTATACTCGTAACAACTAGTATGACACTATGACGACGGTATAAAGAAAGAAAAAAAAATACCACAGTTAGGTGGTATATATTATAATAATAATACAATTATGGATGGACGGACTGCCTGCCGACTGCCGACACAGAGGTAGCCACAGCCGTGAACTACCGCACTGTACACTGGTTGATAAAGAGATAGTAGTATACTCGTAACAACTAGTATGACACTATGACGGTATAAAGAATGAAAAAAAAACCACGGTTAGGTGGTATATATTATAATAATAATACAATTATGGATGGACGGACTGCCTGCCGACTGCCGACACAGAGGTAGCCACAGCCGTGAACTACCGCACTGTACACTGGTTGATAAAGAGATAGTAGTATACTCGTAACAACTAGTATGACACTATGACGACGGTATAAAGAATGAAAAAAAAACCACGGTTAGGTGGTATATATTATAATAATAATACAATTATGGATGGACGGACTGCCTGCCGACTGCCGACACAGAGGTAGCCACAGCCGTGAACTACCGCACTGTACACTGGTTGATAAAGAGATAGTAGTATACTCGTAACAACTAGTATGACACTATGACGACGGTATAAAGAAAGAAAAAAAAATACCACAGTTAGGTGGTATATATTATAATAATAATACAATTATGGATGGACGGACTGCCTGCCGACTGCCGACACAGAGGTAGCCACAGCCGTGAACTACCGCACTGTACACTGGTTGATAAAGAGATAGTAGTATACTCGTAACAACTAGTATGACACTATGACGACGGTATAAAGAAAGAAAAAAAAATACCACAGTTAGGTGGTATATATTATAATAATAATACAATTATGGATGGACGGACTGCCTGCCGACTGCCGACACAGAGGTAGCCACAGCCGTGAACTACCGCACTGTACACTGGTTGATAAAGAGATAGTAGTATACTCGTAACAACTAGTATGACACTATGACGACGGTATAAAGAATGAAAAAAAAACCACGGTTAGGTGGTATATATTATAATAATAATACAATTATGGATGGACGGACTGCCTGCCGACTGCCGACACAGAGGTAGCCACAGCCGTGAACTACCGCACTGTACACTGGTTGATAAAGAGATAGTAGTATACTCGTAACAACTAGTATGACACTATGACGACGGTATAAAGAATGAAAAAAAAACCACGGTTAGGTGGTATATATTATAATAATAATACAATTATGGATGGACGGACTGCCTGCCGACTGCCGACACAGAGGTAGCCACAGCCGTGAACTACCGCACTGTACACTGGTTGATAAAGAGATAGTAGTATACTCGTAACAACTAGTATGACACTATGACGGTATAAAGAATGAAAAAAAAACCACGGTTAGGTGGTATATATTATAATAATAATACAATTATGGATGGACGGACTGCCTGCCGAGTGCCGACACAGAGGTAGCCACAGCCGTGAACTACCGCACTGTACACTGGTTGATAAAGAGATAGTAGTATACTCGTAACAACTAGTATGACACTATGACGGTATAAAGAATGAAAAAAAAACCACGGTTAGGTGGTATATATTATAATAATAATACAATTATGGATGGACGGACTGCCTGCCGACTGCCGACACAGAGGTAGCCACAGCCGTGAACTACCGCACTGTACACTGGTTGATAAAGAGATAGTAGTATACTCGTAACAACTAGTATGACACTATGACGACGGTATAAAGAAAGAAAAAAAAATACCACAGTTAGGTGGTATATATTATAATAATAATACAATTATGGATGGACGGACTGCCTGCCGACTGCCGACACAGAGGTAGCCACAGCCGTGAACTACCGCACTGTACACTGGTTGATAAAGAGATAGTAGTATACTCGTAACAACTAGTATGACACTATGACGGTATAAAGAATGAAAAAAAAACCACGGTTAGGTGGTATATATTATAATAATAATACAATTATGGATGGACGGACTGCCTGCCGACTGCCGACACAGAGGTAGCCACAGCCGTGAACTACCGCACTGTACACTGGTTGATAAAGAGATAGTAGTATACTCGTAACAACTAGTATGACACTATGACGACGGTATAAAGAAAGAAAAAAAAATACCACAGTTAGGTGGTATATATTATAATAATAATACAATTATGGATGGACGGACTGCCTGCCGACTGCCGACACAGAGGTAGCCACAGCCGTGAACTACCGCACTGTACACTGGTTGATAAAGAGATAGTAGTATACTCGTAACAACTAGTATGACACTATGACGACGGTATAAAGAATGGAAAAAAAACCACGGTTAGGTGGTATATATTATAATAATAATACAATTATGGATGGACGGACTGCCTGCCGACTGCCGACACAGAGGTAGCCACAGCCGTGAACTACCGCACTGTACACTGGTTGATAAAGAGATAGTAGTATACTCGTAACAACTAGTATGACACTATGACGACGGTATAAAGAAAGAAAAAAAAATACCACAGTTAGGTGGTATATATTATAATAATAATACAATTATGGATGGACGGACTGCCTGCCGACTGCCGACACAGAGGTAGCCACAGCCGTGAACTACCGCACTGTACACTGGTTGATAAAGAGATAGTAGTATACTCGTAACAACTAGTATGACACTATGACGACGGTATAAAGAAAGAAAAAAAAATACCACAGTTAGGTGGTATATATTATAATAATAATACAATTATGGATGGACGGACTGCCTGCCGACTGCCGACACAGAGGTAGCCACAGCCGTGAACTACCGCACTGTACACTGGTTGATAAAGAGATAGTAGTATACTCGTAACAACTAGTATGACACTATGACGACGGTATAAAGAATGAAAAAAAAACCACGGTTAGGTGGTATATATTATAATAATAATACAATTATGGATGGACGGACTGCCTGCCGACTGCCGACACAGAGGTAGCCACAGCCGTGAACTACCGCACTGTACACTGGTTGATAAAGAGATAGTAGTATACTCGTAACAACTAGTATGACACTATGACGACGGTATAAAGAATGAAAAAAAAACCACGGTTAGGTGGTATATATTATAATAATAATACAATTATGGATGGACGGACTGCCTGCCGACTGCCGACACAGAGGTAGCCACAGCCGTGAACTACCGCACTGTACACTGGTTGATAAAGAGATAGTAGTATACTCGTAACAACTAGTATGACACTATGACGGTATAAAGAATGAAAAAAAAACCACGGTTAGGTGGTATATATTATAATAATAATACAATTATGGATGGACGGACTGCCTGCCGACACAGAGGTAGCCACAGCCGTGAACTACCGCACTGTACACTGGTTGATAAAGAGATAGTAGTATACTCGTAACAACTAGTATGACACTATGACGACGGTATAAAGAAAGAAAAAAAAATACCACGGTTAGGTGGTATATATTGTAATACAATTATGGATGGACGGACTGCCTGCCGAGTTCCGACTGCCGACACAGAGGTAGCCACAGCCGTGAACTACCGCACTGTACTGTGTCTGCTGCTAATATAGACTGGTTGATAAAGAGATAGTATACAATACATACAACAATATACTACTATACTGGTGGTCAGGCACTGGTCACCACTAGTCACACTGGCAGTGGCACTCCTGCAGCAAAAGTGTGCACTGTTTAATTTTAAATTAATATAATATTATGTACTCCTGGGGGCTCCTGCTATAACAACCTGCAGTGCTCCCCAGTCTCCCCCACAATTATTATAAGCTTTGCCTTTTATACATTGATGTGCAGCACACTGGGCTGAGCTGAGTGCACACAGACTGAGTCACACTGTGTGACTGGCTGCTGCTGTGTATCGTTTTTTTTCAGGCAGAGAACGGATATAGCAGAGAACGGATATATTATATTAAAATAAATAAAAGTTAACTAACAACAACTGCACTGGTCACTGTGGTAAACTCTGTCTGACTCTGCACAATCTCTCTCTCTCTTCTAATCTAATTTCTAATGGAGAGGACGCCAGCCACGTCCTCTCCCTATCAATCTCAATGCACGTGTGAAAATGGCGGCGACGCGCGGCTCCTTATATAGAATCCGAGTCTCGCGAGAATCCGACAGCGTCATGATGACGTTCGGGCGCGCTCGGGTTAACCGAGCAAGGCGGGAGGATCCGAGTCTGCTCGGACCCGTAAAAAAAACATGAAGTTCGTGCGGGTTCGGTTTCAGAGAAACCGAACCCGCTCATCTCTACTTTGAAGTAGCCGAGGTGTCAGTAGCCACTGGCACCACAATAGGCTGGTTGATATGAAATGCTGATACAACCTCAGGAAGAAACTGCTGATGCGTTCTGAGTTCAGCTCTATACTCATGGAAAATTAAGTAGGGGCTCTTGTGTGTCAGAGTTGGGGGCATTGTCTCACGTCTTGCTGACTCCAAGCCAACAGTGTGACAGCCTTCCACGTAAGAAACTTTACATATAGCCTCCTGTAAAGGTTCAAACCAATCTGATTGCAGGAACTGCAACACCATGTTAAGATCCCAAGGAGCTGTAGGAAGCACAAAGAGCGGTTGGATGTGCAGAACCCCTTTCAAGAATGTCTGTCTGAACCTCAGGCAGGGCAGCCAATTGTTTCTGGAAGAAAATGGAGAAGGCCAAAATCTGGACCTTTATGGAGCCCAGGCGTAGGCCCACATCCACACCTGCTTGCAGAAAAAGGAGGAAACGCCCTAGTTGAAACTCCACCACGGAAAACTTCTTGGATTCACACCAAGACACATATTTTTTCCAAATACAATGGTAATGCTTAGACCAGGCATTCTCAACTGCGGTCCTCAAGGCACACCAACAGTGCAGGTTTTAGTGATATCCAGGCTTCAGCACAGATGGTTAAATCAAAATAACTGAGGTACTAATTAAGTTACCTGTGCTCAAGCATGGATAGCACTAAAACCAGAACTGTTAGTGTTTCCCAACCGTGGTCCTCAAGGCACACTGTCTTTGATCCAAACTAGGAACGGAGTAACATCTGAGTAGGAATTACCCTGTTCGGAATCCCATTCCGGGCTAAAATCTGATGCTCAACTTCCATGCCATCAAACGTAGCCATGGTAAGTCTTGATAGACAAACGGCCCCTGCTGTAGAAGGTCCTCGCAAAGAGGAAGAGGCCTCGGATCCTCTATTAGTAATTCCAGAAGATCAATGTATCAAGTCCTTCTTGGCCAGTCTGGAGCAATGAGGATCGCCTGAACCCTTGTTCTTTTGATTCTTTTGAGAATTCTTAGAATGAGCAGAAGTGGAGGAAACACGTACACTGTCTGGAACACCCACGGAGTGACCAGCGTGTCCACAGCCACTGCTTGTGGGTCTCTCGACCTGGAACAGTACCGCCGGAGCTTCTTGTTGAGACGAGAGGCCATCATGTCTATCTGAGGTATTCCCCACCGGCTTGTCACCTCCGCAAACACCTCCAGGTGGAGGCCCCACTCTCTTGGATGGAGATTGTGTCTGCTGAGGAAGTCCGCTTCCCAGATGTCTACTCCTGGAATGAAGATTGCCGACAGCGCCATTGCGTGTCTCTCTGCCCAGAGAAGAATTCTTGTTACCTCTGACATTGCAGCTCTGCTCTTCGTTCCGCCATGTCGGTTTATTTAGGACACCGTCGTTACATTGTGCGACTGAACCTGAATGGCTTGATGAAGATGTGCCGCTTGTAGAAAGGCATTGTATATGGCCCTTAGTTCCAGAATGTTTATTGGAAGGATGGCTTCCTGACTTGACCATTTTCCCTGGATGTTTCCCCCTTGGGTGACTGCTCCCCAACCCCTGAGGCTTGTATCTGTGGTTAGAAGAATCCAATTTTGAATCCCAAACCTGCGGCCTTCGATCAGATGAGTAGTCTGCAGCCACCAGAGGAGCGAAATTCTGGCTTTCGGCGACAGGCGTATTCGCTGGTGCATGTGAAGATGTGATCTGTCCACAGGAGATCCAGCTGGAAGAATCTTGCATAGAATCTTCCGTACTGCAGTGCCTCATAGGCGGCAACCATCTTCTCCAGTAGGCGAATGCACAGATGAACCAATACATGGGCTGGCTTCAGGACATCCCGGACCATTGACTGGATCACCAAAGCTTTTTCCAATGGAAGAGATACCCTCTGTACTTCCGTGTCGAGTATGATCCCCAAGAAGGGAAGTCTCCTTGTTGGTTCCAAATGTCATTTTGGAAGGTTCAGAATCCATCCGTAATCCTGGAGTAGTTGAGTTGAGAGAGCAATACTCTGCAACAACCTCTCCCTGGAAGATGCCTTTATCAGTAGATCGTCCAGGTATGGAATAATGCTCACTCCCTGCTTGCGGAGGAGAAGCATCATCTCTGCCATGACCTTGGTGAACACTCTCAGTGCTGTGGAGATGCCAATGGCAGGGCCTGGAACTGGTAGTGACAGTCCTGTAGTGCAAACCTGAGATAGGCCTGGTGAGGCGGCCAGATCGGAATATGAAGGTACGCATCCTTGATATCCAGGGACACCAAGAATTCCCCTTCCTCCAGACCTGAGATTACCGCTCTCAGAGACTCCATCTTGAATTTGAATACCCGCAAATAGAGGTTCAGGGATTTTAAGTTTAAGATCGGCCTTACCAAACCGTCCGGTTTCGGTACCACGAACAGGTTGGAATAACAACTTTTGTTCTGTAGGTGAGGTGGAACTGGAACAATGACCTGTGTTTGTATCAATTTTTGAATTGCCTCTTGCAGGATTGTACTTTCTTCCTGAGAAGCTAGTAAGCCTGATTTGAAGAATCTGTGAGGTGGGAGATCTTGAAACTCCAGTCTGTACCCCTGGACAACAATCTCTTTGACCCAGGGATCTAGGCAAGATGTCGCCCAGATGTGATGAAATCCTTTAACCGTGCTCCCACCTGCCTGTTCTTCAGGCAGTGTGGTCCACCGTCATGCCGAAGGCTTTGAGGAAGCAGAACCTGAGGTTGCTCCTGAGAACCTGTCGCTGCAGGTTTTCTGGGTTTTCCTCGACCCCCTCTGAAGGCAGTGGAGGAACCCCTGGATCTGTTTTTAAACTTTGCTGTCCGAAAGGACTGCAGTGTAGGTGCAGGATATGATTTCCTAGCCGGTGTAGCTGCGGAAGGAAGATACTGTATGTTGACTTACCCGCAGTTGCCTTGGATATCCACGTATCCAGCTCTCCATGCTTTTCCTGGAGTCTGCATTCGCAATTCATTGGCTTAGCCACAGTCCTCTGTGTGCCGAAACTGCCATAGCTGTAACCCGTGTGTTGAGCAGGCCAATTTCCTTCATGGCTTCCACCATGAAGCTTGCAGAATCCTAAATGTAACGTAATAGTAAGTCAATTTCACTCCTAATTATTGAATCTAAATCATCAATTAGGTTACCTGACCATTTTACAATGGCCCTAGAGATCCACGCACAGGCAGTAGTGGGTCTCTGGGCCACGCCTGCAGCTGTGTACAGTGATTTGAGTGTAGTCTCAATCTTGCAGTCAGCCGTATGCTTTAAGGAGGTTGCGCCAGGGACAGGCAAAACAACCTTTCGTGATAATCTAGATAGAGGCATCCACAATAGGTGGGTTTTCCCAGTTTTTCCTATCCTCCTACGGGAAAGGAAAGGAGATGAGTAATCTTTTACGGATCTGAAACTTTTTCTCTGGGTTTACCCAAGTTCCTTCAAAGAGGGAGTTTAACTCCATGGATGCAGGGAAAGTAACACAGGATTTATTTTTTTACATTAAAATAAGATTCCTCACCTTCAACAGGTGCCTTCTCTGAAATCTGCAATACATCCCTAATAGCCTCAATCATAGCTTGCATCCCTTGGGTGAGAACTGCATCACCCCCCCCCCCCTCCAGATTCACCGAGATACACTGAGGCATCATCATCAGTGTCAGACTGCAATATCTGGGCTAGTGTATGCTTTTGTGGATACTTGGGTGGGGTGATAGGAGCAGTTGTGAGGGCTGAGTCTTTATTCATCAGATCCTCCACAGATTTTCTCAAAAACTGCATCTACTTCTCAGTATGGGATAACTTTGTAGAAATATTGCAAATCATCCTCCTTGTAGAGTCCACCCACGGGGGTTCGGATCCGAAGCCTGAGAGTGTGTACTGTTTTGAGTACATTGTATAGACTCTCCAGGAGAAGAGAAACACTCTACCATGTCAAATGACTGTGGGGGTCATTCCGAGTTGTTCGCTCATTGCCGATTTTCGCTATGCTGCGATTTGTTGCTAAATGTGCATGCGCATGGTACGCAGAGCGCATGCGCTAAGTTATTTAACACAAAACTTAGTAGATTTGCTGGTGTTCGAGCGACGATTTTCAGTCGCACTGCTGATCGGTGAATGATTGACAGGAAAGGGGCGTTTCTGGGTGGTAACTGAGCGTTTTCCGGGAGTGTGCTAAAAAACGCAGGCGTGTCAGGGAAAAACGCGGGAGTGTCTGGAGAAACGGGGGAGTGGCTGGCCGTACGCAGGGCGTGTTTGTGACATCAAAGCAGGAACTAAACGGACTGAGCTGATCGCAATCTAGGAGTAGGTCTGGAGCTACTCAGAAACTGCAAGAAAATATTTAGTAGCAATTCTGCTACTCTTTTGTTCGCAATTCTGCTAAGCTAAGATACACTCCCAGAGGGCGGCGGCCTAGCGTGTGCAATGCTGCTAAAAGCAGCTAGCGAGCGAACAACTCGGAATGAGGGCCCGTGTGTCTTGTACAGCAATGTGAGTTATATGCACACACACACACACACACACACACACACACACACACACACACACGCCAGACACAATCCTTCTGGTTGTACGCCCTCCGCGGCCTCCGCTGCCTTCCACGTGTCTCAGCATGCACTTGTTTGGCGTCTCCTGTCCTCTGCGGCCGGAGCCGCCATTACTACTATGTTTCTACATTGTGTTCCAAACCAGGTTTTCCATCTTACTTCCAGCATGGGCGCAGCCATGTTGGATGCAATCACATGTTCCAGCTCCTCCAATCTACTGGCTCTGAAATCTGCATAATTGCCCAGCCAATGCCTGCATAGCTGCAGGTATAAGTATCCTGTGTCTGGGCCAGATAGATGTCAGTGCTTCATTTGTCTCCAGTGGTTCCTGTGTGCAGTCTTCTACAGATTCTCCAGTGAACTCTCCTGCATTCAAGCCTGACTCCTCTGTGTTACACTCTGTGGTGTAACACGACACCTCTGTGATTAACCCTCTACAACATCACCTTACTCACCTGTGTCTGTATTCCGGCTTTCCAGCAGCCACTCTTCAACAACTACAGTTTTCCAGCGAACCCTAGCTTCATTTACAGTTTACAGAACTTTTCTCTACATTCCAGGTTACTGGTATTAACCAGTTGCACACCTAAATTTCCACTTGTGACTTTCTATTGGTTTTGCACGGTTTATGACTTTTCATTTAATAAAATCACTGAAAGATATTTCCAGTTGTCGTGGTCACGCCTTCGGGCATCCTTGCTACTGTCTTTACGCATGTCCAGGAGTCCCATCGCTCCTCCAACATTCAGGTACCCGTCAACCCCTACAACTGAGGCTCCCAGTCACGGTCATCAGCCCTCAGTTGTGACAACCAGCCACGCAGTGCCCCTTCTTAGCTAATAATAAAACTAGCCAGGCGCAGACTAACTACCCTTAATAGGGTATTTAGTACTGTGACGACGCTGCCAGCCAATTCCACAAATATGCCAATTTGAGAACTGCCACATGCGCCGCATGGGGGTCACTTTTGACACACGGGATTACTTAACTACTTTCAGCTGCCACCAGCGAAGACTTTTCAACGTATTACGGACGTTGCAGGTGTCTTTAGCTTTACCTGTCACACACACACACTGCAATACTTAGAAAAATAGCTAGACGTGAGCCACACAGGCTTGGGGTTCATAAGAACAACAGAATCAGAACTAAAATTAGGATTTTAATTTCAAGAATACTTCAGAGCTTAGTTACAAAGAGGTTACAAAGATTATTAAGAATATTTTAAAAACACACACAGAACACAGCAATCTCAATAAATTGAAAGGAAATAAAAACTTACAGAAACCCTATTCACTTTAGATATTTCTGCCGTGGGGGACTTCACAGAATAACTCAGGTCACCTCCAACAGTGTTGAATCCCCAAGAGGTCACACCTTCTATTTTCATGAGGGACAGATATAGTCTTCAGCTTCATCAGGCCCCCTCCCTTGGGATTTTTAACCACTTCCGTGCTGGACACTAAACCTACACCAGGTTTTACATACTTGGTGCTTGGCAACAGCCAAGGGGGAGGTAAGGGGTGTAGCCCCAAAGGTGTACTGTATGAATCTCTTTCAAATAAAGTGAGGTTTATGACATTACCCAGGAAATAGGATCCCTGCATTCCAATCAGGACATTTGAACACACTCCACTGGTCTGTTTACAGCCCTCTGTGACATAATAAACAAATTGGCCCTATCAGCCCTCAATGTCCAGAGCTTGCAAATATCTGCTTTTGATGTAGAAATGTATTTATTATTTATTTATTAACAGTTTCTTATATAGCGCAGCATATTCCGTTGCGCTTTACAATTAGAACAACAGTAATAGAACAAAACTGGGTAAAAACAGACAGACATAGAGGTAGGAAGGCCCTGCTCACAAGCTTACAATCTATAGGGAAATAGGCATAGATACACAAGGATAGATGCTACCTATTGCATAATGGTCCACCAGATTGCTAGGTTCTTAATGGGTTGTATGATGATACCCCACAAAGTTGGCCAAGTGTCAGGAGGGTGTGAGACTAAAGAAAGACAAGATATGTGATGTTATGAATACTCTACAGAGGATGTAATTAGATAGGGAAGCACTGAAGGTTATGTGGGTGGGTCTGGAATTTGATAGGCTTGTCTGAAGAGGTGAGTTTTCAGGGAACATTTAAAGGTTTGGAGACTAGAGGCGAGTCTTACTGTGCGTGGGAGGGCATTCCACAGAGTGGGTGAAGCCCGGATAAAGTCCTGTAATTTTGATTGTAAACAAGTAATGCGTGTGGATGAGAGACGTAGATCTTGTGCAGAGCGGAGAGGTCGGGTAGGGAGATATTTTGAGATGAGTGAAGAGATGTATGTTGGTGCAGTTTGGTTAATAGCCTTGTATGTGAGTAAAAGTATTTTATATTTAATACGGTAGAATACCGGTAACCAATGGAGGGAATGACAGAGCGGATCTGCAGACGATGAACGTCTGGCAAGGAAGATTAGCCTCGCAGCTGCATTCAAAATGGATTGTAGTGGTGAGAGCCTATGTTTGGGAAGACCGGTCAGGAGACTATTACAATAATCAATGCGGGAGATAATGAGTGCATGGATTAGAGTTTTTGCTGTGTATTGTGTAAGATATGGTCATATTTTGGATATGTTTCTTAGATGTATGTAACATGATCTTGAGACAGATTGAATGTGGGTAACAAAGGACAGTTCAGAGTCAAGAATGACACCTAGGCAGCGAGCTTGTGGGGTAGGGGTGATTGTCGAGTTCTCAACAGTGATAGAGATATCAGGTTGGAAACTACTATTGGCCAGTGGAAATATAATTAATTCTGTTTTGGAAATATTAAGTTTGAGGTGGCGAGATGTCATCCAAGATGAAATGGCAGAAAGGCATTCAGTGACACGGCCCAATACAGATGGTGACAAATCAGGGGAGGATAGGTAGATTTGAGTATCATCCGCATACAGATGGTACTGAAATCCGAAAGAGTTGATTAGTTTGCCAAGAGATGTGGTATAGATAGAGATAAGCAGAGGACCTAGGACTGAGCCTTCTGGTACTCCAACTGAGAGAGGTAGCAAAGGAGAGGTGGAATCAGAGAAACGAACACTGAAGGAGCGATTAGAGAGGTAGGATGAGAACCAAGAAAGGGCTGTGTCCTGAATACCTAGGGGATTGTAGTGTTTGTATGAGAAGAGAGTGGTCAACAGTGTCAAAAGCAGCAGAGAGATCAAGGAGAATAAGTAGAGAGTAATGTCCTTTAGATTTAGCAGTGACCAAATCATTCACTACCTTAGTCAGTGCTGTCTCTGTGGAGTGTTGGGCACGAAATCCTGACTGAAGTGGGTCCAGTAGGCTGTGTGAGTTAAGAAAGTGTGTGAGGCGAGTGTAGGCAAGTCTCTCAAGTAGCTTGGAGGGGCATGGGAGCTGAGAGATGGGACGGTAGTTAGAGAGAGAGAGTTCGGGTCAGAGTTTTGTTTTTTCAAGAATGGGAGTAATCACTGCATGCTTGTATAGAGAAGGAAAGATACCAGTAGACAGGGAGAGATTACAGATTTTCGTTAAGGTTGGGATGAGCACAGTAGACAGAGCTTTACTAATTTGTGAGGGTATAGAGTCAAGGGGAGAGGTATTAGAGTAGGCAGATGAAAAGAGTGCAGATACTTCATCTTCATTTGTAGGATCAAAGGAAGAGAAGGTGTTAGAGGGTTCAGGCAGGGAATTGAGCAGGTCACTTGCTGTGGAAGAGCATACCATTTCATTTCGGATCTTGTCAATCTTGACAGTGGCTGGTGGGTTAAGTGAGGGAGGGACAAGAAGTGATTTAAATGTATTAAAAAGTCGCTTGGGGTTAGAGGCTTGAGCAGAGATGAGATTGAAAATATGTTTGTTTGGCAGTGTCCAGAGCATTACGATAAGAGTGGTAGGTGGTCTTATATGTGAGAAAGTCACTTGAACTATGAGATTTACGCCACTGGCGTTCAACTTTACGTGAGAGTTTTTGTAAGTGTCTAGTGTATTTAGAGTGCCACGGTTGACATCTAAGTCTACGTGGAGTGTGATGGGTAGCTGGAGCCACTTCATCAAGTGCTGTTTCTAGAGTTTGGTTAAGGTGTGACACAGCAGTCTCTGGAGAGGTGAATGTAGAAATTGGTGAGAGCAGTGGTTGCAGAGAGGTAGATAGTTGTTGAAAATTAATAGCGTTAATATTTCTGCGGGTAAGAGGTGTCCTTGTAGACTTTAGGGACATTGAGTTTGAAGTAATGGAGGAGAGCATGCAGGTGATAAGGTTGTGATCTGAGAGAGGGAAAGGAGTGTTAGTGAGTTCAGAAACAGAGCATAGTCTGGTGAATACAAGATCAAGGCAGTGGCCCTCCTGATGAGTAGGGGAGTCAGTCCATTGGGAGAGGCCAAGAGAGGAGGTTAGAGAGAGTAGTTTAGAGGCATGGGGAGATTGTGGAATTTCAATAGAGAGATTGAAATTGCCCATAATGATGGTGGAGATGTCAGGGGATAGAAAGTGAGGGAGCCAAGCAGAAAAATCTTCCAGAAACTTTTGGGTTGCCCAGGTGGGCGATAGATAGCTGCAACACACAGAGAGAAAGGGGTGAAAATCCTAATAGAGTGTACTTCAAAGGATGCAAATGTGAGTGAGGGAACAGGTGGTAAAACGATGTGCGTGTAAGATTTGGACAGAAATATTCCAACACCACCTCCTTTAATGTTACCAGGCCTGGGGAACGGGGGGGGGGGGGGGGGTTGTTGGTGGTGAAGTGGAGGCCACCATGTGACAGTGCTGCAGGGGAGGCAGTGTCTGATTGCGTGAGCCATGTTTCGGTTAAGGCGTTGCAAACAGAGCGTGCATTCCATAAAGCACATTTTAGTGACTTGGAGGTAGATGGGAGACATGTGATGTTGATAAGGTTTGTTGGTTTTATATTCCGTTGTGAATCAGCTGAATGTGAGCGTGGTATGTGGATGGGACCTGGATTTGGGGATATGTCACCAGCTAGTAGAAGCAGAAGAAGAGAGAGATAGGTATAGTTGGGGGAGGTGTGTGATAGTTTCTTATGGTGACAGGTAGAGGATGTGACAGTTAGTGTACATAGATAGGTTAAAAGCTCATGAGTGTTAATAAGAGGGGAGTGGATTAATGAGGCTGCAATGTGTACAGGGCGATGAATAACAGGAATAGTGAAGGACGATGTCATTTTATAGAGGATACCATGAAGTGCTATGAGGAAAAACAGTTTGTGGAGCATGGTGTTTTTAAAGAGAAAAGTATAGATAGGAAAATGCTTATGGAAATTGTTAGTTAAATGGTAGATTTACCTGCTTTCCAATGTTTTTCAATGTTTGTTCAACTGTTGGTTTAACTGTTCTTTTTAAAATTTCCTAACTTTGTAATTTCCAAACTTCGTATATTTCTAAACTCTGACAACTGCCCCATAACTGAATGCTAACATATACTAGTTCTAATTTACAAAGGCTTCAGCTGAAGCCAATTGGACATCTAATCAAAGGGCTTATATTACCCTGTGTTAAGTAAACACCAGTCCATGTATGCTAATAAACTCCACTCCACTGACCAACATCTATACAAGAGATAATATCAGCTATAAGCAAGTACTAATATTATACAAATACAATTACATACACTGCTAAATTATACATTGGTGTGAATACAGATCAAGAATTATAGTTTGCAGGAATCATCAAGCAGAAATCACATACATTTAAAATACAGCTGAAGATGTTTGTGGGTTAATGCAGAGGTGCAGGAATCATCAAATGTAATCCCCCTTTACAATGGTCAAGTCAGGCACATGTCATCTCAAACTTTTTGGTCTGCAGATCTCCCCTAGCCTGGATGGATTGAGGTTAAGTGCAGGACATTGCATGTCAGCCATTTTGCCACATCTAGGCTGAAATAATACAAAATTATATATATACAGTCACCTGAAAACTTTATTGGTGATTATTACTGCAGGTAATCACCACACCATAGATCACATATAATTTGTGATCATCCTTTCTGTATTTAAACATGACATCTCCCCCGGCAAATGGCGCACAAGGGCCGGTGACCCACGTCACCGACTCATTGCTGCGCTACTGACCACTTGTTCACCTTGCCGTGATAAACCATCTGCATTAGTGTGTTGAGAACCCTTTCTGTGCTGGATGGTAAAGGTATACTGCTGCAAGGTGAGACTCCATCTCAGGAGTTTCCCATTGTCCCCAGACAATCTATTAAGTTTACTCTGACCGACATCAGACACATTTTTACACATTTGGGCCCTCATTCCGAGTTGTTCGCTCGGTATTTTTCATCGCATCGCAGTGAAAATCCGCTTAGTACGCATGCGCAATGTTCGCACTGCGACTGCGCCAAGTAACTTTACTATGAAGAAAGTATTTTTACTCACGGCTTTTTCTTCGCTCCGGCGATCGTAATGTGATTGACAGGAAATGGGTGTTACTGGGCGGAAACACGGCGTTTCAGGGGCGTGTGGCTGAAAACGCTACCGTTTCCGGAAAAAACGCAGGAGTGGCCGGGGAAACGGTGGGAGTGCCTGGACGAACGCTGGGTGTGTTTGTGACGTCAACCAGGAACGACAAGCACAGAAATGATCGCACAGGCAGAGTAAGTCTGGAGCTACTCTGAAACTGCTAAGTAGTTAGTAATCGCAATATTGCGAATACATCGGTCGCAATTTTAAGAAGCTAAGATTCACTCCCAGTAGGCGGCGGCTTAGCGTGTGTAACTCTGCTAAATTCGCCTTGCGACCGATCAACTCGGAATGAGGGCCTTGGTTCACATGATCCCCTGGTACTTTCAACTCTACATGCGTGAATATATTACCAACGGGAGTACTCTCATGATTAATGCTCACGGTGGGACAGGTGACTATGTTCTTCTCGCACATAATCTCACCTTGTGCCCTTTCCTGATATGGTGGCCTGCCCCTCATCCACATGGGCCCTGAGGTGGGGGCATCTTTTCCTACAGGATGCTCTTGACAGGTTTCCCTGCACATCATTTGGGGTATACCTAGGACATTGGGATCATAACCTAAATATCCCTTTGTAAGAGAAATTCTTCCTGATTTATCTCCCTAGCCTGTCTAACTGATCTGCGTCCTTACAGATGCTAAGTCAGGTTCCGCTGGTTGCCCTTCCTTGGTATAGTGGGCAAATATGTGTTTTGTGATGGGAACACACTCTTTCTTACACGTGTGATACTCGGTAGGTGTTATGAACCACTACTACACTTGGAAGGTAGGGATATTCCTTATATAGGTTACAGGTAAATTGTTAGGTTTTACCTTTCTCTTTCTGTTCTCTCCGTAGGTCCCTGCGGCTGTTGACGTGGTGGAAGACCGCTACTTGCAGATATCAGGTTACAGATTACTCTAACACACTCTGTGACAATGACATGCACAAGGAGAACATTCAAACTGGAACCTGGTACACAGCTGCTCCGTCACTTCACTCTGCTTCTATTTCTGGAATAATGGTTAGTATAACATATCTTATAGTACTAACTATGATAACATTACAGTACATCAACTGATACATTTACCATATTTGTGCCACAATATCAGATAACCCTTCCCTGGCTCAGTACTGCAGTTCGAGTTCCCCAGAATACCCACAGTTCAGCTGAAGCTTCATACGTTGGTGCACATATACAAAGTTATAACGTATTTCCTAGTTAGTTGCTAGCTTCCCTGCATTAAGTTCCCCTTATCCACTGTGAAGCAATACGGTAGTCTACGAAGCTCCTGGGTAAAGTTCTATACTTGCTGGCGGTTGTATTATTTATAAAGTTGCAGTTCAACTTTATCTAGTAATGTAACAATGTTTCCTTGTGTATCAATTACATTTTTGGTTCTATTGAAGGGGTAGCCTTTAATCAATTGGTACTGTACTCAGGGTACTGTATGTGTCCTGGCTACTACCAAAATAGGGGTTGGTGGCTCCTTCACTGACTGCTGGGATTACGCAGGTATAACTATTGTTTAACGACAGTTTGCTGGATTCTTATTACCACTTTCTCCTCATCTGACTGAACCAACATGGATAGCTGTCTATAACCTTCGATGGAGGTTAGGTTCTCAGTCTGTCTCAGTTTGTTTTTATCCTCCTGGTTAATGTGTGCTGTGCTGAGGGGAATGGGTTAATCAGACGGGCTAACTGTCCTGTACTTGTTTAAGGCCTGACAAGGTAATAGGAGTGGACTGCTGACAAGGGTCCCTGGCTGCGGAACATGTACTATGCTTTTCCTTGTGGTACTTGTGTGTTTGAGCCACTGAGGGTCAGGTAGGACAGTGTTTTGGGCTAAATACCTTTCTGGCATTGTAGCAGCGTCTGGTTGCTAAGGGAGGTGCTGCTCCGTCTCTCTGCCCGCCCTGCTACCGTCTGACTGGTCGAGTCCCGCTACGGCTTCACTCATGGGGAAGCCGCCTCCTCCTCTCTTTCGCTGTCTCCACCAGCGGTCACTCACCGGGACAAGCCGCCTCCTTCCGCTATGCCTCTGGTCTCTAGCACTGGCCGCCCGCACTCTGTGACATTCGGCTCCTCCTCGCCCGGATCTCCAGCACCCGGCACTTTCCTCGTACGGTAGGCTGCGGGTCACTCTCTCTCTGCTCTCTGGGGCGCTCTCCGACACTCCCCGGTATACCTCTGTTTAGCCACTGAGTAGCGTCCGCCTCCGCCTTGCCTCTCCTCACGACGACACCAACCACTCTCCTGCGCTCGAGCCCCCTTCTTTTAAGCTCTTCGCCAGGGTGCCCGTATCTGTCCCGCCAGCGGCGCGTGGTGTTTTAGCTCTCTGGTGCATCGGCTCCTTCTGGGTCCTAACGTCTCCATTTTTCCAGTCTCCCTAGTACTACACACCCATTAGAGAACATGACCAGGGAAAATACCCCTAGGAGAGTTCACCCTGCTGTCCAGTGATACCCATATTGCTAAAATCACTTCAGTGTCTAGTCCCGGGTATCACACACGGTGCTCCCTTTGTTGCTATCTCTGCTGTTAGTGTATGTGTTATAGCTGCATCACAGCTACGACCTTTGTCACTCTGCCCCATCTCCACAAGACTGGGGTCGCCCACCTCCATACACAACCTTTGTGAATAAACACTATACTTCTACACTCCTGTTACCTACACCTGGAGAGAGAGTAACATGTTCCTTTCCTGGCTCAGCCTCAGGAGAAGGTTGATAGGCACTCCTCCTCAGAGGTTCTGCAGCATCTGACTGTGGCCCACACCTTCCTGGCTGCTCTCTGTCAGGGCAGAGGGGGGTTTGCATGGCAGGACTTGCATCACACTCCTGTCCAAACCTTTTGTTCATCTTACCCCCTGGCACTTGTAAATGGGGATTGTCATTCTGATTAATTTCACACTTTTTACATAAATCAGTGCCTCTGTCAGGCACAGCCATTCCTGACACTGATAAGAGACTGTCTCCTTTCAACTTAGCAATGGAAGTAGAAAGCTTATCAGCAGAAATACTTTCTGATTCCTTTCCAAGGGTTAATGTGCAGCCCTTCTGCATTGCCCTCTGCTGGGTACCTATAGCTAGGCCACACCTCACTCCAGGCACACCTTTATACAGTGTGCCCACATCATTCCCAGGTGTCTGTAACTCCGTGGGTCTAGTGGTACCACAATGAGGATAAATTTCCACATTAACACATATCGGGGAAAATACTAGAGATGAGCGGATTCGGTTTTACTCGGTTTTACTCGGTTCTCAAAACCGAATCTTATTGGCTCACGGATGTCACGTGTTTTGGATAGCCAATAAGATTCGGTTTTGAGAACCGAGTAAAACCGAATCCGCTCATCACTAGAAAATACACCTAGACACTTTTCCCAAACAATCTCTTCCTGCCCTTGTGCTGTATTGGGACTAGCTCTCTGTTCGGCCTGGAGAGGAAAGTTTTCCACTGAAGCCTCAGTGTATGGGAATCCCTGCTGGGTGTCTGCATGCAAGAGCAGTGCAGGGAGGGGGGTCTGACTGGGAGGGACAGAAACGTGTGTTTCTCCCTTCCCCTCAGTTGTTGACACAGCCCCCTTCACTGACACAACCCTGTTACCTAACATGCTGGCAGCACCCCCGACAGACACATTATTTCCTACATTGATACATGCATCATCATAAATACTGGTAACATGGATACAAGACAATACATCATCCTCATTATTATCCTGACTGGGTGCATCATCCTGTGGTATTTGCAACACAACACAAGCCTTTTCAACAATACAAGGAATCATTGCCTTTCCTTTACACATAGGCATTTGCATGTTTTCGGGGCCCCTCAGTACCTGCAAATCAATTTGAACATTTTCCCCAACACCTGGATTCACTGCCCTCCCTTGACACATAAACATTTTCATTTCATCTTGGTCCCGCTGTACCTGCAAATCAACCTGAGCTGTCTCAACAATACAGGGAGTCATTTCCTTGTCCCTACACATAGACATTGGCATGTTATCCGGATCACCCAGGGCCTGAGGGAGATTTGGTGATAGCAAGAAAAGCTGGCAACGTTGCAGTGTCAGTAATGACATCACCATCATTCATGTAGGTGGAGTGCGTTTGCCCCAACCCGTTTCAAGTACCTCACTCTTAGGCAGGTTGGGTAGCACACATATGGGAACAGGGTCCCCTATCCCCACCTCGTGGTAAGATGCCTGTGGACAGACAGGGTTACATCCTATCACATTAATCAGGGTTGCACAGGACACATTGTTGCATACAGCCTTCAACCCAACTACTGATACAGGTGGAACATAATCTGCTAACTGCACCCCACACAACTCTATATCAGGGCATGCACTTTCTGACGGAATAGATTCAGCCCTGTGTAATGACAGCGTTATTTTCTAGTACACACTGGTTGGTAACATTCTCAGCATCACATACATTGGCATTAATGTTGTGCGGATCAGCAGGTGTCCCCTGAGGAAAAGAAGGGTTAGTTCCTGCAGCAATATAGTTCATTTCACTGGTATTATCACAAGTCTCTGTCACTGTAGAAAATGCAAAATGTTCACGGGGCACTGCGTTTTGACCCAGAGTCACTTCTGTGCAAGATCCAGCAGTATCACATAGAATTACAGGTACTGTACACAGAGCAATACCATTGCAAGGTTTAGCATCATCACATACTACCTGAGATGATTCACATACTGTATTTCAACAGACTTAGAAATGTCAGGCACACATTGTGCTATCAATTGTCCAAAGTCAGTTCTCACGAAAACATTCTTGGGAATAATATCCGACACTCCCACCTCTCTTGTCGACATAACCTCCTCCACAATCAGGTTCTCCTGAAAATCAGCCTCTTCCAGCTGCATATTCTGCGCAGACGGCAGGACTAGGCTGTTCGCACCAACAGCCTCTCTCAGTAAAGTACTCTGCACCTTGGGAGGTGAGAACTCCGTAACATAGACCACACTGACTGTAGATGTTGGGGGTACCCTTCCCCTTGGGGCACCCCTGCAGGCTGGACTACTGCTTCTTCCACTGATAAAAGAAGCTTTCGTAGACGTTGTCATTCATCATCCACTCTGCGGCACTGATCGTGCCAGAATGGGGTATCGAGCTTCCTCAAACTGTGAGCCTCTCTCCATGCATTCCGCCAGCTCACGCAGCAGGTACCCAGGATTCTCCTTTGGTCCTAACCACAGAAATGAGATTCTATACTGGCTGAAGGCGTTGCTCTCATCTTTCTGTGCAGAGGTGAGCTGCGTGATCATCTCCCTGCGGGAAGTGTTGCGGCAGGGGATACCCTGCAGCAGACATTCTTTGATTAGCTTATCTGTACTCATCCTGGAAAACAGGTCAGCTGGGTCATCCCCCCATTGCTCTTCTGACTCTGTCTCGGATGGTGGCCCAGCACTTTCTGCCATCTCCCTGGCAGCCTCACGTTCCAGAGCTGCTTGGCGTTCGGCAAGGAACTGTTATATCCAGACTGGGCAACCCTTATGCAGCTGGTGCGTTTTCATAGATGAAATTGCACTCTGTAAATACTTATCCAGGTCAGGACCTTCAGTGTAGATGTAAGAGGTGCCTGACCTCCACTTGGTATTTGCAGTACTGTCCAAGTTCACATAGTCAGTCATACTAGGGACTTGATCCAGGCAAGGTTTAATGGTGATCTCCCTGGTTTCATGGTATTGCGATGCAATTTGTAGCTTACATTCTCTCTCAGCTACTCGGTTTGCAGAACTCTTTTCTTCCATAGAACGCTCCCTCTGCACCAGTTGTGCAGCACGGGCAAGCTCTATCTCTCTCTCCTCTCGTCGGTTTGCAGAACTTGTTTTTGCCATAGAACTCTCCCTCTGCACCAGGTGTGCAGCACTGGCAGGCCCTATCTCTCTCTCCTCTCGTGCACTGGAACACTTTCTTCCTGTCCAGCACGCAGCTCCGACAGTTTCCAGGAACAGGGGAATAAGATCCACATTTGAGGCAGCCATAGCAGGCCTCACATCGATAACAGTGCGACGCTGGATTCTGATGTGGACTAACCGCAGTACGTAATAGTCCACTACGCAATACCTCTCCTACTGTCTCAGCAGACCAGGCCGATGTATCATTCCCACACACAGGTTTGCAGCCATCATGATGCTCTGTATCTTTCCCATACTTGATATCAGTCGGCGAATATTCATCCAAGGCCAAATGCACAGACCTCGCGTCGATAACAGAGTCCACATCAGAAATCAGCATGGCACCATTACTACCCGCAGTACGTAACAGTCCAGTGCGTAATACATCCCCTACTGTCTCAGCAGCACAGGCTGATGCATCATTCCCACGCACAAATTTGCCATCATCCTTCATCAGATGCTTAGACTTAGTCATCTTTGATCTAATTTTCGCCAAAATAAAAGTAATAGAAAAGAAAAACAAGAGAAGGGGAGGGGAACAGAGATTGCCACTCACTGTGTGGATTTTAAAATTATAATAAAGCTCTAAGTTCTGAATATGATGAAGTGGATGTTCCTCTCACGGAATTATTACCACATACACTTAATTTAGACAAAACAAACAGTTATCATCCCACCGCTGCCACCACTTTGTGACGACACTGCCGGCCAATTGCACAAATACACCAATTTGATAACTGCCACATGCGCAGTACGGGGGTCACTTTTGACACACGGGATTACTTAACTACTTTCAGCTGCCACCAGCAAAGACTTTTCAACGTATTATGGACGTTGCAGGTGTCTTTAGCTTTACCTGTCACACACACACTGCAATACTTAAAAAATAGCTAGACGTGAGCTACACAGGCTTGGAGTTCATAAGAACAACAGAATCAGAACTGAAATTAGGATTTTAATTTCAAGAATACTTCAGAGCTTAGTTACAAAAAGGTTACAAAAATTATTAAGAATATTTTAAAAACACACACAGAACACAGCAATCTCAATAAATGAAAAGGAAATAAAAACTTACAGAACCCCTATTCACTTACGCAAATGAATTTTAGATATATCTGCCGTGGGGGACTTCACAGAATAACTCAGGTCATCTCCAACAGTGTTGAATCCCCAAGAGGTCACACCTTCTATTTTCATGAGGGACCGATATAGTCTCCAGCTTCATCAGGCCCCCTCCCTTGGGATTTTTAACCACTTCCGTGCTGGACACTAAACCTACACCAGGTTTTACATACTTGGTGCTTGGCAACAGCCAAGGGGGGAGGTAAGGGGTGTAGCCCCAAAGGTGTACTGTATGAATCTCTTTCAAATAAAGTGAGGTTTATGACATTAGCCAGGAAATAGGATCCCTGCATTCCAATCAGGACATTTGGACACACTTCACTGGTCTGTTTACAGCCCCTCTGTTGACATAATAAACAAATTGGTCCTATCAGCCCTCAATGTCCAGAGCTTGCAAATATCTGCTTTTGATGTAGAAATGTAATCCCCCTTTACAATGGTCAAGTCAGGCACATGTCATCTCAAACTTTATGGTCTGCAGATCTCCCCTAGCCTGGATGGATTGAGGTTAAGTGCAGGACATTGCATGTCAGCCATTTTGTCACATCTAGGCTGAAATAATACAAAATTATATATATACAGTCACCTGAAAACATTATTGGTGATTGATCTAAGGTGTGGTGATTACCTGCAGGAATACATATAACTTGTATAATTTGTGATCATCCTTTCTGTATTTAAACATGACAAGTACTAACAAACTTGCTCCCCCCCACCCCCCATAACCGACTGGTACCGCAGAGGTAGTCTGGAGTTGATGTGGAGGGGCAGTGCTTCCCTGTCAGCATCCTCTGTATAGATGTGCAGGGAGAAAACGGCGCTGGTGAGCTGCTGGGTCCGCTCATAGTGAAGCCCCCATAATGGCGCTCGGCTTCCCGCATTTTCTTTATACTGGCCTGAAGTATTTTAGTGTCTGACAGCGGGTTAGAACCCCTGTCAGACGATTAGCCAGTGTAGGGTGTCAGCGGTGGCTCAGCGTGCCCCACAGCAGTGTCTAACACACACACATATGTGATCTCTGAGCCTCCTGGAGCGCAGCCTGCACCCAGCGCTTCGCTCCTACCCTTATGCTGCCATACCCACCGGCGACCCGCTAACCGGGACGCCAGCGCTGTACTCACCACTCTTCATTTCTTCTGGCTCTGTTAGGGGTGGCGGCGTGCTGCGGGAGGGTACGCTCGCCATGGTGGGGCTTGCGAATTACTCCCTCAGGAGCTCAGTGTCCTGTCAGCGGAGTAACTGGACCATTAACTCTTTAGGAAGTTGGGCCATTCTCCCCCTTTAAGTCCCACGAAGCAGGCAGACTGGTGCCAACCAGCCTCCTGTAAAATAACAAACTCAAAATAATAAAACAAGAAAAACTCCTCAGGAGCTCCCCTAGTTGTGACCAGCTCCTCCGGGCACATTTTCTAAATTCAGTCTGGTAGGAGGGACATAGAGGGAGGAGCCAGCCCACACTATTAAACTCTTAAAGTGCCCATGGCTCCTAGTGGACCTGTCTGTACCCCATGGTACTAATGTGGACCCTAGTATCCTTTAGGACGTAAGAGAAAAGGGGGTAGTTGAGGGGGGTTGTGGGGGCCCCAGAGATATTGAATCTCAAGATTTCTGTTGCTGGCCCTGACCCTAAACCCAGATCTCTAAACTGACCGTAATGCCTGAACCCTAAAAGGCAGACTGGATGGGCCATGTAATTCTTATCTGACGTAAAATGCTATGTTTCTATGTATATGGTGTATTGCAAGAAAATATTTGCGAAACCAATGGTACGGTAACTGCGGTATATACTTGCACTTGCGGGGTGAGATCATCTCCCCTAATTGAATTCAGCCCTATGAATAGAGGTTGTGTGATCCCTGTGCTGCAGTCACAGAAAGGGTTAATCTCTACAGCTTGTCAGTCAAATTGCATTGTTGCACTTTTATCTTTGCAGAGCTGGGAGCTGTAACCCACAGCTGCAATTACTCTTAACACATCCAACACTTCTAGATTTCTGTATAGTGGATGTTGAGCCTAATTCAGCATGAGTTGTAGTTATGCAACTATTCGCACAACTGCAACTCATTACACTAACATGCGGGGGGCGCCCAGCACAGGGCAAGTCCGCCCCGCATGCCCTCCCCCACTAGAATGTGAGCAAAGTGCTCGCATGATAAGGGTAGTCCCATTCCTACGCAGCCCAGCTGTGTATGCAGATGAAGGGCCATCATATTTTGGGTAGCAGTTGCTGCATGTGACGTCATGCAGCCGCCCCGCAAATGTTCTGGACACTCCTGCATCATCCGGGCCATGCTCCAAATGGTGCATCGACGCCCACAAAACGTGATGTCGATATCCCGTTACTGCCCCCCCCCGCCAGGACTTAGACTGCGTTCTGAAGAGATTGCAGTTTTAAACCATGCGCATGCGCGCACCGGCTACGCGCGTGTGCACATGTGCAGAAATTGGCAAATAGCAAATTTCTACACAGTAGCAATCCATGCTGAATTAGGCCTCTTATTCTCAGTTTATGTCACTGACAGCTGTGCCATACCAATTTTGTATTACTGTACCACTTGTGTAATTCTTTGTAAAGCATGTAATTCACATTATATGTCAGTGGCAGCTGCACCATGATACTTCTATAATACTGTACACTGGATGTAATTCTCAGTATACAGTATTACAGAAGTGCTCCCTATATTATATTGTGGTTACTGTGATGCTCTCTTGTCTTTTATGGTCGTAACGGCAATGCTCTCGGCATTATATGGTGGCCACTACAATGCTCTCTATATTATCTGGCCAACATTGCAAAACTCTCTGTATTATCTGGCTGTAACTGTGATGTTCTCTATATTATTTAGAGGTCAATGAGATGTTCCCTGTATTATATGGAGGTAACTGATGCTCTCTTGTTTATATGGTGCTCAATGTAATATTATCTGCATTATATGGTAGTCACTATAATATTTACTACGTCATCTAGCAGTAACTGGGATGCTCCCTGCAGGCCCGGTGACAGGGCACACAAAGTAGAGACCCATACAGGGCCCAGAGGTTCAGGGGGCCCCAAAGATAAGGGGCACAAAAAACAGGACTGCACCACCTAATAATGCTTTTAAGTACTGTACGAAAACAATTAACAGGCCCCCAAACCCATCCCGCCTTCTTTTACCCCGTCACTTGGTCCAGTCCCTGTGGTCCATACTGTATTGCTGCCATTATGCATGCCACTTCCCTGTCTGTCCCTGATACCTCCATCAAAGAGACTGGCAAACCAGCAGGAAAACCGCCCATGGGCTCACTGACAGTCTGAGGCAAAGGCTTCACACAGAAACCGCCCACAGCCCCACCACTATACAACTCCCTACAGACAAGAGACACCCTGGATGTGGTAAACCCCTTTACATACAGTCTGTGTTATATATATATATATATATATATATATATATATAAAAAACCACACTACCCGGCACTCCTGTAGCTCCCCTCCGTAGTAATACCTGCTCCCGTGTCTTTTTTAAACGAGAGTGCGTCCTCCCATACACATGGTTTCCATAAAAGCGGCACTGAGAGGCTTGGTGAAGTGAAAGTAAAGTGCTTTTATTGTAGCATCATCTACGTTTCGGGGTCGCAGCCCCTTCATCAGGATCCTCAGTTCCGCTTTTATGGAAACATATACATATATATATATATATATATATATATATATATATATTGTGTGTATATATACACACAATTTTTTAAAGCCACCCTCTGCTTTAAAAGAGGGGGGGGGGTCAAGGGGGATTGCGGGGTCAGAGATATCGGAGTACCGAGCCTCTTATACACATTGTGCCAGGTAGAAGACTTATACACATTGGCCAGGTAGCACCTTATACACATTGCGCCAGGTAGACCCTTATATACATTGCACCAGGTAGAGCTTCTTATACACTGTCAGGTCTCTTATTTTGTCTGTCCCCGGCGGGGACGCTAGTGGGTCAGTGTTGGTGCGATGTACAAAGCGTGGAGGCAATATAAAAGTCCTGCGCATATGCGCTGATGTTTATTAGCACAGAGCAGATGGTATGACACTGAATAAACTGAAAACCAGTAATGTAGAAAACAATGAAAGGTAACTGAATCCAAACAACTGGAAGTCTCTTGCATTAAAATAAGAATTTACTCACCGGTAATTCTATTTCTCGTAGTCCGTAGTGGATGCTGGGAACTCCGTGAGGACCATGGGGAATAGACGGGCTCCGCAGGAGACTGGGCACTCTAAAAGAAAGATTAGGTACTATCTAGTGTGCACTGGCTCCTCCCTCTATGCCCATCCTCCAGACCTCAGTTAGGAAAACTGTGCCCGAAAGAGCTGACACAACAAGGAAAGGATTTGGAATCCAGGGTAAGACTCATACCAGCCACACCAATCACACTGTACAACTTGTGATAACCATACCCAGTTAACAGTATGAACAACAACTGAGCCTCATTTAACGGATGGCTCATAACAATAACCCTTTAGTTAAGCAATAACTATATACATGTATTGCAGAGAGTCCGCACTTGGGACGGGCGCCCAGCATCCACTACGGACTACGAGAAATAGAATTACCGGTGAGTAAATTCTTATTTTCTCTGACGTCCTAGTGGATGCTGGGAACTCCGTAAGGACCATGGGGATTATGCCAAAGCTCCCAAACGGGCGGGAGAGTGCAGATGACTCTGCAGCACCGCATGAGCAAACTCAAGGTCCTCCTCAGCCAGGGTATCAAACTTGTAGAATTTAGCAAACGTGTTTGACCCCGACCAAGTAGCAGCTCGGCAAAGCTGTAAAGCCGAGACCCCTCGGGCAGCTGCCCAAGAAGAGCCCACCTTCCTTGTGGAATGGGCTTTCACCGATTTTTGATGCGGCAATCCAGCCGCAGAGTGAACCAGCTGAATCGTGCTATAGATCCAGCGAACAATAGTCTGCTTCGAAGCAGGAGCGCCAACCTTGTTGGCTGCATACAGAATAAACAGCGAGTCAGACTTTCTGACTCCCGCCGTTCTGGAAACATAAATTTTCAAAGCCCGGACTACGTCCAGCAACTTGGAATCCTCCAAGTCCCTAGTAGCCGCAGGCACCACAATAGGCTGGTTCAAATGAAACGATGATACCACCCTAGGAAGAAATTGGGGACGAGTCCTCAATTCTGCCCTGTCCATATGGAAGATCAGATAAGGGTTTTTACATGACAAAACCGCCAATTCTGACACACGCCTAGCCGAAGCTAAGGCCAATAGCATGACCACTTTCCACGTGAGATATTTTAGCTCCACGGTCTTAAGTGGCTCAAACCAGTGGGATTTCAGGAAATCCAACACAACGTTAAGATCCCAAAGTGCCATCGGTGGCACAAAAGGAGGCTGAATATGCAGCACCCCCAGAACAACGTCTGAACTTCAGGCAGTGAAGCCAGTTCTTTTTGAGAGAAAATGTATAGGGCCGAAATCTTGACCTTTATGGATCCTAATATTAGGCCCATAGTCACTCCTGACTGTAGGAAGTGCAGGAATCGACCCCACTGGAATTCCTCTGTAGGGCCTTCCCGGCCTCACACCAAGCAACCTATTTTCGCCATATACAGTGAAAAAGTCTTGCTGTCACGTCTTTCCTAGCCTTTATCAGCGTAGGAATAACTGCATCCGGAATGCCCTTTTCCGCTAGGATCCGGCGTTCAACCGCCATGCCGTCAAATGCAGCCGGGGTAAGTCTTGGAAAAGACAGGGCCCCTGTTGCAACATGTCCTGTCTGAGAGGCAGAAGCCATGGGTCCTCTGAGAGCATTTCTTGCAGCTCCGGGTACCGAGTCCTTCTTGGCCAATTCGGAGCAAAGAATATTGTTCTCACTCCTCCTTTCATTACAATTCTCAGCCCTTGGGTATGAGAGGAAGAGGAGGGAATACATAGACCGACTGGAACACCCACTGTGTTACTAGTGCGACCACAGCTATCACCTGAGGGTCCCTTGACCCGGCGTAAAACCTTTTTTAGCTTTTTATTGAGGTGGGGCGCCATCTAGTCCACCTGAGGCAGTTCCCATCAATTTGCAAACTGCGTGAAGACTTCCTGATGAAGTCCCCACTTTCCCGGGTGGAGGTCGTGCCTGCTGAGGAAGTCTGCTTCCCAGATGTCCACTCCCGGAATGAACACTGCTGACAGTGCGCTTACTTGATTCTCCGCCCAGCGAAGAATTCTGGTGGCTTCTACCCTCGCCACCCTGCTCCGTTTACATGAACCCCTGCGGTCTGACTGGATCAGAACCGGTTGGTCGCGAAGCAGGATCTCCGCTTGACTTAGGGCGTTGTATATGGCCCTTAGTTCCAGGATATTGATGTGAAGGCAAGTCTGTTGACTTGACCACAGACCTTGGAAATTTCTTCCCTGTGTAACTGCCCCCCACCCTCGGAGGCTTGCATCCGTGGTCACCAGGATCCAGTCCTGAATGCCGAATCTGCGGCCCTCGAGAAGGTGAGCACTCTGCAGCCACCACAGGAGAGACACCCTGGCCCTGGGGGATAGGGTGATTAACCGATGCATCTGAAGAGGTGATCCGGACCACTTGTCCAGTAAGTCCCATTGGAAGGTTCTCGCATGGAACCTGCCTAAGGGGATGGCCTCGTATGATGCCACCATCCTTCCCAGGACTCGAGTGCAGTGATGCACTGACACCTGTTTTGGTTTTAATATATTCCTGACCAGTGTCATGAGCTCCTGAGCTCTCTCTATCGGGAGATAAACCCTTTTCTGGTCTGTGTCTAGGATCGTGCCTAGGAGAGGCAGATGAGCTGTAGGAACCAACTGCGACTTTGGAATATATAGAATCCAGCCGTGTTGCCGTTACACTTCCAGAGAAAGTGATACGCTGTTCAGCAACTGCTCTCTTGATCTCGCTTTTATGAGGAGATCGTCCAAGTACGTGATAATAGTGACACCTTGCTTCCGCAGGAGCACAATCATATCCGCCATTACCTTGGTGAATATTCTCAGGGCCGTGGAGAGACCAAACGGCAACATCTGAAATTGGTAATGACAATCCCGTACCACAATTCTGAGGTACGCCTAATGAGGTGGATAAATGGGGACATGAAGGTATGCATCCCTTATGTCCCGATTCACGATAAAGTCTCCCCCTTTTTAGGCTTGCACTGACCGCTCTTAGCGATTCCATCTTGAACTTGAACCTTCTCAGGTATATGTTCAGGGATTTTTAATTCAATATGGGTCTGACCGAACCGTCTGGTTTCGGGATTACAACATGGTCGAATAATAACACCCTCTTGTTGAAGGAGGGGACCCTTGACTACCACCTGTTAAAGATACAATTTGTGAATTGCAGTTAACACTGGCTCCCTCTCTTGGGGGGAAGCCCGCAGGGCCGTCGGTGAGGGGGCATCTTCTCATAGTCCAGCTTGTATCTCTAAGACACAATATCTATTGCCCAGGGATCTAACAGGGAGTGAACCCACTTGTGGCTGAACTTACGAAGGCGTGTCCCCACCGGGCCTAGCTCCGCCTGTGGAGCCCCAGCGACATTGGTGGATTTTTGTAGGGGCCGGGGAGGACTTCTGTACCTGGGAACTAGCTGTGTTGTTCCCGGCTCTGACAAGAAAGGACGCACCTCAGACTTTCTTGTTTCTTTATTCGAAAGGCTGCATTTAATAATGTCGTGCTTTCTTAGGCTGTGCAGGAATATAAGGCAAACTAGCAGAATTACCAGCTATAGCTGTGGAGACCAGGCCCGAGAACCCTTCTCCACACAATCCTCAGCCTTCCATATGCCTCTTAAGTCGGCATCATCTGTCCAATGCATATTCTACAGGACACGTCAAGCAGAGATCGACATAGCTTTGACTCTAGGACCCAGTATACTCATGTCTCTTTGGGCATGCTTTATAACTATATATCTATCACTTAAGACAGCATCTTTAATATATTTATATCTATATGCATACTAGGGTCTCAATCTCTGCTGATAAGGTACCTGTCCATGCTGCCACAGCGCTATAAACCCATGCCGACACAATCGCCGGTCTGGGTAGTATACTAGAATGTGCACGCTATCTGCAGGATCCCTGAGAATAGCAAGTGCTACCGTCTGTGCAAACAGGACACCCCAGGGGAAGATTCTCAACATATCCTGGCCCCAGTGGGGAAAGGATACAGCCTGAGAATTCTCTTGTGGGAAGCTGCCGTCTCTTGTCTGGAGATTCCCGCTCTTTTTCCTCATGAGAGGAGGGAAATTTACCTCAGCATTCTTCCCCTTAAACATGTGTACTCTCGTGTCAGGGACAGATGAGTCATCAGTGATATGCAAATCATCTATTCTTTCAATAATCATATATTGAATACCTTCTAGCCATCTTGGCTGTAACTTTGCATTATCGTAGTCGACAGTAGAGTTAAACTCCATGTCGATACCAGTGTTTGTTATTTTGGATAGTGAGCATTGAGAGACTCTGAAAGTCTCTGTGACATAGGGACAGACATGGGTAGATTTCCTGTCTGTTCCCTAACCTTTTGTGCAATAAATTCACCTTAGCACTTACACATATCCAAACAGGTGTCGGCGTTGTCGACGGATACACCCTCTCACACACATATCCGCTTTATCACCTCCTTAGAGGAGCCTTTTACCTCAGACATGTCGACACACGCGTACCGACACACCACACACACAGGGGATGCTCTATTTGAGGACAGTTCCCCCACAAGGCCCTTTGGAGAGACAGAGAGAGAGTATGCCAGCACACACCCCAGCGCTATATAACTCAGGGATTACACTACAACTCAGTGTTTACCCAGTAGCTGCTGTATATACAAATTTTGCGCCTAAATTTATGTCCCCCCCCCCCTCTCTTTTCACCCTTTGTGTACCAGGATACTGCAGGGGAGAGCCTGGGGAGCTTCCTTCCAGCGGAGCTGTGAAGAGAAAATGGCGCTGGTGTGCTGAGGAAGAAGGACCCGCCCCCTCAGCGGCAGGCTTCTGTCCTGTTTCTGACTAAAAATGGCGGGGGTTTTACACATATACAGTCACAGACTGTATTATGTGTATTTTTATGCCAAAGGTATTTTTATTGCTGCCCAGGGCGCCCCCCCCCCCAGCGCCCTGCACCCTACAGTGACCGGAGTGTGTGGTGTGCTGTGGGAGCAATGGCGCACAGCTGCGGTGCTGTGCGCTACCTTAATGAAGACAGGAGTCTTCTGCCGCCGATTTCATCGCTTCTCTTCTGTTTTCTGGCTCTGCAAGGGGGACGGCGGCGCGGCTCCGGGAACGGACGAACGAGGTCAGGCCCTGTGTTCGAACCCTCTGGAGCTAATGGTGTCCAGTAGCCTAAGAAGCACAAGCTAGCTGCAAGCAGGTAGGTTTGCTTCTCTCCCCTCAGTCCCACGTAGCAGTGAGTCTGTTGCCAGCAGATCTCACTGAAAATAAAAAACCTAACAAATACTTTCTTTCTAGCAAGCTCAGGAGAGCCCACTAGGAGCACCCAGCTCTGGCCGGGCACAGATTCTAACTGAGGTCTGGAGGAGGGGCATAGAGGGAGGAGCCAGTGCACACCAGATAGTACCTAATCTTTCTTTTAGAGTGCCCAGTCTCCTGCGGAGCCCGTCTATTCCCCATGGTCCTTACGGAGTTCCCAGCATCCACTAGGACGTCAGAGAAAATATAAAACAACTTGATACTGAATGCAGGTGATATAAACAGAACTCCAATAGTACTTGAAAGCACACAGTCTCTGTATAACATAAGATGAGATAAACTGATAACTGTTGGAAAAGCAGAACTCCGGTATATTTGAGAAACACACAGTCTCTATATAGCACAAGTCCATATAGCCACACTAGGCTTAAGCAAGAGACAGTCTCTAAGCAAATAGTTGGTATAACTGCTGAGATGCACAGATGGTATGCTGATAACGAGTGCACAGGTAAGGTAATGAAATGAACACCTGAGGAGAGTCTCTTACTGCTGATGGGTTTGTGGCTGGATGTAGCTGGAGTCCGGAGTAACAGGAGAGCTGTAGAAATGGTAACTGGAACAATGAAGATAACCACGGGGGAACGCAGGAACACAGGAACACAGGAACACAGGAACACAGGAACACAGGAACACAGGAACACAGGAACACGGAGACCTAGACACACGATATGTGACTCATTGTCCGAGGTGATGTGAGTGAGCCACGGACTGAAACTTATACCCCTTGCTCTGCAGTGATTGGTCACTGAACTCTGGCTGGAAGCACAGCACTGGATTGGATGCCGGGATCAGCTGAGTGCAGATGTCATGGCAGCGTCCATACAGGCCGGATGCCGGCACACAGCAGAATACACACACAGGACCAGACTCCGGGGTACTCAGCGACACAGGAGATGACGCTCGCGGTCAGCTCATCCATGCAGCCGCAACTGGGGCCATGACCTCCGGAGGCCTGCACACCAGCGCGCTGGTAAGTGAGACTCAGCTGAACGCCGATTCCTGACATACACATTGCACCAGGTAGACCCTTATATACATTGCACCAGGTAGAGCTTCTTATACACATTGCACCAGGTAACTGCTTCTGCACACTGCACCAGGTAAAGCCACTTATACACAATACGCCCTGGGCGCCACAAGGTCTATATCCGGCCCTGACTACAAAAAAAGATACAGATTGTAAAGTCCTATATGTACTGTAAATGGCCTTCCCTGATCGATATTAGAACACCCAGATAATGTGCACTAATATTACTGACCTCATATGTAAATGTAATATTTTAATCAAGGGTATTCGCCCTGAGCATCAAGTCAGCAACCTCCTCTTCCTGACCCATCCAAATTAAAAAAAGATTGTCTAAAAATGACCCCAGGGCGCAGCCTTGTTTTTTAATATACCACTTATATTAAAAAATAAAATAAAAATTCTTGTAAGGTGTGTTCGAGGAGATGCATGAAGAAAGACAAGTCAGGGCCACGTTACAAAGTACTAGTAGACAGCATCCTACGGGTGGCCTCCAAGCACCCAGCATCTACTGTGCATAAAAAGCACATTGACAGTAGTGGTGGCAGACGCTGCAATTTAAGGATAAGTGTATAAGTGTCCTTAAGATACGTGTTTTGGGCTTGAATTACAGGCTGAAAGAAAGACTCAAGGTACTGTATTTTGAGACCTTATAGTAGATACAATCACAAGCTGTGATTATCGGATGGCCTGGGGCAGAGGTAAAGTGTTTTTGTATTTTGAGGAGGGTGTATAGAACGGGGCATCTGAGTTCTCCTGAAATAATTCCCTCTGCATCGATTTAGGTATAATATTGTCCTTGACGGCATCTTTCAATACACCCCACGATTCTTGATTAAACCCCACTGTTGGATCCATAGAAAGATCCCTAGATACACTCTCATCACCCAACTGCCTAAACACTTCAGCCGTGTAACATGCAATGTCCTGTATCACAATACCGCCCTTCTTGTCGGCGGGGTGGATAACAATACTCTGGTCCTGGTCCAGATTCTACAAAATAGCCATATCGTGTCTGGACATATAAGGATGAGACAGTTTATTGGATTTGCCTAACCCAGTTTTCACTCAGTACTCCAAAACACGACTGGAACATTTTAAAGAGGCGTTGGTGCTAACCGTATCAAAATTTGAATGAAGTGTAACAACCAGCAATGGGGGTCATTACGATCTGATCGCACGCTGCTGTTTAGCTCAGCGATCAGGTCACTACTGCGCATGCGTATACACTGTAATGCGCAGGCGCGTCGTACGGGTACAAAGCGGATCGTTGCAGGGCGATGGATTTAACGAAGAATCCATTCACACAGCTGATCGCAAGAAGACAGGAAGAAGGCGTTTATGGGTGTCAACTGACTGTTTTCAGGGAGTGGTTGGAAAAACGCAGGCGTGTCCAAGCGTTTGCAGGGCGGGTGTCTGACGTCAATTCCGGGACCGGACAGGCTGAAGTGATCGCAGCGGCTGAGTAAGTTTAGACCTACTCAGAAACTGCACAAACTGTTTTTGTACTGCTCGGCTGCACAAGCTTTCGCACACTTGCACAGCTAAAATATACTCCCCTGTGGGCGGCGACTATGCATTTGCACGGCTGCAAAAGGTAGCTAACGAGCGATCAACTCGGAATGAACCCCAATGTCCCCAGATCTCTACATTGCTGAGAACAAGCCTATCTGTGAAATGTGCACCAGCAAACGGGTCACGTGGTACCGCTCTGTGCACGGAGCGGCACCAGGAAACACAGGAGTGATCCTGCCCAACTATGGTTTTCGCCTATGAATTTGTTTGTAAGATTCCCGGCGTTAGCCACGAGACTGTGAGACCATACTTGCCTACCTGACCCTCTCCATAAGGGAGAAAATGCTCTGTTCCTGGACTTTCCTGGTAATGTATGATTGCCATCACCTGTGGTGAAACACCTTTCTTATCAATTAACTAGCTCACCACAGGTGATAGCAATCATACATTACCAGGAAAGTCCAGGAACAGAGCATTTTCTCCCTCATGGAGAGGGGCAGGTAGGCAAGTATGCTGTGAGACACAGCTCTACTACCAGACAGGTACACTCCTTTTCTCATTGCACTCTCATCAGCACGGTTTCAATGTCACAGCCCTGCAATCAAGGGCGTAGCTACCATAGGTGCAGGGAGTGCAGCTGCTATGGGGCCCAGAGCGGAGAGGGGCCCCACAGAGCTAAGGGGCATCCCAAGCCCGGGCCTCACTGCCAGAAAACTGAATTGAAGGCTTTTATTTTTTAATTAATAATTGTGCGGTAAGTGGGTGGGCGTCAGGGCTCGTGTGGGGCAGTGCAGCCGATCACTGAGTATCCAATGACGGATATCCAATCTCACCATGGCAATCATGTGGGGCGGGGGTATGGTGTGCAAGAGGAGCAGGAGCCGCGAGTGGTGAATGCCGATGGGATGTGTGTGCGGGCTCCAGCAGTGATGGATTACACACTGCTGCCCGTCCCTTCTCTATCTCCTCAGCGCTGCTGCTGCAGCCTACAGTATATTGGGGCATTGGGAAACAGGCCTGAGTCCCGCTGACTAACAGAAAACTGATGGGTGGAGCCAATGGTAGCGTCCCGCCCATGTTCAGGAATCAGGACTCGGAGCCAGTTCAAACTGTTCCCTGTCCTTCACTGGTTACTCAATACAAGCTGCGATGCTGCTGTGCCCTCTGCTCCTTTAATACGGGATAGCACTGTACAGCAGTCTCTTCTCTCCCAATTATATGGCACTTTATGTTCCCCTCCCCTCCAAGGTGTGTGTGATCCTGTACCCTCCAAGTCCCAGTGTGTAACTGTGTGTGTGTGTGCGTTCCTGTACCATCCAGGCCCCAATGTGTCACCATATCTGCCCCCCCCCCAAGCTGCTGTCTGTGTGTGTGTGTGATCCTGTACCCTCCAGGCCCCAGTGTGCAAACATATCTGCCCCCCCAAGCTGCGCGTGTGTGATCCTGTACGGTGTACCATCCAGGTCCCAATGTGTCACCATAACCCCCTCCCCAATCTGTTTGAGTGTGTGTGTGTGTGAGAGAGAGATCCTGTACCCTCCAGGCCCCAGTGTATCACCATATCTGCCCCCCCCCCCCCCCCCCCCTCCAAGCTGTGTGTGTGATCCTGTGCCCTCCAGGCCCCCGGTGAGTCACCATATCTGCCCCCCCAAGCTGTGTGTGTGTGATCCTGCACCCTTCAGACCCCCAGTGTATCACCATATCCCCCTCCCCAAGTCTGTGTGCGTGTGATCCTGTACCCTCCAGGCCCCAGTGTATCACCATAACCTTCTCCCCAATCTGTGTGTGTGTGATCCTGTGCCCTCCAGACCCCAGTGTGTCACCATATCCCCCTCCCCAACCTGTGTGTGTGTGTGATCTTGCACCCTCCAGACCCCCAGTGTATCACCATATCCCCCTCCCCAAGTCTGTGTGTGTGATCCTGTACCCTCCAGGCCCCAGTGTATCACCATAACCTTCTCCCCAATCTGTGTGTGTGTGTGTGTGTGTGTGTGTGTGTGTGTGATCCTGTACCCTCCAGGCCCCACTGTGTTACCATATACCCCTCCCCAATCTGTATATGTGTATGATCCTGTTCCCTTCCGTTCCCAGTGTGTCACCATGCACTCACCCCCCAGTATGTGTGTCACCATATCCCTCCAGGTCCCTGTGTGTATGTTACCATGATCTCAGGGTTTATTTCACCATGTCCCCCCAGGGACCCAGTGTGGATGAATGGTGACCATTCCCCCAAACTCCCCCCCCCCCCTCTTCTTCCCCAGCCCCAGCATTTATGTCACCATGTCCCCACCATTCAGGGACAGCTTGATTGCTTTTTAAGTGGAGCGGCCAAATGGGGTGGGGCACAGAAACAAGCACGCAGGCTGCTATGTGTCCGCAAATGTAATACACTCATATACACGTTTGCTGTAACTAGGGAGCACCACGGAACCACACTAACTGCAGGTACCTCCAGGCATATACAGATGGCGTTCAGCACCAGCCCACATACAACATCTTTACCGTCGGTGAGCGGAGGTAAACACACAGTTCATCCGCTCATATGCATCAATCCCTCTGGAGCCTCCACCGAGAGGGCACGCTGCCCAGTCTCCATTCTTACTTAAAGGTAGGAGGCAAGCATGCACCTCATACTTGCCTACCTGACCCTCTCCATGAGGGAGAAAATGCTCTGTTCCTGGACTTTCCTGGTAATGTATGATTGCCATCACCTGTGGTGAGCTAGTTAATTGATAAGAAAGGTGTTTCACCACAGGTGATGGCAATCATACATTACCAGGAAAGTCCAGGAACAGAGCATTTTCTCCCTCATGGAGAGGGTCAGGTAGGCAAGTATGATGCACCTCCATATATACTTACAGACTGTACCATAACAGGACTTACTGTATAACTAATGAGTCCTGAGGGGTCTATTTACTAAGCCTTGGATGGAGATAAAGTATGATAAAGCTAAATATTTATCATACTTAAAACCCTTTAAGAGGCCTAAGAACACTGTACGCTATTGACGTCTGGAGTACCGTAAGGGTACGCACGTTGCGTAACAATCGCTTAGCCGTAGTCGAGACGCTCACGCGTTATGTTCGCTCACGGCCAAGAGATCACAGGCAGGCCCGCTATTGGCTGCCGACTAACGTTATGGCTCGCTATAGCGTAGCGGACGCTCGGGACCACGAGGAGATCACCAGCGGCGCAGACGCTCACAATGTTAAACCTTTACATGTAAACCATGAACAATGTATTATACAGAGAAACCTTTGTTTAATGGTGGGGTGTAGATGCAACACAATGTAACCTTATTAACTTAAAGCTGTTCGAGCGTCTCCGACGCTCTGAGAATACTTAACACTATAAGAAATACACAAATACCGGGCTTAGGGTCTAACGCCTTATATGAATGTTATACTTGCAAAAGAATAATGCAATACAAGTCATACACTACCAATATAACATAGACTAACTAACCAGATAACTACACAGGAAATACAATACAATACAAGTACGTTTTAAGGGAAAATGAGAGAAAGAGGAGAAGAGAGAGAGAGAGAGAGAGAGAGATATGGCCCACAATACCAATAAAGACAATATGATTGCGGAGAAAACTTACGCACAAGGGGAACGATCGCATGCGCCTCTGGATATCCAGCTCCCGATTATCAGCAATGAGAACCGTTGAAGAGTGAGCGCTGGATATGATCGGCTTGTCTATTTATGCCCCACACACAATACAATTCAATGGTCCTTACAATCTCATTGTTCATTGGACACAGGAATTCCTCCTCGCATTATAACAAAAGGTCATAGGTTGATTCATACAGGTGGGCTGTGACTATTTCCAACTGCTCAGGTGGGCGGGAAACTAGGTTTCCCGCTGCATGGTTAAGTAAGTGCAAATAATAGTAAAAGTACATAAACTTCTTATGTCCATAACTATTCGCACGAGCGATTAATCTGCTTCAAACCAACACCGGAATATTGCTAATTAAATACTCTTCCGATGGATACTAAACACCACTGTATGACCCATGTCTGACCCTTCGTATCAAACAAAGAGGGATCTCTTTGTCCATGAACATGCTATATTAACTAAACTTTCAGAATCTATCAAAGGGACCACAATCTACAAAATACATTATATGGTTAAAATATATATCGATTGAGTCGCCCGCTAGACGCATACAAACTCTACCGTAAATCCGCATATCGTGCGCCTGCGGGTGCACGCGACTGCGAGTATGCGCACGCACGGGAGAGCGCACGCATGCGCAGCGAGGACACATATGAGGTGCAAATATGGCAGTGTGCATCATGATATTTTTCTGACTTTGACAAGTACCAGCCAATCAGCTCCTAATTGTCATGTAACCGCACTAACCGGCTGTGTTTGAAAAATGGCAGTTAGTAGCTGGTTGGCTGGTACTTTATCTCCGTCCACTTTATTTCTCCAAGGTTCAGTAAATAGACCCCACAGTATGCAGATTTAACTTTTACTGCCACTCAGAATGGCTGTTTAATGGCAGTCCAAGATTTATAAATAAGTGATGTTACAGAAGTGCTCAGCCTTATCCAGGCTGCAGCTATTCACACCCACGATCTGTTTGCCACAAGTAGCGTGCACATGCATCCCATAGAGACTACATAGTTTGATTGCAGGTTCGAATAGTCGCTACACGCATTGCGGCAAAGAAGAGGAAGGAAACATCTGTATGGGGTAATATTAGTCATTCCAGAGACTGCATTTGAACTTATTGTACAGTGTATAGATAGTTTTTTTTGTTTTTTTTTTAATTATTATCTGCATTAATAACTTTTTTATTTATCATAAGTACTGCATATATTTCAAGGTGTATTGTAACTGGCTGTCACTGTCTATATAGAAATGTTCGGTACAAGTACTATACATGTGGCCCAGGCAAGACTTATAAGTGGCGGTGTGACATCATAGGTGGTGGAATGATCTACTAGGGGGCACCAGTCAAAATCTTGCCTAGGGCACCAAATTGGTTAGGACTGGCTCTGGGGGCCCACCTTCCCTGTTAAAGTTACACGTGTTATATACAATTTTCACCATTGTGAGGCACTTAGATGCCTTTAAAAATGTTTGCCTTGTGATCTACAATATATCTTGTTATGCTCCTGTACCTGCTCTTTTAGTGTGGTATATAATGAACTGGAGGGCATTATAATGTTACATAATATGAACTGGGGCATTGTAATGTGGCCAGAGGCGTAACTAGGGTAGGGCGAGTGGGCGCCTTGGCAGGCCCAGGAGAGGGGGGCGCCGGCGGCGGCCAGGGCATCATGCCCCACTCGCCCCGTCACGCCGAAATGTGAGGGGAGGAGAGCGCAGCGTCTCCCCCTCACTGCCGCTGCCAGCACTAGCAGCGCTGCGTGTGTCCTGTCTCCGGCGGCGTTAGGCAATCAGAGCTTGCGGACCGGCTCCTGATTGGCTGCCGGTCCGCGAGCTCTGATTGGCTAACGAACCAGCGCCACACAGCCGCCGGAGACCTGGAGCGGTGAGGGGAAGGAGAGGCGCTGCGCTGCGCTCTCCTCCCCTCACATATCAGAGGTGAGCCACAAGCGGTGAGTGGCCGGAGGGGGGGGGGAGCACAGTGGGGCATGTAACTGGCACATTGGGGCATGTATCTGGCACAGTGGGGCATGTATCTGGCACAGTGGAGCATGTATCTGCCACTGTGGGGCATGTATCTGGCACTGTGGGGTAATGTAGCTGGCACTGTGGATACTGCTGAGGCAGTATCTGGCACAATGGAGCATGTATCTGGCACTGTGGGGCAATGTAGCTGGCACTGTGGGGCAATGTAGCTGGCACTGTGGGGCATTGTAACTGGCACTGTGGGGCATTGTAACTGGCACTGTGGGGCATGTATCTGGCACTGTGGGGCATTGTATCTGGCACTGTGGGGCAATGTAACTGGCACTGTGGGCCATTTTCAGTGGCCACACCCCTTCTGGAGCGTGGCCACACCCCTTCTGGAGCGTGGCCACTCCCGTTTTTTTGTTGCATGCTTTTTTTGGGGGGGGGGGTGGGGGGCGCCATTTTCCATCTTGCCCTGGGCTCCGAAAACCCTAGTTACGCCTCTGAATGTGGCACAATATGAGGTGGAGGCAATATAGTATGACATAATATAAACTGGGCACACTGTCATAATGTATATTGGGGTACAATGTTGCATAATGTGTACTGGCAGCCCTACAATGTGACATAACGTGAACTAAGGCACGATTATGGTTCATACAGTAAACTAGGACACTATTGTGGGACATAAAATTAACAATTTCTGTGGTGAGGTGTCACTCTAGAAGCATTTGAATGGGGGACCCTTCAACTTTTGCTATGGGGCCCACAAAGTTCTGGCTAAGCCCCTGCCTGCTGTGCTGTAGTAACAGGGCTGTGTCTGCACAGGTGAATTTGAATGGATTTGAAATTGAATCACCCTCCGAGTCCTGCCTCTCTGATCAATGCAGATGCAATCAGAGAGGCAGTAGTAGAGATACATACATTCCATCCTGTGTTCCTGACACAACCTCTGAAGGTCTATCCTCATTTGCCATAATACCATTTCTGTGCATCAAAACCACGGGATTAACTAATCAGCGTGAAACATTTTGATAAACAAGTTACTTGCTCAATTGAATGAATATATATGGATATCTGACAAACCTTATTTCTTGTGCATGATAAGCATATTACTGTTGCGAATATAAGCATTATTTAGGTATCTGTCTGTATACCATGTCATTGCATTGGTGAATGTGTATTTTCATACCTCCCAACGTGACCCTCTCCAGGAGAGACACAATGCTCTGCCCCTGGACTTTCCTCATAATGTTTGAATGCCGTCACCTGTGCTGTAACACCTTTCTTATTCATTAACCTGTTCAAAACAGCTGCAGACAATCATATATAAAGAGAAAAGTCCAGAAGCAGAGCACTCTGTCCCTCCTGGAGAGGGTCATGTTGGGAGGTACAGTATGTATTTTTAAAATGCATGATGTCGTGCTGATGACACAACTTAAATGACAGGTGTTTAACACAGGTGCACTAATTATTTCCAAAACCTATGTCCAAGGTTTATGTGATGCATGAGTAACCCCATGTTAAAGGGCTTAGATTATCTTTGTATAAATTATAAGTATGACTAAATAACACCCAGTTTAAGTCCCCATGTACATGGTATCTAAGATGCAGTATTAACCCTATTTAGGATGGTTTTGGATGTCTGCCTCTGCAGCTATACCTATATTGTTACAGAAATAATTTTCTACATTGGGCTAACGTGTATCTAAATATCCAATTATACAGAGTCGTTATTTATTCTATGCTTGTCTTATTGATTTATCACATCCTTGCTGCACAAAGCACTATAACATTCTGTCAGTCTAAACACTTTTTTTTGTTAGACATCTGTTTATATTCATCACAGATCTTGTGATCACATAGATCTACAATCATACACTTTTATTATCATCACTGGAAATACTTCCCATATACTTTCATTTTGTTATGTTATACAAGTGGCACACTGATTCAGTTTTCCAGTCTACTGCACATTTTGGATTATTTCTACAAAATAATTGTAAAGTTCCTCCAGCTGACCCTTACTAGCATTTTTGCAAAAAATATTTGGAAGATTTTCACCAATGATAGGATTTCACTAATTTCAAGTATATTGGGGGTCATTCCGACCCCATCGCTTGCTGCAGTTTATCGCAGCGTTTGGGTCGGAACTGCGCATGCGCCAGCGCCACAGTGCGCTGGCGCATGCTCGATGGCCGTCGTGTCCTAGCGATCGCCTCTGCCTGATTGACAGACAGAGGCGGTCGCTAGGCGGGAGGGGGCGGCACGGCGGCGTTTGCCCACTGTTATGGGGGCGTGGTCCGGCCAACGCAGTGACCAGGGGCAGCGACAATCAACTCCCGGCCAGCCACAGGAGCCGCGCTGGCCGGGAGTTACTCCACAAATACAAAAGCATCGCTGCTGTGCTATGCTTTTGTACTTGTGCGGGGGGGAGGGATGCCGGACAGACATGCGGGGCGGACTAGCCCTGTGCTGGGCGTCCTCCTGCATGTCGGGGAACATGATTGTAGCTGTGCTAAATTTAGCACAGCTACGATCAACTCGGAGTAACCCCCATAATGCTACAGAGACTAAAATTTATGATATTGTGTTATCTGTGCTCAAACTATAGGCCCTATTCAGCTTGCGTCGCTGATGCGATCGCATTAGGCGCAGGTCCCATTCTGGCTTCACAGGGTGCTGTAGCAGGGGTGGGACGGCTAAAACGGGAGCGACTTGGTGCCATTTTTGGGGCGGACGCGTGATGTCACACGTGGCCGATGCGACGCGGAAAATTGCGACAGCCCGACTGCCTTCACAGCCAGACTGCTAAATAAGCAAAAGCCCCCCTCCCTCCGCAATTAGTTGAATTGCGATCAAATCGCTGGCCGCCATTAGCATGCTAGGATGTCGGCGGTCGGGGTTCCGGTGCTGGGATTCCGAGTAGTGTTGGTATTGTGGCGTTGGTTACCTGACCACCAGCATCCAGACCGTCGGGATGCTGACCACATCCCTTTGATATACTGATTATTATTTGAAAGGAGCACTCAATATACTAACAAGTACACTTATCAAAACAGCATGATGGGGATTGCAGTGCTCCAATGTCCTCTCAGACAGTATTGTGTGTACGTTTCCTTGGATGTCTCAGTGATAAAAGGTCAATAATATAGTAAAATGACAACTTTGCCATGTCTGCAGTGAGTACTATCTCTATGCCTAGCTATAACGGGATCCGGTCTGATGATCGACACTGTCTAGGTCGACAATGTTTAGGTCAACCCCTATAGGTCGACAGGGTTTGAAGGTTGACAGGGTTTCTAGGTCGACAGGTCAAAAGGTCGACATGAGTTTTTCACACAAAAAAATCTTTTTTTGAACTTTTTCATACTTAACGATCTACGTGGACTACGATTGGAACAGTAATCTGTGCCGAGCGAAGATTCCGAGTGGTCATTCCGAGTTGATCACAGCCAGCAACTTTTTGCTGCTGGCGTGATCAACTAGTCCACGCCTGTGGGGTAGTGAATTTTAGCTTAGCAGGGTTGCGATCGCTTGTGCAGCCCTGCTAAGCTAAAAAAGTTTTGTGTAAAAGAAGACCAGCCCTGGACATACTTACCCTGTGCGACGGCTCCAGCGATGCAGGTCCCGGCTTTGACGTCAGACATCCGCCCTCCGTTCTTCTGACCACACCTGCGTTTTCTCCACCACTCGCCAAAAACGGGCGCCAACGGTCTGGTGACGCCCAGGAACGCTTTCTTTCTGTCATTCTTTTTGCGGCCACCGCTGTGACCGCTTTCTTCGTAATCCGTGTCATAACCCGGCGACCCCTGTCGCCGTGCAACGACGCGCGTGCGCACGCTGCGCATTCCAGACCTGTTTGCACCGCAGTGACAAACCGCTGCGTGGAATGACCCCCACTGTACGCAGAAAACGACACAACCCCCCAAAAAAAACTCATGTCGACCTAGCACATGCCGACCTAGAAACCCTGTCGACCTTCAAACCCTGTCGACATAGTGACTGTCGACCTATAGTAGTCGACCTAAACACTGTCGATTTGATGATCCACATCCAGCTATAACAGTTGTCACTTTCCTGATGGAATATCCAACAAAAAAATCAAACAAGAAAACACCAGTATCACTACGTTAGATGTGCTAGACTCTGGAGAGCTCTGAGTTGGTTCTTCTGGAGTCCTCTGTATGAATATGAGAGCACAGTACAGCACCGTCTCATGCTGTGCCTGCCTGTTTCTCTTGTACAGACTGAGTTGCCTGCTCCTCCCACCCTGGGTCAGTGTTCTATCCCCTCCCTCATTCACTTGTTAACTAGTGCACAGTGCAGGCCTGGCTGTTATGCAGTTCTGTGCACTCCCCTCCAGTGTCAGTCACCAAGTCTCCTGCTGCCACTGACATGGCTTGGTGGCCGTACATGCTCCTGCTTCTTCTGGTCTCCTGCCTGCACCCCTCCGATGGCCGGGATTACGCTGCACCTCGATACAGCGTCAGCCTGGACCTGCCACCTGTGCAGCGCTGGGAGCCGGTCCTGAGACACTACAACTACACATATCTGCGGCAGGCTATGGATCACATATTTCTGTGAGTGTCTGAAACCCTTTGGAAGCTGTCCGAATTAACTACTGTCACTAAGTTAAAGTGCTGCTAAATCGAAATAAAGTTTAACAGCACTTTAGTGTTAAAAAAAGTAAAATACTATTTATATATGGCTAGAAAAATTGATAGGATCAAAACAAAATAATGTACTCATGATTTTTTAAGCACTTAGGAATAATAAGAATATATATTTAAAGGGTTATACTATGTTTTCCTGTTTACAGTATTACTTTTTTCCCCCAAGACATAGGAGTTATTGGACTGCAGAATGCCTGTGGGTGGAATGTAATAGCCTGCGAGTTGTGCAAGTGCAGAGCATTTCAGCAATTTAGCTACAAGGTTTAAAGAAGCATTTTTTAAAACATGCTGGCACTTTCTAGCATGTGTCTGCCACAAAAGGCTGGGTACACAATGGAGCGATATCAGCCCGATATACCATATCGGAATGACATATAAGGAATATCGCACAGTGTGTATGCCCAATATGCACGCTCCCACAGTCACTAGCTAAGTCATCATGTTTGATTACACTAGCGCCCTGTAGTATGCTAATGAAGGCCGGAATATGATTGGTCTGTCCTTCATTGACATCACTCCAGTGTGTACACACAATCTGGGCTAGCGGGCATTCGTTCTGATAGCGGAACTTATGGCCATTGGTCTAGTGTGTCTGAAACCGTTTGTAAGGTTGAAACTATAACATAGTCAGAAGCTTTCTTCAATTTTTCTTAGTGAACTACCAAAATGTCACTTACTATTTGCTGTTAAGTACCGCAGCTTGCAGTGTTTATAATGAATGTTTAAAATTAGTTAGCGTGAGTACCCTACCAAGCGTTATCTTAAATTCGGGACATCCCCCTGTATTGTTCTTCAATAAGCCAAAGGACTCGGTTATCGCGCCAAGTGAAAAGGCTCCCAGGGACCCATTACGTTAAAAAATTGGGGTCCTGCTCCACTGTTTCTGGGTCCCATTACATATTATGGGGGGAGAGGCAGGGAGAAGCTAGTTAGAGCTGGAGGTAGAGGCAATGAGAAGTTAGGGTAGAGTTGGGAGTAAGGGCAGGCAGTGCTGGAGGTAGGGGGGGGGGGGGTAAATGCAGACAGCAGTTGGGATAATGCTGAGGGGCAAGGAAGGGGCTAGGGGCAGGCAGTGCTGGGGGTATTGAGGAGTTAAGGGTAGATAGCAGATGGAGTATTACTGGGGGCCAAGGAGGTGGTTAGGGGCAGGCAGTATTAGGGCTAAGGAGGGGGCAAGGGTGGAAAGCAGCTGGGGCAGGACTGGGGGACAAGGAAGGGTTTAGGGGCAGGCAGTACTGGGAGTAGGTAAGGGGAAAAGGTAGACAGTAGTACTGGGGGCAAGGAGCGGGGGGGTTAAGGGCAGACAGTACTGGGGGTAAGGAGGAGGAAAGGGTAGATAGCAGCATGGGCAGTACTGGGGCAAGTAGTGTTCAATGCTTTAGGTGTAATAACACTAAAGGTGCATACACACGGAGAGATTTTAACTATTCGAGATTTTGACTGAGCGTTTTCCCCTGAACTGGCAGTAGGAGATTTTGACTAACTTTTCCAGTGATTTTGACTAACTTTACCAGCAATTTTGGCTATGGGCGATTTTGGCTAACTCATTTAAGCAAGGGATGCTTTTTCTTTTCCAGCGACCTAGCCAAAATTGACTTGCCTGCACAGTCTATTTTTAGCAGCGATAGCGACCTGGCGGGGACGCGCATCGCTATCGCTGGCTGTGTACACATGGAGAGATATGCACTAACTTTCTGAGCGATTTTGACTATATAGTCAAAATCGTTCAGCTATATCGCTCCGTGTGTATGGACCTTTAGAGTGGTGAGCTAGGATTGCTGCATATTTTAAGTGTACAGCCACACACTGCACCCTCACTACAATCACTGCACCCTTACTAAAGACACACACTGTAATCACTGCACCCCCACTACTGCCATACACTGCAATCACTGCTATTCAGGCCTTAAAGGGGTCCTGGTGAGGTGGTGGAAGTCATGGAGGAGGACCATGGAGGCACTAGGACCTGAGGAAGGAGTAGGTGGCTCATCAGTAACACTAGTGGCGCCTGTATCATCGATTGTCATAGATGATGGGGTGGGCTTTTCTATTTGAATTACTGTGCAGGGCAATGGAGATGGTGGAACTAGTTCCCCCTACCATTACAGGTGGTGGAACTCAGTTCCACCTTGTTCCCCCCCCCCACTTTAACCCCTGCTGCTATTGAATACCTCCCAACTGTCCCGATTTTCGCGGGACAGTCCCGTTTTTTGGGGACTGTCCCGCTGTCCCACCCGCGGGCCGCAGTGTCCCGCGGTGGGGGGGGGGAAGCAGTTGGGAGGCTCTGTCTCTCGCTGCCCTGCTTAGCAGAGCAGCGGTGAATAGACGCTGTGCGCATGCGCACAGCGTCTATTTAGTGGAGACAGGAGGAGAGGGGGCATGCCAGCGGCTCACAGAGCGCTGGGCATGCACCCTCAGTGACAAAAACGGGGCGTGGTTTGTGATTGCGGTCCTCCGCGAAGCCACGCCCCTTTGCAAATACCACACCCCTTTTCAGGAGCGCGATCACGGTCCTCTGTGAAGTCACGCCCCTTTGCACAGGCCACACCCCTTTTCAGGAGCGCGATCGCTGTCCTCCGCGAAGTCACGCCCCTTTGCACAGACCACACCCCTTTTCGGGAGTGCGCGCGCGGCTTCGCCACGCGTGTGTCCCTCCTTGGGCCAGCACAAAGTTGGGAGGTATGGTATTGTTGCACTACTTTCTCTGCTCTGCTCTTTCTGCAACCATGTCCCGCCTGCGGCAGTCCCAGCCTCTGTTGTGGGTCCGCCATCAGCCAATGAACCTACCAGTATATTTTTAGAGTGTGGGAGGAAACCCATGCAAGTATACGGAGAATATACAAAGTAAACACTGTTAGGGCCATAGCTGGGAATCGAACCTCAGTGCTGTAAGACCGTAATGCTAATCATTACACCGACCATAAGATTTCATCTGTGACTCCCATGCCAATTTTCCGGGCACTGCAGTTCAGCATAGCATGGGTAGGCAAATATTTTAGCTGGGGGGACATTTGGCGGGTATTAGTGAATGGTCAGGAGACGCAAATTATGGATTGGACATAAATGCCAGGATATTGAATAAAAAGGCAATTCCTCCTCCTATGATTGTCAACGTATCAATGTTTTTAATCACATATTGATTAAATTCTTTTCACCCCTTTATACACCCATTCTGTTTCTGCCCTCGGGGACGTTGTATCATTATTTCAGCTCGCTACTCCCGGGGCAGCGAAGCACCCAACCCTTTACACGGCTAAACCTGATTACTATGGGCGCAATATGTGCGATAACGGAGATCATTTTAGAAAGGAAATTGGGCGTGATATATCATTTGAATCTCTCCCATAGAAGGAGATTTTTTTTCTTTATTCAATCTCTGAGTTGGATTCATGTTTCTGCATTATACCCCTGGCCAAAAAGGCGGATTTACAGCTTTTCTCCATATATACTCTGCCGTTTCCAATGTCCACATTACTTACACAACCTGCCCCCCCAGCTCATAGCTCTCTTTGCCCTCTGCTTGCATCTTGCACTGGCACCTTACATTACAATTTGAAAATAGAAACTTCCGCAGCTGAGGCTCTCTGCACTTGGATACTGGCTAAAAGAGTGCCGTATGCTCAGCTGTTTGACTCCCGGCAGCACAAGCTGTCGAGAGCTGTAGTTTATATGCAATCACTGCGGAGTCAGGCCAGCAACCACAGTACAATGCCAGCAAACTGGCCGGACCCAACTGCCTTGCAGGCCACATGCTGCCCACAATCCGAATTTGTCCAGCCCTGCTATAGAGCCACCCATCAGTGACATGTATCACCAGGCTTAGCTGCCTCTGTCTGCCACAATACTGTCACTGCTCAGGCTCTGTTGGTCGGTCCGAATCAGATGGGTGGTATTCATGTGACCGGCGGTCGGGAGACCGACAGTCACATGACCTCCTCCACCATCCCGACCCCTCAGTATCCCGATGGTCGGCATGCCGACCAACAGGGACTATTTCCACTCGTGGGTGTCCACGACACCCATAGAGTGGGAATAGAACGCATGGTGCACTCGCCCCTCCCCGCCAGGATCCCGGCGTCGGTATGCTGCCGGGATCCCGGCGTCGGTAAGCTGACCAGCGGTCTCCTGACCGCCGGTCAGCCATACTACACCCAATCAGATACCTCAGAGTATGAACAGGCGGACTGCAACGAGGTAGGCGGCATCCCCAACCTCATCCCCACGCCCTTCCCTTCTCGGTGGTGCTAAATAAAAAAGGGGCAAGCTGCTCTTCTATGGGGGTGGTGGTGGGATTGGCGGCTTGTCTGGATCACTGATCCAGGGGGGCAGTACGCTCAGGTAGCTCTCTCCTCCCAGCTCCCCTCAGTCGGTAACACACAGCAGTGCGTGTATGTGGAGAACTGTGGGGCGGCGCCGAGACCACGGGAATCGGGATTTCAGATGTTTGCCGCGGGAGGAAATAGTGGGAGGACGGATGGAGACGGAACGCTTTAACCCCTGAGCGCGGCTACCTGCTGGCAGCATATGTACTTTTTTCAAAATGGGAGGGTCCCTGGGGATGCGCTCCACAGGGATTGGCTTCATGTTTAATTATTGATGTCTTGCTTGCCCGGAAGCTTCTCCTCCACTTTTATAGTCCTCTCTGCAGTCGGGCAAGGGAAACATCAATTATTAAACCTGTATCCAATCCCAGTGGAGCACGTCCCCAGGGACCCACCCATTTTGAAAAGGCGAGTCCTTAATATTGGGTACAATACGTGCTACATTGCGTTTTTGCGATCACTAGGTCTGCTAAACAGTTTTTATGGGGGGGGGGGTGCTCTATGTGTGTGTGTATATAAATAAATATATATATATATATATATACATTTTGTAGTTAAAGGGCACTCAAACTTCTTAATTAGTATATGAAAGTTTATTATTTCCAAAAGAGACACTTTTTAAAAAAAACCCATATCAAATGGCAATGCTGAAGGAAAAATGCTTATATATCAATAAATTCTTGAGCAAAAAAAGCAAAAAACACTTCTCTCCAATCCAAGAGATTTTCAACATCAATGCAGCACTTTAGAAATATATGATAGAAAGTCAAACTTATCCGGATAAGTTTGACTTTCTATCATATATTTCTAAAGTGCTGCATTGATGTTGAAAATATATAAATATGTATATATATTATACACACATACACAGGACTCCACCCCTGGGCCTAGCCCTTCTGTCTTTGACGGCGTGGCTCTGGAGTCATCCCTCCTAAGGTCCAAAGGTTTCTCTCGCTCAGTGGTCCAGACCATGCACAGGGCGAGGAAATCAGCCTCCGTCTGTATCTTTTGCTGTGTGTGGCATATATGTTTCCAGTGGTGCGCTGCAAGACACTATGACATTCTGGTTTTTAGGGTTTCTCGGATCCTTGCCTTTCTTAGAGCAGAGACGTGCAGTTTTAGAGAGGCTAGACGGAGTCTGAGATCCAATCCAGCTCTGTCAATTTGGTTCCAGCACAGAATTGCTCCACTGACGGATTATCGCACCTTTGTCAGTAGTTTTCCGGGTACTTCAGGAGCTTCCGTTTGAACCTCTGAAATCAGTGGACCTCAAATGGCTAAGACCCTTTTCCTATTGGCTATTGTGTCAGCCCGACGGGTGTCCTATTTAGAGGTACTCTTCTTGTCTGATTTTTCATTAGGACATAACGGGTCTTCTACCTGGCTACCTTCCCAAGATGGTTTCCAGTTTACACCTTAACAAAGATATTGTGGTACCGGCCTTCCAGTCTCTGGACCTCTCGGCGGGGGAGGCCTTCCTGGATGTGGTTTGTGTCCTCCCGCTCTCCGTGACTCATACCAGTTCCATCTGGAAATAGGATTCCTTCTTTGTACCACGAGAGGGGCTGACCTGCTGCCAGATAGACTCTGGTCAGATGGATCCACATGACTATCTCACAGGTCTACACACAGGCTGAGTAATGAAAAGGGAAGGGGGTGTAGGGACTACTGCATTAGCTGTTAATTGAAAAAATTATTGGATTGGCCCCATATTTTATATGAGATTTTCTCATACGTCCTAGAGGATGCTGGGGTCCACTTCATGACCATAAGGTATAGACTGTTCCGCAGGAGCCATGGGCACTCTTAAGACTTTTCAATGGGTGTGAACTGGCTCCTCCCTCTATGCCCCTCCTCCAGACCTTAGTTTTAGAAATGTGCCCAGGCAGACTGGATGCATTCTAGGGGAGCTCTACTGAGCTTCTCTGAAAAGACTTATGTTAGTTTTTTTTATTTTCAGGGAGAACTGCTGGCAACAGTCTCCCTGCTTCGTGGGACTGAGGGGGCAGAAGTGGGAACCAACTTCCTGAAGAGTTTCATGGCTCTGCTTCTGGCTGACAGGACACCATTAGCTCCTGAAGGGTACTGAACGCTAGCTGTGTCTAGATGCTCACTCCCACAGCACGCCGTCACCCCCCTCACAGAGCCAGAAGTCAGAAGACAGGTGAGTAGAAGAAGACAGATCTTCTATCAAGAAAAGTGACGGCTGAGGTACAGCGCGGCTGGCGGGAGCGCAGCGCGCCATTGCTGCCCACACACACAGGCACTGCAGGGTGCAGGGCACGGGGGGGCGCCCTGGGCAGCAAAAACACCTCTATAAACTGGCAAAAAGGGGGCATAAGATGCCCAGGCACAGCCCTATCCCCGTCAGTATAAATATTATGAAAAGTTTCTGAGGTAAAAACGTGCCATTGTAGGGGCGGAACTTCTTCCTCAGGCAGCCAGCACACTGCTCAGCACCATTTTCCCTCTCCTCAGGCTGCAGAGACATCGCTGGTCCTCCTTCACTTCGGACTACAAGTATCAGGGTGCAAAACATGGGGGGGGGGGGGGCACAAGCGAATTTGGTGCTTTACAAGTGTGTTTTACTGTGTAAAAAGCGCTGCATGTCAGTGGGCATTCTGTATTCACAGGCATTAGATGTTGGCGCTGGGGTTGTGAACTAGCTACTCCTAAACTGTGTCCCTCTGACAGATTTTACTGTGGGTCTGTCCCCTATAAGTCCCAGTGTGTCTGTGTGTCTGTTGTACACGTGTGTAAGACATGTCAGAGGCAGGGAGTTCCTCCCCGGAGAAAACCATTTTAGGGACACAGAAGTGTAATGTGGTGGCGCTGCCAGCACACCAAGAGCCTGCATGGGTGAAAGAAATACGTGATAGTATGCATCATATCAATAGGAGATTAGATAAGTCTGAATCTCATGCTGAGTGCTGTAGAAAATCTGTGGAGGATGTGATTTTTCAGGGCTCTGTTCTTCCATCCGCAGGCGACCCCTCTGGGTCACATAAGAGACCATTTGCGAATATTGTGAATACTGATACCGACACGGACACTGATTCTTGTATCGACGATAGTGACTCCAGAGAAATAGTTCATAAATTGGCAAAAAATATACAATATATGATTGTGGCTATAAGGGAAGTTCTGGAAGTCAGGGAAGCCACTCCTGTACCTCAGGAGAAGGCTTATTTATATAAAGAAAAGAAATCTAAGGTCACTTTCCCTCCTTCCCACGTGCTTGATACACTCTTTGAAGGGATGTGGGTGAATCCCGAAAATAAATTTTGTATTCCCAAGAGAATTCAGATAGCTTATCCTTTCCCAGTGGAGGACAGGAAAAAATGGGAGTCTACCCATGTGTTTGTCAACCTGGACAGTGCACTGTCTAAGAAGGCAATTCTCCCTGCACCTGGCACGGCTTCACTAAAAGAGCCGGCAGACCGAAAGATGGAAACTACATTGAAATCCATTTATGTTGCCAATTGTACGCTGTTTAGGCCCACAATTGCTTGCGCGTGGGTGAGGCGCGCTATTGAAAAATGGTCAGAAAGCGTGTCATCAGATATTGACACGATTGATAAAGATGAGATACTCCTTAAGTTAGGGAATATCAAAGACGCTGCCGCATACATGCTAGAAGCGATGAAAGATATTGGACTCTTGAGTTCACAAGCCGCTACCATGGCAGTATAGGCTTGGCGGGCGTTGTGGATTCGCCAGTGGAACGCGGATGCAGATTCCAAAAGAAATATGGACGCTCTCCCATATAAAGGTGAGGCCTTATTTGGCGATGGACTGGATGCGTTAGTCTTGGCGGCTACCGCAGGTAAGTCTACATTTTTGCCCTCTGCACCTGCACCGGCAAAAAAGACATATCACCCGCAAATGCAGTCCTTTCGGCCCAATAAATACAAAAAAGCGAGAGGTTCCCCCTTCTTTGCAGGAAGGGGAAAGGGAAAGAAGTCCACAGTAGCTTCAGGTTCCCAGGAGCAGAAGTCTACCCCTACTTCTGCCAAATCTTCAGCATGACGCTGGGGCTCCTTTGCGGGAGGCCACTCGGGTGGGGGCACGTCTCAAACTGTTCAGACAAGGTTGGATTCTGTCTGACCTGGATCCCTGGGTGTTGCAAATAGTGTCCCAGGGATACAAGCTGGAGTTTCAAGACGTTCCCCTATGCCGATTTTTCAAATCGACCTTGCCAGCTTCTCTTTCAGAAAGGGAAGCAGTAACAGCGGCAATCCAAAAATTATGTCAGGATCAGGTCATAGTCCTGGTACCTTTGTCACAACAAGGGGAGGGGTTTTATTCATGCCTTTTTGTAGTTCCGAAGCCGGACAGCTCGGTCAGACCGATCCTAAACCTGAAAAATCTGAATCTTTACTTGAAACGATTCAAGTTCAAAATGGAATCACTGAGGGCAGTGATTTCCAGTCTGGAGGAGGGGGACTACATGGTGTCTGTAGACTTAAGAGATGCTTACCTGCATGTTCCCATTTATCCTCCTCACCAGGCTTATCTGAGATTCGCGGTTCAGGATTGCCATTACCAATTCCAGACGTTACCTTTCGGTCTCTCCACGGCACCGAGGGTATTCACCAAGGTGATGGCGGAGATGAATGTTCTCCTGCGTCAAAAAGGAGTCAATATAATTCCTTATCTAGACGATCTCCTGATAAAGGCGAGATCCAGGGAGCAGTTGTTACAAAACATCACACACTCCCTGTCAATACTCCAACAACACGGTTGGATCATAAATTATCCAAAGTCACAGTTGGAACCGACGACAAGATTGTCTTTTCTCGGGATGATTCTGGACACAGAAGTTCAGAGAGTATTTCTCCGGTGGAAAAGGCTCTGGAAATCCAGAAAATAGTAAAACAGATATTGAAACCATCAAATGTGTCGATTCATCAGTGCATTCGGTTGTTGGGGAAGATGGTGGCGGCCTACGAGGCCATACAGTTTGGCAGGTTCCATGCCAGGGTATTTCAGTGGGGCCTGTAGGACAATGGGTCGGGATCCCACCTACACATGCACCGGAAGATAATCCTGTTGTCAATGGCCAGGATTTCGCTCCTGTGGTGGCTACACAGTTCTCACCTACTAGAGAGACGCAGGTTCGGGATTCAGGACTGGGTCCTGGTAACCATGGATGCAAGTCTCCGTGGCTGGGGAGCTGTCACTCGGGGGAAAGCTTCAAAGGAAAATGGTCATGTCAGGAAGCCTGCCTTCACATAAACGTGCTGGAATTGAGAGCCATTTACAACGGCCTTCAACAAGCGTTACATCTTCTTCAAGATCATTCCGTGCAGATCCAGTCGGACAATGTAACAGCAGTTGCGTACATAAACAGGCAGGGCGGAACGAAAAGCAGAGCGGCAATGGCAGAGGTGACGAAGATCCTCCTCTGGGCAGAAAGACCTGTAAAGGCTCTGTCGGCAATTTTCATTCCGGGAGTAGACAACTGGGAAGCAGACTTCCTCAGCAGACACGATCTCCATCCAGGAGAGTGGGGCCTCCACCAAGAAGTCTTCGCAGAGGTGACAAGTCTTCGGGGAGTTCCTCAAGTAGACATGATGGCATCTCGTCTCAACAAGAAGCTTCAGAAATATTGTTCCAGGTCGAGAGACCCTCAAGCAATAGCAATGGATGCACTGGTGGCCCAGTGGGTGTTTCGGTCGGTGTATGTCTTCCCTCCACTTCCACTGATTCCAAAAGTTCTCAGGATCTTAAGGAGAACAAGAGTTCGAGCAATCTTCATTGCCCCAGACTGGCCAAGGAGGGCTTGGTACCCAGATCTTCAGGAGTTGCTCATAGAAGATCCTCGGCCTCTTCCTCTTCACGAGGACCTGCTGCAGCAGGGGCCATGCATGTATCAAGACTTACTGCGGCTACGTTTGATGGCATGGCTGTTGAGCGCCGGATCCTAGCCCGTAAGGGTATTTCCGGAAGTCATCCCCACCCTTATTCAGGCCAGGAAAGGAGTAACTTCGAAACCTTACCACCGTATTTGGAGAAAATATGCGTCTTGGTGTGAATCCAAGAAGGCTCCTACGGAAGAGTTTTAGTTGGGACGTTTTCTCCATTTTCTGCAGGCTGGTGTGGAGGCGGGCCTCCGATTGGGGTCAATCAAGGTCCAGATTTCGGCCTTGTCAGTGTTCTTCCAAAAACAATTGGCCTCTCTTCCAGAGGTTCAGACCTTCGTGAAAGGGGTTCTGCACATCCAGCCTCCATTTGTGCATCCAGCGGCACCATGGGACCTTAATGTGGTGTTGCAGTTCCTTCAATCGGATTGGTTTGAGCCTCTACAAGAGATAGAGTTGAAGTTTCTCACTTGGAAAGTGGTGATGCTTTTGGCATTGGCATCTGCACGGCGGGTGTCTGAGTTGGGGGCCTTGTCTCACAAGAGCCCTTGCCTGATCTTCCATGAAGATAGGGTAGAGTTGAGAACTCGTCAACATTTTCTTCCAAAGGTGGTTTCATCTTTCCACATAAACCAACCTATTGTGGTGCCAGTAGTTACTGACACGTTCACTGAGTCAAAATCTCTAGATGTGGTTAGGGCTTTGAAGATTTATGTCACTAGAACAGCTCGAATACGGAAAACAGTCTTTATTTGTCCTGTCTGCTCCCAACAAGATTGGGTGTCCTGCTTCCAAGCAGACTATTGCGCATTGGATCAGAGGTACGATTCAGCACGCTCATACTACGGCTGGATTGCCGTTACCGATGTCGGTGAAGGCCCATTCCACTAGGAAGGTGGGCCCATCCTGGGCGGCTGCCTGGGGGGTCCTGGCATTGCAACTTTGCCGAGCAGCTACTTGGTCGGGGTCAAACACATTTGCAAAATTCTACAAGTTTGACATCTTGGCCGATGCAGACCTCAAGTTCGGTGCTGCAGGGTCATCTGCACTCTCCCGCCCGTACTGGAGCTTTGGTATAAACCCCATGGTCATGAAGTGGACCCCAGCATCCTCTAGGACGTATGAGAAAACAGGATTTTGATACCTACCAGTAAATCCTTTTCTCCTAGTCCGTAGAGGATGCTGGGCGCCCGTCCCAGTGCATACTTTACCTGCAGTTTTTTGTTATTAGATATACAAGTTGTGTTATATTAGTTTCAGCATGTTGCTGTAATTGATTCATGCCTGTTGGTGTGTGTTCTGTTGAATGCGATGTTGTGCGGCATGGTTGAGGTGTGAGCTGGTATGTATCTCACCACTAGTTTAAAGTAAATCCTTTCCTCGAAATGTCCATCTCCCTGGGCACAGTTCCTATAACTGAGGTCTGGAGGAGGGTCATAGAGGGAGGAGCCAGTTCACACCCATTGAAAAGTCTTAAGAGTGCCCATGGCTCCTGCGGAACCGTCTATATCCCATGGTCATGAAGTGGACCCCAGCATCCTCTACGGACTAGGAGAAAAGGATTTATTGGTAGGTATCAAAATCCTGTTTTTTATTTGATTCAGTTTCAGGGGTGCTGTCAAAGACAACATGGTTACCCTCATATAGTTCAATATGACTACACGCAGGCTGGCCTTCCTGTGCCGGCTACAGGCTCTACTCATTCTACTTGCTCTGTGGGTCCTTTGTGGGCAGTCCGCTGTGGCGCGTCTGCAAATCAACTCTGTAAGACGATCAGGTGGTCTTCTGTCCACACCTTTCTCAGGTTTTATGCCTTTTATACATTTGCCTCTCAGGATACTTCATTTGGATGCCGGATTCTTCTGTCCGCTCAGGAACATCCCCTTCCCTGAACAACTGCTTTGGGACATCCCCACGGTATTCCCTGTGGAACCTTATGGTGCTTGAAGAATATAAGGAGAGGTATGGTAGAGTTACTTTTGTTAACTCTCTTTCTTTGAAGTCCATATGGTCCACAGGGCACACACCCTGGCACACCTGGCTTCTATGGGTTTCTCTTCTTGGTCATCAGTTCCCTTCTCTTGTATGTGACAGTGTGTTCTTGTGTGTACCAAATCTTCCTCCTCTCCTATCTGGCTCCTGCCTTGGGCTTGTTAACAAAACTAAAGAGCCTGCGCTGTGAGCAGGGTATTGGGGGGGGGGGAATATATAGCACTGGGGGCATAGCTGGCACTGTAGGGACATGCATAGCTAGCACTGTGTATGTGTATCTGGCACTGGGGGCATATCTGGCACTGTGGGGACATGTGTACTTGGCACTGTGGGGCATATGTGTACTTGGCACTGTGAGGCATATGTGTATCTGGCACTGTTGGGTATATATGTATCTGGCACTATGGGGCATATATGTATCTGGCACTGGGGGCATATATGTATCTGGCACTGTGGGGACATGTGTGTATCTGGCACTGTGGAGGCATATACAGTATGTATCTGGCAGTGTGGAGGCACCCATTGGCATTTTTTATGTATGTGGTACTGTACTGGGGCATTATATGTATGTGGCACTGTACAACATGACTAAAAACGGGGTTAGGACACAAGGCCATACGCCTACAAACGTCATACCAAAAGGTGTGCGCACACAAATGGGTTGTGGCTTTGTGGCAACTAGGTCACGCCCCCATTTTTGAGCAATCGACTTCGGCACACGTATGATAGTGGCTCTTGCCGTTGACTACAGATCTTTTCTGGCTCTTTACCTCTGACTGGTTGGCCACCCCTGCCTTAATACATATCGGACAGATTTGAGGAGAAATAACAGAGTAGGAGGCAGCCCAGGATATATATGGAACGTTTAAGGTTGCCCCCTGCCTGGATTTTAAACGGCAAAATGCTCTGCCCTTTAGTGGCGCCCTGCTAAAACAGCTTGCCCAGTGCTGTGCCGCCAATGCACGAATAGATGCCATGCAGATGCGCATGACATCTATTCACATTAAGAGGAGAGTTTGGGGGGAAGCCTAGCACCTCTGTAAGTGCAGGGCACACCCCCAAGATGTGACGTCGACAGCTGGGCACACCCCCAAGATGTGACGTCGACAGCTGGGCACGCCCCCAATGGTGATGCCAACGAGGCTGCACCATACTGCACCGCCCCAATAGTGACATCAGCAGGGCCACACACCCCTCTCTTTGGTGCACGTGAAGCTACTGTGCCTACAATCCTCAGCTCCCTGCCTACATCCTGGCAGGAACACTATACTATAGGGATATTATATGTGGAAAATCTCAGCCACATACCGGTAATTTCACTGGAGCCAGCAAAACGCAAGCCACATTTTATGCAGTGTAATAGGGGTAAGTAGTTTATTTGTTTTTACGTGGTTTGTGCATTAATGATGTGAGATGAACGGGTCAGGTTCGTGTGACCAGCGGTTGGGAGACCCACCATACTGACTTTTAGATGGCTGGCACTGGGAGGGGGGAGGGGGGGGATGGATGAGCAGTGAGCGGGCTTGCTGTGCTTGCCACAGGTTCTATTCCCATTCTATAGAATAGTCCTTGTTGGTCGGCATGCTGACCATCAGTCTAATCACCACTCGGGATCGCGGAGTCGGTATAACCACGTCCCGAGATGAACATATCCCCACTGTTTGGGTGTTAAAGTTCAATGGGGGTCGACTTCCCATAGCCTCTGTGTGACTGATTCATTAATCCATTACTGGCTGTAAATAGAGATACCAGAAGGTAATTGCACCCCTCAACATTTTTAATAGACTCATGTCTCATGGATCTGCTGTCTTTGTTTCATACACCAAGTGGTAAATGCAGCAATGTCCATAGAAACCAATGCAGAGAGTGCAGATGAGCATGTTCTATTGCCTTGTGTCCATGACCCACAGGAGAGCCAAAATGTTTTTAGGTTGGGGAGGGCGAAGAGATGATTTAATTTTGGTACCCCTATATATAAAAAAATATTATTTTCTGCCCAGATGTTTTAAAAATTAAGGAACAGGCCCTCCGATAGCAGCCTGTTCCTGCAATATATAAAGTAAAGTGATCACATTAGTGATTGGTTTACTTTATGCTTTGGACCTACTGCTCATACACGACCATTAGACTGCGCAATGCACAAGTGGCTGTTATCGGTGAGTGGTCTGGAGGATGCCTCTCCTGGTAAACTATGTAATATGCAGCACATAGGCTACAATTGCTAACACTATCGCTATTACAGAGAAATATATTCAGTGGATACGTACATTATGCATCCCCCCCATAAGTATGCCCCTGAAAACTAATGTTTCCTGCAAAATGTATATAATAAATGTATGTAGTACTATGTGTAACTCTACTCTCTGTGTTACTTAACTTCATGTAGAAGGCAAAGAGATAGGATCTGCTCCCACCCTGGCTGAGGCTGTGCATGGAGGGTAATAAGACTTGGCGCCGCGCAGTGGTGGCGCACGCTCTACAGGGGGCGCCATTATGCACCACAGCCTGGAGCAGATCAGGAGGGGTGGACGCAATCAGTGCGATCACTAAACCTCCCTTCCCCCTTCCGCTGCCACGCAGACAGAGGAGGCAAGGGGGGGGGGGGGGGTCATTTGAGTACAAGGTTGGAAGAAAGCAGGAACAAGGGGGGAGCTGAGATGGATGTAGGAAGGAACATATGGGGCGGGATGTACTAAAAATTTGCAGTACATCCCGTCACACATAGCATACTAATCGCATATGTCAGTGGTTCTCAAACTGTGCATGGTTGCAGGGGAGTCCTGGGTTGGTGGTCCAGGACCAGTTAAATTATTTATGGTTAATGTAGTAGGCAAAACGAGTGCTGGTGGCTGTCACTCATAAAATATGTGGACCAACAGAAGCAAATCCTGTCCTTCACCACACAATTGAACCCAAGGAAGGCATATAAACACAATTCACTTAATTTAATATTTCTTTCTAATTTTCTCAATAATAAAACTTTTGGGCTAGGGGTGCTGTGAAAAAAATTCTGATACTTTGGGGCGTCGTGATACAAAAAGTTTGGAAACCACTGGCATATGTACTAACATATGCAATTAGGATCGCAAAGGACAGCTCTTCCATTAAGAGCTGCTATTGTGATGCTGGCATTTCCAGGTTTCAGCCCTGGGAATCCCTCGGGGGGTGCCGCGGGGAGCTGGGAGGGATCCGATTGAATCCCTCTCATTAGGATTGTGGAAAGAAGCCCATAGGCTTCTATAGGGTAACGCCAGCAAAAGCTCCGAACCGAAGCCCTGGCATCCAGGGTTTAGTACATATGGGAAATGCAGCCAACATACCTGCCTTCCTGCCATGAGCTCCGCCTATATGCAAGCATATAAGCATATATCATTAAAATTTTAACTTAACATCTTTCCCACATCTACCATCACTGGATGTAGTTACATTGCCGGCAGTTGGGATCCTGGCGGTCAGGATACCAATGCCGGAATCCCAACCACTGGCAATGCCACCAGCCGGAATCCTGGCTAACAGGGGCTATTCCCATTCATGGGTGTCCATGACATCCATAGAGTGGGAATAGAACCTGTGGCGAACCGCCGAGCCCGCAGCATAGCGGGTGCAGCAAGCCCGCAAGGGGCTTAGTTGCGGTTGTCCCCATGCCGGTATTCTAGCCGCCGGCATCCCATACCCAACGCTAGCATCACACCCTTCAATGTAGTGCTGCCATGTTCTCCCAACTCGCCACTATACAATGCTAGCTTATACCAGCTCAAGTGAGGTCACGCACACCACCCTTGATTGTTTCTTTGTGTTTAATTGTTATCCTATGCTATCTGATGTACTGATATAATTGTGTTGTGTAATCTCTGTACGGTGTTGGCGACACCTTGTGATGCCAAATAATAATAATAATATGTCAAGGATGTCTTGCATAATGTTACATACAGTGCAAATTTATTCCACCTTCTATGTACTAACACATGGATCCATTCAACTTATCCTTCGACTTATAGGCCCTACACACATGCCGATATTCTGAAAGATATGAACGATCTCGTTCATAAATGAACGAGAACTCGTTCATATCTTTCAGTGTGGAGACTCCAGCGATGAACGATGCGCGGCCCCGCGCTCGTTCATCGCTGATCTCCCGTCGGCTGTGCATGCAGGCCAATATGGACGATCTCGTCCATATTTGCCTGCACTTCAATGCAGCCGGGTGACGGGGGGAGTGAAGAAACTTCACTCCCCCCGTCACTGCCCCCCCGCCGCCGGGTTGCTCGTCGGCCGTATCGGCCGTCGGGCACCTCGGCGGCGCATCGCCGAGTGTGTAGGGCCCCTTACAATATACCACTTTCACTTATGTCAGATGAACACCATTGCAAGCCCAGCCACTAGGAGAGAAGTGGAATAGCTCCTCATAAATTGCTGACACAAACAGGTCATCTCTAATATGCTTGCTCGTTGTCTTTGCAGAAAACCTATCCTAAGAAATAATTGTGTATAATAAGTATGTGTACATCTCTGTTTTACAGCACAACATTGCCTAAATGGGTCCACGCTATCATACGTCCCCTGGCAGAGGTGGACTTGGTATTTCTAGTCCATGAACCGTATGCTGGAGAAATAATGAGTATATCCAGAACACTCGGAGTCAGTGTTGGTGATGTAGTTGCCTTAAACCTCTGCTATGAAGCTACAGCGTAAGTACAACTACAAATCCTGGAACACATTAATAATATCATAGGTAAAAAATGATATTTTGCTAAGGCCATGTTGCTGGTAATTCATTTTAAAGAATGATGATGCTTTATATGTGTAAACATGGTTTAACCTTAACTTGCCACATTTATATATATCCTGTGCAATGCCATTGTAAATTCACCTAATATAGGGGGTAATTCCAAGTTGATCGCAGCAGGAATTTTGTTAGCAATTGGGCAAAACCATGTGCACTGCAGGGGAGGCAGATATAACATGTGCAGAGAGAGTTAGATTTGGGTGGGTTATTTTGTTTCTGTGCAGGGTAAATACTGGCTGCTTTATTTTTACACTGCAAATTTAGATTGCAGATTGAACACACCCCACCCAAATCTAACTCTCTCTGCACATGTTATATCTGCCTCCCCTGCAGTGCACATGGTTTTGTCCAACTGCTAAAAAATGTACTGCTGCGATCAACTTGGAATTACCCCCATAGGGCCTAAGGGGATCATTCCGACCCGATCGGGTCGGAACTGCGCATGCGTGGCGGACGCATTTTGCAGGCGCACCGTTGCCCGGTGACGGCTGTCGCCGGACAGCAGCGCTACGAACGAAGAAAGCCGTTGCAGAGGCGACCGCAAGAAGATTGACAGGAGGAAGGCGGATCCGGGCAGCAACTCACCGTTTTCGGGGAGTGGTGAGTCCAACACAGGCGTGTACAGGCGTTTGGAGGGCGGATGTCTGACGTCAATTCCGGGACCTGCATCGCTGGAACGATTGCACAGGGTAAGTAACTCTTACCCTGGTCTTCTTATACATAGCAGAGCTGCGAACGCTTGTGCAGCCCTGCTATGCAGATATACAATCCCCCATAGGCGGCGTCTGGTTGATCGCACGGGCAGCAAAAAGTTGCTACGTGCGATCAACTCGGAATGACCCCCTAATTCAGAGTTGATCGCAGCAGCAAATTTGTTAGCAGTTGGGCAAAACCATGTGCACTGCAGGGAGGGCAGATATAACATGTGCAGAGAGAGATTTGGGGGAGATGGGGACAGAGACAAAGGTGAGAGAATATAGGGAGAAGGGGAGACAAATGGGAAGGTGGAGGAAAACTGGTTCCAATCCTTTTATGATATGAAATAGACTCATCAGACATTTTATTACTGTGAAAAATCTAAGATTATGTAGCTTATGTAGCCTGGTAGTATCTCAAATAGGAAAGATGCTTTTATAAAGCTCTATTCATGCAATAACACAAAGTCACAACAGGTTTGGGGTATTGGTTTGTTTAATGCTACAGTACAGTATGTTTCTTACAATTCCAACCTTAGCCAAGGTGATTTTCTGGAAATAATCAGGATCATCTCAACAATGCTGCTAATCTTCAGTTTTTATCACATCTGTGACAGTCATCTTAGTGTTAGTAATATGCAGGTTTAAGAAAGTAACTTAATTGAACAACAGTTTAAAGGGCAACTTTTTCTTTTGATATTCTGTCCAGATATTGCATTGTAAAAGTTCCAATGTCCTTAGTTAGTATATTTAAGCCTTTATGTGCCAGAGATAAGAATGTATGTCACATGTTTAAAGCTATGGTTGAATTAAATAAAAATATCTTATTAATAATAGGATTTTGGTTACCTACAGATAAATCCTTTTCTCGTAGTCCTTAGAGGATGCTGGGGTCCACATTAGTACCATGGGGTATAGACTGGTCCACCAGGAGCCATTGGCACTTTGAGAGTGTGGGCTGGCTCCTCCCTCTATGCCCCTCCTACCAGACTCAGTCTAGAAACTGTGCCCGAGAAGACGGACATCTTCGAGAGAAGGATTTAACACAGATAGTGGCGAGATTCATACCAGCTCACACATACAAGGCACATCAAGCTAACTTAGCTTGAAAACTCAGCAACTGCTGAAACAAGTACTGCATTGTTACTTGGTAAGTACTAACTAAAAATAAAGTTGTACTGAACCAGATAACAATTGCAGGAAAACGAAGCACTGGGCGGGCGCCCAGCATCCTCTACGGACTACGAGAAAAGGATTTACCGGTAGGTAACCAAAATCCTATTTTCTCTTACGTCCTAGAGGATGCTGGGGTCCACATTAGTACCACGGGGATGTACCAAAGCTCCCAGAACGGGAGGGAGAGCGCGGAGGCTCCTGCAGTACTTATTGACTGAACTTCAGATCATCAGAGGCCAAAGTATCGAACTTGTAGAACTTTGCAAACGTGTTCGACCCAGACCCAGTTGCAGCTCTGCAAAGTTGTAACGCAGAGACACCCCGGGCAGCCGCCCAGGAAGACCCCACCTTACGAGTAGAGTGGGCCGTGACAGACGTAGGACATGGCAATCCTGCCGTAGAATACGCATTCTGGATAGTGAACCTGATCCAGCGAGAGATCGTCTGCTTAGAAGCAGAACACACAATTTTCAAACAGAGAGTCCGATTTTATATGACGAGCAGTCCTCTTTACTCTTCGATTTTCAGAGCCCTTACAACATTCAAGGACTTTGATGAAATTGAGGAGTCAGTAGCCACTGGCACCACAATAGGTTGGTTGATATGAAATGCCGACACAACCTTCGGAAGAAACTGCTGACGTGTCCGGAGCTCAGCTCTATCTTCGTGGAAGATCAAATATGTGCTTTTACAAGACAAAGCCCCCAACTCCGACACACGTCTAGCAGAAGCTAAGGCCAACAATGTGACAGCCTTCCACGTAAGAAATTTGACCACAACCTCCTGTAGAGGCTCGAACCAGTCCGATTGGAAGAACTGCAACACCACGTTAAGGTCCCAAGGCGCCGTAGGCGGTACAAAGGGAGGTTGGATGTGCAGAACACCCTTCAAAAAAGTCTGAACCTCAGGGAGGGCAGGCAGCTGTTTCTGGAAGAAAATGGCTAGGGCCGAAACCTGGACATTCACAGATCCCAACTTCAGGCCCATATCTACACTGGCTTGTAGGAAGAGGAGAAACCGTCCCAGTTGAAACTCCACCGCAGGAATTTTCTCGGACTCACACCAAGATACATATTTTTTCCAAATTCGATGGTAATGTTTAGACGTTACTCCTTTCCTAGCCTGTATCAGCGTAGGAATAACCTTGTTCGGAATGCCCTTTCGAGCTAGTATCAGGTGTTCAACCTCCATGCCGTCAAACATAGCCGCGGTAATTCTTGATAGGCGAACGGCCCTTGCTGCAACAGGTCCTCCCGAAGAGGAAGGGGCCTTGGCTCTTCTTGCAGTAGATCCAGAAGATCCGTGTACCAAGCCCTTCTTGGCCAGTCTGGAGCAATGAGGATCGCTTGAACCCTTGTTCTCATTATGAGCTTTAGAACTCTTGGAATGAGTGGAATTGGAGGAAACACGTACACCAACTGGAACACCCACGGAGTTACTAGGGCATCCACCGCCACTGCTTGCGGGTCCCTCGACCTGGAACAATACCGCCAAAGCTTCTTGAGACGAGAGGCCATCATGTCGATCTGGGGTATGCCCCAAAGATCTGTTACCTCCTTGAACACCTCCAGATGGAGACCCCACTCCCCTGGATGGAGATCGTGTCTGCTGAGGAAGTCCGCTTCCCAGTTGTCTACTCCCGGAATGAAGATTGCTGACAGCGCCAACGCGTGTTTTTCTGCCCAGAGGATGATTCTTGTTACCTCTGCCATTGCAGCTCTGCTCTTCGTTCCTCCTTGTTGGTTTATGTAGTCCACTGTCTTTACATTGTTCGACTGATCCTGAATGGCCTGATCTTTTAGAAGATGTGCCGCTTGTAGAAGACCATTGTACATGGCTCTTAGTTCCAGAATGTTTATCGGAAGGATGGATTCCAGACTTGACCACCTTCCTTGGAAGTTTTCCCCTTGGGTGACTGCCCCCCAACCTCTGAGACTTGCATCCGTGGTTAGGAGGATCCAATTCCGAATCCCGAACCTGCGGCCTTCTAGTAGGTGAGAAGTTTGCAGCCACCAGAGGAGCGATATTCTGGCTTTCGGTGACAGACGTATTCTCTGGTGCATGTGAAGATGAGATCCTGACCATTTGTCCAGTAGATCCAGTTGAAAAGATCGTGCATGAAATCTTCTGTACTGTAGAGCCTCGTAGGAGGCAACCATCTTCCCCAGAAGGCGAATGCACTGATGAACCGATACCCGGGCTGGCTTCAGGATATCCTGGACTATTGTTTGTATCACCAGCGCCTTCTTGTCCGGTAGAAACACCCTCTGAACTTCCGTGTCGAGGATCATCCCCAGGAAGGACTGCCTCCTTGTCTGCTCCAAGTGCGACTTTGGAAGGTTCAGGATCCATCCATGATCCCGGAGCAGCTGAGTTGAGAGAGCAATACTCTGTAACAGCTTCTCCCTGGAAGATGCTTTTATTAGTAGATCGTCCAGATAAGGAATTATGGCCCTCATTCCGAGTTGTTCGCTCGGTATGTTTCATCGCATCGCAGTGAAAATCCGCTTAGTACGCATGCGCAAAGTTCGCACTGCGACTGCGCCAAGTAACTTTACTATGAAGAAAGTATTTTTACTCACGGCTTTTTCTTCGCTCCGGCGATCGTAATGTGATTGACAGGAAATGGGTGTTACTGGGCGGAAACACGGCGTTTCAGGGGCGTGTGGCTGAAAACGCTACCGTTTCCGGAAAAAACGCAGGAGTGGCCGGAGAAACGGTGGGAGTGCCTGGGCGAACGCTGGGTGTGTTTGTGACGTCAACCAGGAACGACAAGCACTGAACTGATCGCACAGGCAGAGTAAGTCTGAAGCTACTCTGAAACTGCTAAGTAGTTAGTAATCGCAATATTGCGAATACATCGGTCGCAATTTTAAGAAGCTAAGATTCACTCCCAGTAGGCGGCGGCTTAGCGTGTGTAACTCTGCTAAATTCGCCTTGCGACCGATCAACTCGGAATGAGGGCCCATGTTCAAACCCTGCTTGCGAAGGAGTAGCATCATCTCCGCCATTACCTCGGTGAACATTCTTGGTGCCGTAGAGAGGCCAAATGGCAGCGCTTGGAACTGATAGTGACAGTCCAGCAGCACAAATCTGAGATAAGCCTGGTGAGGTGGCCAGATCGGGATGTGAAGGTAGGCATCCTTGATATCCAGAGATACCAGGAATTCCATCTCCTCCAGACCTGAGATCACCACTCTCAGAGACTCCATCTTGAATTTAAATTCCCTCAAGTAGGGGTTCAATGACTTTAAGTTTGACATTGGTCTTACCGAGCCGTAGGGTTTTGGTACCACAAACAGGTTTGAATTATAACCCTTGTGTTGCAGGTGAGGTGGAACTGGGACAATGACACTTAGTAATTTTTGAATGGCTTCCTGTAGGATAGCACTTTCTGTCAACGAAGCTGGCAAGCCTGATTTGAAGAATCTGTGAGGTGGGAGTTCTTGAAACTCCAGTCTGTACCCCTGTGTAACAATATCCTGTACCTAATACACAAGAAGAAAATGGAGTTGTACTGCTAGGTGCACAAAAATTAAATAAAATGTAACTTTTATTGATACATTGTATTAAGAGACCGATATTTCGGACAGTGTGCGAAAAATAGGGTTAAAATTGGATGAGAAATCCAGAAATGTGCTCTAAGATAGAAAAGTGATGAGAATTAAAAGATGTGTCTGCTCCTTTGGTTGCACTGACTCTCTTATAGGGTATGCTTAAATAGTCAATTTAGTATGCTTTATATGTATTATATACCCCTAATAGAGAAAAACACAATTTAAATACATTTCAAAGTACCCATCATTTGATAACCCACTGTGAATTTAAATTCACTGTATCATATGGGGCGGAAATAACCTCCGTAAATTAGTCACAGGTGTGAGTAGCAGAATTTACGGAGGTTATTTCCGAAAGTAACCTCACCGCTGACCACAAAGTTCCCACCATTGGTTACAATGGAGCGCATAGGCGCTACATTGTAACATTGCCGTGTGCTGCCTGTCATACAGTACAGGAGCACACAGCCAATCAGGAGGGTGCCACAATGTGGCGCTCCCTGATTGGCTGATGGAACCCTCTTAGACATAAGTCAGAGGGGGTTTCTGGCATTCGGGGAAAGGGGTCCCATGTGAAAACATGGGGCCCCTTTCAGTGCGAGGTCGGGTGTCCGTTTTGTTATTTTGCCAAGTACCTGGATTACAAATGGATTAAAAGAGGAGCCTTCTACACTGGATTTTGTGAGTATAATTTTTTCAACAGGTACACCATGGATTCTACATGGAGAAGAGGACCGACCCTCGTGTGAACATAGGTAAGTATGTGTATATGGAGGTGTGGATGTATGTATTAAAGTTTTACTTTCAAGGTGTGTGTCTTCTGTTTTTATTGGGGTATTTTTTTAGTAGTAGTACTACAGGTACCAGCGGGCCCGGTTTTCCACCGCATGCTGGTACTTGTGGTTCTCCAAGTACCAGCTTGCGGGGGAGGCTTGCTGGGACTTGTAGTACTGCTACTAAAAACAATATTCATTTTTTGACAAAAAGGCTATCCGCCTCCCATCCGCAGCCCTTGGATGGGGGGGACAGCCTCGGGCTTCACCCCTGGCCCTTGGGTGGCTGGAGGGGGGGGACCCCTTGATTGAAGGGGTCCCCACTCCTCCAGGGTACCCCGGCCAGGGGTGACTAGTTGGTTATGTAATGCCAGGGCCGCCGGGACCTATATAAAAGTGTCCCCCGGCTGTGGCATTATGTATCTGGCTAGTGGAGCCCGGTGCTGGTTTCAGAAATACGGGGGACCCCTACGCCGTATTTTTGGAACCAGGACCAGGCGCAGAGCCCGGTGCTGGTTGTTTAAATATGGGGGAACCCCTGTCATTTTCCCCCCCATATTTTTTCAACCAGGACCGGCTCAAAGAGCCCGAGGCTGGTTTGGCTTAGGAGTGGGGACCCCACGCAATTTTTTGGGGGAATTTAACACTGATTTCATTTTTAACAAAGGTGCACAATGAAGCCCAGCACGGATCTCTCAGATTCGGCCGAGATTCATTGTATTAAAGTCGGCAGTGTTTTACAAGTCACTCACGTAAAACACTGCCAAAAAAAACGAATGACATCGACATCGGTAAATCCGAAAATGCAGAATACGACAGCTTAGTAAATTAGTCGTACTAAATTAAAAAAGTTGCAACTTTACACTTTCGATGTCATTTGTGATTGAACTTTGACCTCTAACGGGAAAATACGAACTGTAGTAAATATACCCCACTGTCCGAAATAATCGGTCTCTTAATACAATGTATCAATAAAAGTTAAATTTTATTTCATTTTTGTGCACCTAGCAGTATAACTCCATTTTCTTCTTGTGTATTAGGTGTTATTCATGGTTGTCTTAGGTAGCACCCCCGACATGAGATTATAGGATTTTTCCAGATATATTAATCGGGGTCCTCCCCAGATATTTTCTTATGGAATTTTGAGAGTGCAGATTTTTCTTTGTTTCTTGTTGTCGTATAACAATATCCTGTACCCAGGGACCAAGACATGAGTATGCCCAAACATGACTGAAATTTCTTAGTCATGCTCCCACCTGCCTGATCTTCAGGCTGGGAAGTCCACCGTCATGCCAAGGATTTTGAGGGAACCGAACCATGCACAAGCAATAGTGGGTCTTAAATCTTTACACACAGCAAAAGGCGTAGCTTTGAGTGTAGTCTCAATCTTGTGGTCGGCCGGCTCTTTTAAAGCGGTGGACCCAGGGACAGGCAAAACCACTTTTTTAGACAACCTAGAAACAGAAGCGTCTACTACCAGTGGGTTTTCCCACTTTTTCCTATCCTCATCAAGGAAAGGAAAAGCAATGAGAACCCTTTTAAGGATCTGGAACTTTTTCTCTGGGTTGTCCCAGGAATTTTCAAACAATGCGTTTAATTCCTTAAACGCAGGGAATGTAAGGGAGGATTTCTTATTGTCAGTAAAGTAAGCCTCCTCTACTGGCTCAGGTACCTTATCAGTAATGTGTAAAATATCCCTTATAGCCTCAATTATGAGTTGCACCCCTTTAGCAAGGGATGTCTCCCCCCCCCCCAGTATATCCCCCTCACCGTATCCTGTATCAGAGTCGGTATCCGTGTCGACTTGCATTATTTGGGCAAGGGCATACTTTTTAGGATATATCAGGGGTCTTAGATGAGGTAGCTGGAGCAGAATACGGCAAAACCTCTACAGATCTTTTCAAAACCTGTGTTTCAGTCTCATTATGAGCTATCCTAGATGAAATCTGGGATATCATTCCCTTAAGAGAAGACACCCTATGGGGGTTCGGATTCAGAAGGCTGAGACAGTATATTGCATTCCGGAGTACATGGAATAGAAACATAGAATTTGACAGCAGATAAGAACCACTTGGCCCATCTAGTCTGCCCCGTAGACTCCTCTGGAGAGGACACACCCTAGTCCCTAGACATGGCAATGTGATTAGTGATGTGCACCGGAAATTTTTCGGGTTTTGGTTTTGGATTCGGTTCCGCGGCCGTGTTTTGGATTCGGACGTGTTTTGGCAAAACCTCCCTTAAAAATTTTTGTCGGATTCGGGTGTGTTTTTGGATTCGGGTGTTTTTTTTTTCAAAAACAGCTTAAATCATAGAATTTGGGGGTAATTTTGATCCCATAGTATTATTAACCTCAATAACCATAATTTCCACTCATTTCCAGTCTATTCTGAACACCTCACAATATTATTTTTAGTCCTAAAATTTGCACCAAGGTCGCTGGATGACTGTGCCGGCCACTTGGGTCACTTAGCTTAAACACCTGGCCCATCTAGGAGTGGCACTGCAGTGTCAGACAGGATGGCACCAAACAGCACATGATGCAAAGAAAAGAGAAAAAGAGGTGCAAGATGGAATTGTCCTTGGGCTCTCCCACCCACCCTTATGTTGTATAAACAGGACATGCACACTTTAACAAACCCATCATTTCAGCGACAGGGTCTGCCACACGACTGTGGCTGAAATTACTGGTTGGTTTGGGCCCCAACCAAAAAAGAAGCAATCAATCTCTCCTTGCACAAACTGGCTCTACAGAGGCAAGATGTCGACCTCCTCATCATCCTCCGATGCCTCACCCCTTTCACTGTGTACATCCCCCTCCTCAGAGTATTAATTCGTCCCCACTGGAATCCACCGTCACAGGTCCCTGTGTACTTTCTGGAGGCAATTGCTGGTAAATGTCTCCACAGAAAAATTGATTATAATTCATTTTGATGAACATCATCTTCTCCACATTTTGTGGAAGTAACCTCGTACGCCGATCGCTGACAAGGTGACCGGCTGCACTAAACACTCTTTAGGACTACACGCTGGAGGGGGGCAACTTAGGTAAAATAAAGCCAGTTTGTGCAATGGCCTCCAAATTGCCTCTTTTTCCTGCCAGTATACGTACGGACTGTCTGACGTGCCTACTTGGATTCTGTCACTCATATAATCCTCCACCATTCTTTCAATGGTGACAGAATCATATGCAGTGACAGTAGATGACATGTCAGTAATCGTTGGCAGGTCCTTCAGTCCGGACCAGATGTCAGTTTTCGCTCCTGACTGCCCTGCATCACCGCCAGCTGGTGGTTTTAGAAATGTAATCCTTTTCCTGGCAGCTCCAGTGGCGGTAGAAAATTAAGGAGGAGCTGTTGGCAGGTCACGTTCCGCTTGACTTGACAATTGTCTCACCAGCAGGTCTTTGAACATCTGCAGAGTTGTGTCTGCCGGAAAGAGAGATACAACATAGGCTTTAAACCTAGGACCGAGCACGGTGGCCAAAATGTAGTGCTCTGATTTCAACAGATTGACCACCCGTGAATCCTGGTTAAGCGAATGAAGGACTCCATCCACAAGTCCCACATGCCTAGCGGAATCGCTCTGTTTTAGCTCCTTCAATCTCTCCAGCTGCTTCTGCAAAAGCCTGATGAGGGTAATGACCTGACTCAGGCTGGCAGTGTCTGAACTGACTTAACGTGTGGCAAGTTCAAAGGCTTGCAGAACCTTGCACAACGTTGAAATCATTCTCCACTGTGCTTGAGTCAGGTGCATTCCCCCTCCTTTGTCTATATCGTAGGCAGATGTATAGGCTTGAATGGCCTTTTGCTGCTCCACCATCCTCTGAAGCATATAGAGGGTTGAATTCCACCTCGTTACCACCTCTTGCTTCAGCTGATGGCGGGGAATGTTTCGGAGTGTTTGCTGGTGCTCCAGTCTTCGGCACGCGGTGGCTGAATGCCGAAAGTGGCCCGCAATTCTTCCACCGACAGCATCTCTTGCATGCCCCTGTTGTTTTTTTTTTAAATTCTGCACCACCAAATTAATTGTATGTGCAAAACATGGGACGTGCTGGAATTTTCCCACATGTAATGCACGCACAATATTGGTGGCGTTGTCCGATGTCCCAAATCCCCAGGAGAGTCCAATTGGGGTAAGTCAATCTGCGATGATGTTCCTCAGTTTCCGTAAGAGGTTGTCAGCTGTGTGCCTCTTATGGAAAGCGGTGATAAAAAGCGTAGCCTGCCTAGGAACGAGTTGGCGTTTGCGAGATGCTGCTACTGGTGCCGCCGTTGCTGTTGTTGCTGCGGGAGGCAATACATCTACCCAGTGGGCTGTCACAGTCATATAGTCCTGAGTCTGCCCTGCTCCACTTGTCCACGTGTCCGTGGTTAAGTGGTCATTGGGTACAACTGCATTTTTTAGGACACTGGTGACTCTTTTTCTGACGTCTGTGTACATTCTCGGTATCGCCTGCCTAGAGAAGTGGAACCTAGATGGTATTTGGTACCGGGGACACACTACCTCAAGAAATTCCAAGTCCCTGTGAACTAACGCCGGATACCGGGTGCACGTCTAACACCAACACAGCTGCCAAGGCCTGAGTTATCCGCTTTGCAACAGGATGACTGCTGTGATATTTCATCTTCCTCGCAAAGGACTGTTGGACAGTCAATTGCTTACTGGAAGTAGTACAAGTGGTCTTCCGACTTCCCCTCTGGAATGATGATCGACTCCCAGCAGCAAGAACAGCAGCGCCAGCAGCAGTAGGCGTTACACTCAAGAATCCATCGGAGGAATCCCAGTCAGGAGAGGACTCGTCAGACTTGCCAGTGACATGGCCTGCAGGACTATTGACGTTCCTGTCTAAGGAGGAAATTGACACTGAGGGAGTTGGTGGTGTGGTTTGCAGGAGCTTGGGTACAAGAGGAAGAAGGGATTTAGTTGTCAGTGGCTGTCACCCAAAGTTTTTGAACTTGTCAATGACTTCTGATGAATGCGCTCCAGGTGACGTATAAGGGAGGATGTTCCTAGGTGGTTAACGTCCTTACCCCTACTTATTACAGCTTGACAAAGGCAACACACGGCTTGACACCAGTTGTCCGCATTTCTGTTGAAATAATTCCACACCGAAGAGGTGATTTTTTTGGTATTTTGATCAGGCATGTCAATGGCCTTATTCATCCCACGGACAACAGGTGTCTCCCCGGGTGCCTGACTTAAACAAACCACCTCTCCATCAGAATCCTCCTGGCCAATTTCCCCCTCAGCGCCAGCAACACCCATATCCTCATCCTGGTGTACTTCAACAGTGACATCTTCAATTTGAATATCAGGAACTGTACTGTGGGTGCTCCTTCCAGCACTTGCAGGGGGCGTGCAAATGGTGGAAGGAGCCACCTCTTCCCGTCCAGTGTTGGGAAGGTCAGGCTTCGCAACCGACACAATTGAACTCTCCTTGGGGATTTGTGGTTTAGAAGAACGCACAGTTCTTTGCTGTGCTTTTGCCAGCTTAACTCTTTTCATTTTTCTAGCGGGAGGATGAGTGCTTCCATCCTCATGTGAAGCTGACCCACTAGTCATGAGGAACATAGGAGAGGGCCTTAGCCGTTCCTTGCCACTCCGTGTCGTAAATGGCATATTGGAAAGTTTACGCTTCTCCTCAGATGCTTTTGATTTAGATTTTTGGGTCATTTTACTGAACTTTTGTTTTTTGGATTTTACATGCTCTCTACTATGACATTGGGCATCGGCCTTGGCAGACGACGTTGATGGCATTTCATTTCACGCTCGGCTCTTTATTTGGAATCCGAATCTCGCGAGAATCCGACAGCGGGATGATGACTTTTTCCCCCGTTCGGGTTTTGCGCGTTAGGCGGGAAGAACCGAGGCTGCCTCGGACCCGTGTAAACCACATGAAGTTCGGGGGGGTTCGGATCTCGACGAACCGAACCCGCTCATCTCTATGTGAGATATAAACATATATACACACACACACACACACACACACACACACACACACACACACACACACACACACACACACACACACACACACACACACACACACACGAAAATGTCAGACACTGTGTCTCTCTGAAGGTACTTGGGGGAAACTGAGTATAAGGAGCCAGCACACACAGCGCCCCAGTAGGCAGTTATTAAGATACTGTAAATGCCTGGCGCTGACTGAGTAACCTTAATAGATTAAACAGTGAATAACACTTCCCCCCCCCAACCTTCTGTAACACCCTGGTATCGCAGAGGATAACTGGAGTTAAGTGGAGGGCAGAGCTCCCTGTCAGCGTCTCTGTAGTGTGATCTGCAGTGAGAAAATGGCACTGGTGAGTGCTGGATCCACTCTGAGCAGAAGCCCCGCGCCCTGTAATGGCACGTCTTCCCGCATTTATTATGTTATACTGGCCTGAGGTATGTTTGTTGCTAACAGTGGGATTAGCCCCTGTTAGCTCAGTGACCAGTGTTGGGGTATTGGCCCCCCCCACAGCACCGCACAACTGTAACTCTGAGCCCTCCGAAGCGCAGCATCAGCGCTCCCACCCTTGTACCGGCGTCATACTCACCACTGCATCTTCTGGCTCTGTTAGGGGGTGGTGGCAGTGCTGCGGGAGCGAGCGGTCGCCTCGGCGGCTTGCGATCAACACCCTCAGGAGCTCAGTTCCCTGTCAGCGGAGATAGGGGGGATAGTAGGATTCAACCCTTGAGGTTAATGGCTCCTAAGTCCCATGAAGCAGGGAGGCTGTTGCCAGCAGTCTTCCTGTACCTAACAGCTCTTAAAAAATAATAAAACTAGAAAAGCCCCTAGGAGCTCCCCTAGCTGTGACCGGCTCCACCGGGCACATTTTCTAAACTGGGTCTGGTAGGAGGAGCATAGAGGGAGGAGCCAGCCCACACTATTAAACCCTTAAAGTGCCCATGGCTCCCAAGGGACCCGTCTATACCCCATGGTCCTAATGTGGACCCCAGCATCCACTAGGACGTAAGAGAAATCCCGACAGTCAGCATGCCGATAGGCAGGGACTATTTCCACTCGTGGGTGTCCACGACAGCCATAGAGAAGGAATACGTCACTGAACCCGCAGCGTGGTGAGTGCAGCAAGCCCGCAAGAGGCTTCTTTCGGAACCCCCCCCCCCCCCCCCCCCCCCTTCCCATCTCCCTGCCGGCATTCTGCGGCCAGGATCCCGGCATCGGGATGCTGAGCGCCGGGATCCCTGCCGCCGGTAACACAACCCCAACCCTGGGGAATTCCTATTGCCAGATCAATATTGTATTGAGCACTGCTCATAAGAGTTCTATGCCATTTTCTGGTCAAACGGTATTCCTTGCTAATCCAACGGATTTTTAACTAAATTCCAGTCTGCCTTTTGGACTGGACTAGTGTTTGCTGGTGGTGTTAAGGTGATTCTGTAGGCTTAATGAGAAGTTAGATGTGTGTATATGAAGGGATGTGTCCAGGGCCGGTGCAAGGTCTCTCGAGACCCTAGGCAAAACTTCTGCCTACTGCCCCTTCCCCCTACCTGCCCTTCAGGAGAAAGGCATACTGTTGCTCTCCCCCACCCCGTATGTTGTATGGCTGCTCCCTTCTCCCCATCTCCCCAGTCTGTGTGGGCTCCAGCTGCCCCCCCCCCCCCCCACTTTTTTAAATGTCTTCTGTTCTATCCCCTCCACCATCTGTGTGCATGCCAGCTACTCCTCTCCGCCCCCCCCCCCCCCCCCCCCCCCCCAGACTGCTGCTCTCCCTCTCATTTCTTATTAAATGCAGAGAGTGCGTTGTGCAGCCACCTTACCTGCAGGCTGCGATGCAGAGTTGGGACTGAGTAGTCTGTGAAAGAGCCTGGAATGAAGAGCAGCACTGCATGTCACCCCCAGCCAGGACTCCAGGAGTTGTCAAAGTTACTGCCTGTGCCAGGTGGAGCTGGATGCTGCAATACAGGAACTTGGCAGTCGCAGCTATTGTAGATACGAGTGCCAGGGGGAGTGCGGCTGCTATGAGATGTAGGACCACACTACCTTTTTCATGCAGCTGTAACAGGCCGCCCCTTCAGGTCCCGGCGCCCCTAGGCAGCTGCCTAAAGCTGCCTAGTGGAAGCTCCGGCCCTGGATGTGTCTTAGAATTTGATAGACCTTTTTTTTTGTTAAATTTCCATTTTATGTGAACTAACTCTTTAAATGGAATACATACTGTTTACCGGCGGCATACTAAAATACTGATCGCGGCACCCAGGCCGCCAGTATCCCAGCAGCGGGGCAAGCGCTAGAAAGCCCCTTGCAGACTCGCTACGCTCGCCACACTGCGGGCACGGTGACTCGCTGCGCTCGCCACAGGTTATATTCTCCCTTTGTGGGGGTCGTGGACACCCACTGAGGGAGAAAAGTCTGTGGCGTCAGTATTCCGGCGGTGGCATTTCATTGTCTATCGGGATTCCGGTGTCGAAATTGTGACCGCCGGGATCCCGATAGGCAGTCTCGTGATTGCCTCCCCTTTAAATGTGCCAATTTACGAATTCGGTAATACCGACACCGGCATCCCGATAGCCTGAAACCCTGACAGGGGCGCTGGAGCAAAATAACCCTAATTTTGACCCTCCATTCCTGCAGCCTAAACCTCCCCCTGCAGGCTAACCCTATCCCTCCCGGCATACTTACATTCGGGATTCCGATGTCGGCACTCTGACAGCTGTCGAGATTATGGAAACAGTATTTTGATTGCTATGATCCCGTACGCCATGATGTCAACTACATCTCCAATGTCACAACTGAGGGCTGGTACTGACCAGGGGGAAGCCTCAGTTGTAGGGGCTGAGGTATATGTGTACCTGGGAGGCAGTACAGGGTTCTTGGACATACAGGGTACCTTTAGAACAAATGCCCGAAGGCGTGACCAAGACAACGAAGGAAAGTTCAAAGGTTTTATTAAACACAGTTCAGAGGAATACTGATGATAGAAAACCGATGGAGACTTGGGATCGATGGCGGAACACCGATGGAGACTTGGGATCGATGGCGGAACACCGATGGAGACTTGGGATCGATGGCGGAACACCGATGGAGACTTGGGATCGATGGCGGAACACCAATGGTGACTTGGGATCGATGGCGGAACACCGATGGTGACTTGGGATCGATGTCGGAACACCGATGGTGACTTGGGATCGATGGCGGAACACCGATGGTGACTTGGGATCGATGGCGGAACACCGATGGTGACTTGGGATCGATGACGGAACACCGATGGTGACTTGGGATTGATGGCGGAACACCGATGGCCACTGGAGATCGATGGTGGACCATCGATGGTTACTGGCAGGGCAGAGCACTGCTGGAAGCTGGTGTCGGTAACTGTCAGTCACAGGATGCAATGATGAGACACTGCAGAGTCAGGCTGTACTGCAGAGAAAGTCCATGGGAGGACTGCACACTGGGATCACTGGCTGGCTGATTAAGCAGAGTCTAGAGTGCAGCTGCTGGGTAATTAGGTAGAAACCAGAGTGCAGCTGATAGGCTGAAAAGCAACATGTGATTAAAGCAAACATGGCTGCGCCCATGTTTGCTTTTGGAGGGAAAGATTGTTTGTAACTTGCAGACAGACAGTGCAGATGGAATCCAGGCTTGGAACACTGGGACAGTCTCAGGAGGCATTTGGAAGGTAAATACTGATAAGGAATTACCTGGATCGTGACAGCACCCCCTCCTTTAGGAGTGGCCCCAGGACACTTCTTATAAATTCTTTACCTGAACAAATGGAAGGATCTAGATTGAATCCTGATGAACTTGAACTGGCTGGAACCAGAGGAGACTGTACCGGACTTATAGACAAGACCAAATTAAGTCCAGACAAACTTGAACCGGTTGAGACCGGCAGAGACTTTAGACCGACGGATAGGACCGGATTAGATCCGAAGGTATTGGAATCGGCTGGAACCGAAGGAGGCTGATCCGGACAGACGGATGGGACCGGATTGGGTCCAGAAAAGCTTGAACCGGCTGGGACCGGAGGAGTCTTTGGATTGACGGTTGAATCAGCTGGAACTGAAGGAGTCTTTGGACCTACGGATGGAACCGGATTGGGTCCAGAGATATTGGAATCGGCTGGAACCGAAGGAGTCTTTAGACAGACGGATGAAACCGGATTGAGTCTAAAGACAGTTGAATCAGCTGAAACTGAAGGAGTCAGAATCCGGTTAGAACCGGAATGAGTGGTATCCGAGTGTTCAGTTAGACCATCCTGGACCTGGTCCATGCTGGATGCCAACAGGGTGGTGCTCTCCGACGACGGCAAACGAGTTCATAACTGCATCTGTAGCACAAAAATTTCCATCTGGGAACTTGGCTATGGATACTTCTCTTGGGACTGAAACTTTGGTGACCCCTCCTGGGGTTGATGAATCAGACACCTCTCTCAGGGTTGTTTTCTCCAGCACCCCTCCTGGGGTTGACAGATCAGAAACTCCTTTTGAGAAGACTCATATGCCCCTACTAGAGCTTGAACATTGGATATCCCTCCTTGGGCTGTAGACACAGACGCCCCTCCTTGGGCTGTAGACACAGACGCCCCTCCTTGGGCTGTAGACACAGACGCCCCTCCTTGGGCTGGGAAGATGGTCAGTGCTTACTGTCACAACTGAGGGCTGGTACTGACCAGGGGGAAGCCTCAGTTGTAGGGGCTGAGGTATATGTGTACCTGGGAGGCAGTACAGGGTTCTTGGACATACAGGGTACCTTTAGAACAAATGCCCGAAGGCGTGACCAAGACAAGGAAGGAAAGTTCAAAGGTTTTATTAAACACAGTTCAGAGGAATACTGATGATAGAAAACCGATGGAGATTTGGGATCGATGGCGGAACACCGATGGAGACTTGGGATCGATGGCGGAACACCGATGGTGACTTGGGATCGATGGCGGAACACCGATGGTGACTTGGGATCGATGGCGGAACACCGGTGGTGACTTGGGATCGATGGCGGAACACCGACGGTGACTTGGGATCGATGGCGGAACACCGACGGTGACTTGGGATCGATGGCGGAGCACCGATGGTGACTTGGGATCGATGGCGGAACACCGATGGTGACTTGGGATCGATGACGGAACACCGATGGTGACTTGGGATTGATGGCAGAACACCGATGGTCACTGGAGATCGATGGTGGAACACCGATGGTTACTGGCAGGGCAGAGCACTGCTGGAAGCTGGTGTCGGTAACTGCCAGTCACAGGATGCAATGATGAGACACTGCAGAGTCAGGCTGTACTGCAGAGAAAGTCCATGGGAGGACTGCACACTGGGATCACTGAAGACAATTGAAGCACTGACATCTTTCCACCCCAGGAACAAGATATTTATACCAGCTGGGAAACAGGGATTGGCTGGCTGATTAAGCAGAGTCTAGAGTGCAGCTGCTGGGTAATTAGGTAGAAACCAGAGTGCAGCTGATAGGCTGAAAAGCAACATGTGATGAAAGCAAACATGGCTGCGCCCATGTTTGCTTTTGGAGGGAAAGATTGTTTGTAACTTGCATGTGAGCTTTAACCATGAAGCTGCCAGAATCACAGTGAAGAGTTTTGAGACAATGAGATGCAGCGTGCTGCAGGCAGACAGTGCAGATGGAATCCAGGCTTGGAACACTGGGACAGTCTCAGGAGGCATTTGGAAGGTAAATACTGATAAGGAATTACCTGGATCGTGACATCCAATTTACAATAGCTTGGCTATTACCATTTTGATAGTTGAAGAACATTATTCTCTGAAAACTACAGCTATTGTATATACTGAGAACTACAGTACTGTCTTTGGTTTAAATAATTGAAATTTCGAACTCAACGTGGATACTTTGATTAAGTCTAAGCTTTACTGTATTATACTGAATATCAATAGAGAAAAAAATCTATGCCATCTGCATAGATATGTTTTGCTTGGACATCTGTTAGTATTTAAAGAATATATAAAATATTTAAATAATCTAAAATATAAAGAACCCTAAGCTATAGGTATGTTTTCTTTTGTATTGTAATGCAGGTTTTGCACTAGTATAATTGCACAAGATGAAGAAGGAAATATTTACCATGGCAGAAATTTGGACTATCCATTTGTAGATCTATTAAAAAACCTGACTGTCGATTTGGATTTCATAAGGGATGGAAAGGTACATAATGTGCACAGAACTTTCTTTGTCCACTGTTGGAGAAGTTAGTCATTAGCCTTATATTACTTAGTATAAGGAATCCAGTATCCACATATGTCACATATTATCGGAATAATGAAAGGTTATCACTTCTTTCCAGATTGTATATACAGGAACCACCTTTCTAGGCTATGTCGGACTGTGGACTGGTCAAAGCCCATACAAGTTCACTGTGTCTGGAGATGCAAGAGGTACATAGCAATGATCAAATCAATTGTCTTTAGAAATAGCATTATATATATTTCATGTTTACGAAAGAAGTGCTAACTCGGCATATAAATAAAAAAAAATAGTGGTTTCAAAATCTTCGTTTAAGTTTAGAAATGAAGTATGAAAAAAATAGAAAAGAAAGCTGTCAATCATTTTATTCATTTGTTCTCCACTTTCCTTTGTCCTGTATTGATAAATAGGCTACTTTTATTTGGTCCTGAAGTGTGGCATTATACAGTACTTGGATATTAACCATGTAAGAAATAAGGATAATTTAAACACTTTATCTAGGATCAAATTTATTGCAGCCCTAATAAAATTATTAAACCCTTTCCGTCTTTGCACCCTGAAATGCCCAAGGCACGTAGAGACACACGTACATGGATGTCTAACTGTGTAAGAACCCGGTTGGTCCAACATGGGATACACTTTAAGGGTGTTTGAAAAAAGTGCAGTGATATCATAAAGACATCTAGGACCAGAGTCTACAGCACTGCGGGCGCTGACAGAGAGAAGGGGGTTCGGACAGTGCCTGCACACGGGGGCCTCTCCTTCCTTAATCTGCCCCTGGTTGTAGGTTATACAGAGCGCACCTTATGTTATGAAAGTGCAAAATGACGCCACGGAAATGCATTTGAGAGTGATATTAAATCACCCCTTACAGCGCATCGAGTGCTTCTGCAGACCTCCCCTCAAGTCCTATCTCTTTTTTATCAGAGGAAATTGGAATTCACCTACAGAAAAAAAACATTAGGGTATATTTCCCTATTAACTACATATCATTCAGCACTGAGCACTGTGTGCAATGCAATAGTAACAGGGCAGTTGTACAAATTGATTTATTTACATCTATGAAAGCAACTGTAACTGTCTGCAATTCATCTGCCCGCAGAGCGTGGGGAGTGGTGGAAAAATGCCATTTCTGCTTTTTTTAAGAGAAGTTCTCCTGTCAGCTGGTTAATCAGAGATGTAAGTATACTGTGATCTAACTCTAATAATGTATTACACTTTCACATAATGGAATGTTCTATTTAAAGAAAGAACAAGATATTTGTAACATTTTTTCTACAAAGTACATACAGTATAGTATGTTGGATGGATTGCTTACTAGTCTTTGCCATAATGAATTAATACAATTACCATAGACGCATTGCTATTAGAGCAATATCAATGTTTATATTAAAATTAGGGGGCATTTTTAAAATTAGGGGCTTCTAAAAATAAAGAGGGGAGATGTTGCCCGTAGCAACCAACCAGGTTCTAGATATCATTTATCAAGTACATTCTATAACAGGAGTAGGCAACCTGTGGCATTCCAGCCACTGTGGAACTACACATCCCAGGATGCCCTGCCAAAGTTTTAGCATGACATAACAGCAAAATTGTATTAGGACATGCTGGGATGTGCAGTTCCACAGCAGCTGGAGTACAATTGTTTTTTCAGTTTAGAAACTTTCATAAATCTACCACTAGAAGCTAGCTTTACTGTACTAGCCTGCAGTTCAGTCAAAGCCGCTGATGAACGTGCTCTGACCGTTGGATTTAAAGTGGCAACATGCTGGTTTAGCATCTATTTATTGTGCAGCTTAAAATCCATTGGCCACAGCATGTTCATCAGCAGTTTTGGCAAACTAGAAGGAAAATGTCAAAGACCAAACCCTGCTACTTGGTTGGCACTGAGGGCTCACAGTAGGTGCTCTTGCATTCCTTCCATAATAAAATAGTTTTAACATGAACGCCTTAGTAAGTTTTACTGAACTACTCAATGTACAGCCAGCTTATACACTTGAATTACATTGCTAATAAATACAAATTATTAATTTAAAATTGTATTAATTGAAATTATTAATCCATAGATGAAGGACTTAGTGGAAGGACTTGCCTTGTAACTGAAGGGTTGGCCACTCTTGCTTTAGACCCATATGTGTACACAGGGCCTAATTCAGGTTGGATTGCAAAATCTGCTAAACAGCAGAATTTGCAATCCTTTGGATTGCATTCTGGGGGCCGCCCATCGCAGGGCAAGGCCGCCCAGCATGCTAACCGCCGCACCCCTCCCCATTTGATCACGCTGAAAAGGCGGTCGCACCGCAATATCAGCGTGACCGTAAAAAATGGGGCAGCCTCCTGCTTGCGCAGCCTGGCTGTGCCCGCTTGAGTCCCGGTGCCAGTTTTGTGATGGCAGCAGCTGTGTGAGACGTCACGCAGCCGCTCTGATCACGCCCCAGTCACGCCCCCTGTTTTTCTGTCACCGCACCTGTTTTGAAGACGCATTCCCACAACGCTCTGTCTCCGCCTTGGAAAAGGAGCATTAACAACCCCCTCCCCCTCGCAAATGCCTCTGCCTGGTTAAAAGGGAGAGGCGTTCACATTTTCTGTGGGGCACCGCAGAAAATGCAGGCACAGGTGAGGACGGGCCCTGCGCTTGCACCTGCATCCTTTTCGTATTTTTTGCAGTTGGATCGCGTATTGCGATCCAACCTGAATCAGGCCCACAGTACTTCTCACTATTTCAGAAAATCTAATGAGCAGAGCCTAATTCCATTGTATGCATCTCTCTGTGCCAGGCATTGAGTGACGCCAGAAATTTTCAGGCTGCTGCTCTACAGCTCTCCAAGACCCCGATTATTGCTGAGACATATTACATCATGGGCGGCACACAGCCAAGAGAGGGCTTGGTAATCACAAGAAACAGGGATGGACCTGCTGATCTCTGGCCTTTGGATACCTTAAGAGGAGAGTGAGTGACTACTGACAACAACCTAATCAAGGAATCTGATTTCAATATTATTGTCTACCCCAATCTACATTATTGTCTGTTGTAATTCTGTTTTATATATTTGCTGTAACCAAATGCTTTGGGGAGTGTTTATTTATAAACTATATATTATTCAATGAGCAAGCAAAGGGTAAAACCAGTCAAAAAACACTATCATACTGCAAACATTCTAAGCTTCATAGTGATTCTTTTGCAGATCATGTCCTTTACCTTTTTTCCCCTTTACTTATTTCTGCACATTTGCTATGTCAGCCAGTGTGTACTGACCATATCCTTACCTCCCAACATGACCCTCTCCAGGAGGGACACAATGCTCTGTCCCTGGACTTCCCTCTTAATTTATGATTGCCGTCACCTGTGCTAAAACACCTTTCTTATCCATTCACCTGTTCAGCACAGGTGATGGCAATCATACATTAAGAGAAAAAGTCCAGGAGCAGAGCATTGTGTCCCTCCTGGAGAAGGTCATGCTGGGAGGTATGCATATCCATTCCTATATACTGTACTTGTCATTAGGATTAATTGTCAGCTTTCATTACTTATACAACTTTTAGACTTACTTCAAAATTCTGGGTTTTTGCACATGAGCAAACATCAACCCAGGATTTCTGTATGTCTGAAAGGACACAACCTGGGACCTAAGTCCCTGACCCTTTTCCTTACCCGGGTCAGGCTGACACCCAGGATACTACAGGCTTGCTGGACCTGGCAATTTCCCGGGTCTGATGTTTGAAAGGGGCATTAGTGAACATCTCTAATTAGGGGTTGCTGGTCTATCTTGTAATAATATAATCGCTATGCACTCTAATGGTGGGTTCACACTGATAGATACTGTATATCTGCAGATCAACTGATCTGCAGATATATCTATGGACGAATCGGGCAGTGAGCTGTGCATACACACTGCCCGATCCATCGGGGACAGATGTCATGAACTGGGCGGGCGTGAACACACGCCCGTCCAGTTCAGCTGTCAATCACTGTACACATGCTGCGGCGGCCGGCGGTGATTGACAGCTGAACTGGGCAGGCGTGTGTTCACGCCCGCCCAGTTCATGACGTCTGTCTCTGACGGATCAGGCAGTGTGTATGCACAGCACACTGCCCGATCCGTCCATAGATATATCTGCAGATCAGTTGATATATATCTATCAATGTGTACCCACCATTAACTGTTACAAGCAATGGACAGACCGTGAAGGTTCCTATTAAACTGTTATTTAATCCAGTGCTCACTTTTACATGAAGGAAATGTTCTTTGAATATAGGGAAGCACCACAACACAATGTTAAAGTCAGTGTAACAGATTAGATACTAATGGGGGGGTTGTAGAGCTACCATTGGGGGTAATTCTGAGTTGATCGCAGCAGCAAGTTTGTTAGCAATTGGGCAAAACCATGTGCACTGCAGGGGGGGCAGATATAACATTTGCAGAGAGAGTTAGATTTGGGGGGGTTATTTTGTTTCTGTGCAGGGTAAATACTGGCTGCTTTATTTTTACACTGCAATTTAGATTTCAGTTTAAATACACCCCATCCAAATCTAACTCTCTCTGCACATGTTATATCTGCCCCTCCTGCAGTGCACATGGTTTTGCCCAACTGCTAACAAAATTGGTGCTGCGATCAACTCGGAATTAGGCCCATTGTGGCATCACTTGGCACTGCATTTAGCAGAAGGAGAATGTAGCATCAGCAGACCTCATAATAGTAATCAATGGGTATTTGCTAGTACTGATGTTGCACATAATACTGGCTGCAAAATCATGTATTTTTTATTTAAAATTTCAATACAAACGATAAGAGAAAAAAAACAAAATACAACAATGTCATCAAGTAGACATGCATATAATGTATAGTACAATGCAAAAGTGATGGCTATTTTCTCCAATATAAGCACTGGTACAGACAAATATAAAAGAAACAAAAAATACCATGTACAGATGAACTTGACCGACAAAATATGCAAACAGGCACAGAATTTATCAAAGCAGAATATATCAGGTTCAACATAATACAAAAAGGTAGTGACTCATACAAGTGAAAAGCAATAGCAGAGCCAGCTTCGCCACTCAGGAGCTCGGCATACAAATGTTTCCTATGGGCAAGACCTACGAGATCGTTGCATCACCAGTGTCTTTACTCAAACTTGATTGGCACCACCTATCCTATTAGCATGGAAATTTAGGCATGGAAAACACATGTTTAAAACTTCTAATTCTATGTCTAATCGCATCATTTGCCAAGGCTCTCCACTTTAGTAGATCAGGGGGCTATACCACAAACCACGTGCAAGCAATTATGACTGTAGCTAGTGTGGTGAGACAAAAAAATTATCTGTATAACATCACCAAGTGCGTCTCTTCTAAAACAAAACCAAATAGGCATATTCTAGGATCAAAACCAGGAAGGGAGGGAGCCGTAAGCAAAATATCATCCCATACCTGAGTCCAGAAAGGAGACCCCTTAGGGCAATCCCATAGGAGGTGCCAAAAAACAGCATTCTCTGCACAGCATTTAGGACAAAGGGATTCAGCTCTAAGAGCAGCCCACAGCAAGGCAACAGGTGTACAATATACTGTACTCTGTGAAGAATATTAACATGTACCTCCTGGTATCTAGTATAGGGAGTGGAGTATTGAATAGATCCTAAAATCTGTACCCAATGTTTATCAGAGAGTGGGCCTATATCAGCCTCCAACTTTGCATTGAGGGGATCGAGTTGTCCTGAAATCTTTTAAGCATTAAGAGTAGTGTATGCAGACAGAGGATACTTGACCCCTAGAGCTCAAACTTGTCAGGAGCGACTTAATAAGAAAAGGTGATAAAGTAGGAGTTGTGTGGTTAAACTAAGTTTGCACTCCATTGCATAGTTGCAGATATCTAAAGAAGGCCGTATTGGAGAGATTAGAGTCACTTTGCAGCTGTGTGAAGGCCTTAAAGCTTCCGTCAGACAAAATTACCCCTCAGAAGCTACATAGTATCAGATGACAAATCAAACAGTTTGGGGTATGAACTATTTAAACCATAGGGGGGATTCACATCCAGGTCAGGCCAATTTTATAAAGGATATGAGCATACTGCCACACCAGTAAGGCCTGACATATAGTGGAGGTAAACCAGAAGGGGATAGACCAAAAAGCAAAAAAAGTAAAGGAGAGAAGGAGGGCCCCACCTGCTCAGCCAGGAAGCCCACCATTCTAAGTCCTATGGAACTGCTGGCCCTCTCAGAAAGATTGACAAATTGAGAAGCTATGTAATACATCCTAAGGATATAGGAAGACCCAGCCCCCGCATGCACGCGCATTGCAGCAAACAAGCCGATTCGCACCTAGATGTAGCCACATCTGTAGTTCCATTCAAAAAGTCGCATGCCTTGGCAGTGCCAAGTGACATCAACAGATAATTTTAAGTAATAAATAATGTATTTATGGATTCAGTATGATTGACCGGTGGTTGGGATGCCCGGCAGTCACAATACCGATGCAAGCATCCCGATGTTTGAAATTCCACAGGGGCAAAGTATGTTCCCTCCTCTGCTTATTCCCCTAACTCTCCCTTCCCGCAGCCTAACCTTAAGCTTCCCCCTTAGTGCCTAATCCTAAGCTCCCCACGGTGGTGCCCAAACCTAAACCCCCCTTGCCTGCAGCTTAACCTTAACCGGGTGGGATACCGGCTGCCAGGATTCCGGTGTTGGTCTCCTGACCCTGTGGGGATTCTGGCTTCGGCATTCTGACTGGCGGAATCCAGACAGCTGGCATCTTAACCACATCCCGTATTTATGATACACGGTGAGAGGAGCATTGTATTGTTGCTGATTTTAGTTAACCATATATGTATATTTTTTATGAATTTCCATTGCTGTACTTTTATTCTTGCATTTTCAAAACAGAGTAAATTTCACAATCAGTAGACTTATGCATATGGGACCTATATACTTATATTGTTATTAGTTTTAATATTGATATACTAAATGTTTGAAAATATACACAGTACCACTATCAAGAGCGAACCAGATAAACTAGTTATAGAAATAGCTCCATTTAAGTAGTTACCGTTAGGTAGCGTAGCTTTTGGTGAAATTAAATCTTAAACAAAAAAAATATTTCTTGCAAACTGATTTGCACTGTATGAAAAGAGCACTGTTTGCTGTATTACAGGTTGAGTATCCCTTATCCAAAATGCTTGGGACCAGAGGTATTTTGGATATGGGATTTTTCCGTATTTTGGAATAATTCAGAATCAGAATGAGATATCAAGGTGATGGGACCTTAGTCTAAGCACAGAATGCATTTATGTTACATATACACCTTATACACACAGCCTGAAGGTCATTTTAGCCAATATTTTTTATAAGTTTGTGCATTAAATAAAGTGTGTTTACATTCACGCAATTCATTTATGTTTCATATACACTTTATACACACAGCCTGAAGGTCATTTAATACAATATTTAAACAAAATGTGTGTACATTGAGCCATCAGAAAACAAAGGTTTCACTATCTCACTCTCACTCAAAAAAGTCCGTATTTCGGAATATTCCGTATTTCGGAATATTTGGATATGGGATACTCAACCTGTCTATGTATACACATTGTCATATGGCTGGAAATGCAAATGCTTTAGGATGTTGTACAGTAATGCTATATCTCTCTATGCATTCTTACCAGATGGTTCCATGTGGAGACAAATTATGACCACTGGACAACCCCACCTCCCTCTGATGACCGAAGGTATACAGTTATTGTGCTTGGGTCTAGGAAAACCTTTCTGCATCTTAAAACTCCTGTTAAGGATGTTAGTGCAATGTGTTCTTGACCAACTGCCTTACATTCTTGCCCGTAGAGTGTGTCCAAACATGAGAACAGAACACACCATCAGTCTTTTTTTTCCAATAAAATATTGTTGGTCAATTTTTGAGGTTTTGGTGATATTTCTAAATGAAATAGCTGTGACTTTGGTTACAGGTATCACCTTGACGTCTATATAATTGTTAATAATAATTTAGGGCACCATCTATAAACTTGACTAGAACACACTGCCCCTGGCATAACCTTCATTACAGTAATATGCATCAATAATTTACTTATTTTGTACTGAGAACCTGTTTATTAAATATTTATTTCTCTGACGTCCTAGTGGATGCTGGGGACTCCGTAAGGACCACTGGGAATAGACGGCTCCGCAGGAGACTGGGCACAATTAAAGAAAGATTCAGGACTATCTGGTGTGCACTGGCTCCTCCCCCTATGACCCTCCTCCAGACCTCAGTTAAGATTTCTGTGCCCGGCCGAGCTGGATGCACACTAGGAGGCTCTCCTGAGCTCCTAGAAAGAAAGTATATTTTAGGTTTTTTATTTTACAGTGAGACCTGCTGGCAACAGGCTCACTGCAACGAGGGACTAAGGGGAGAAGAAGCGAACCTACCTAACTGGTGGTAGCTTGGGCTTCTTAGGCTACTGGACACCATTAGCTCCAGAGGGATCGCACACAGGACCCGACCTCGTCGTCCGTTCCCGGAGCCGCGCCGCTGTCCCCCTTACAGAGCCAGAAGCAAGAAGTGTCCGGAAAATCGGCGGCTGAAGACTTCTGTCTTCTCCAAGGTAGCGCACAGCACTGCAGCTGTGCGCCATTGCTCCTCATGCACACCACACACTCCGGTCACTGATGGGTGCAGGGCGCTGGGGGGGGGCGCCCTGAGCAGCAATATTAACACCTTGGCTGGCAAAACTGACACCATATATAGCCCTAGAGGTTATATAGGTGTAAATTACCCCTGCCAGATTTACACAAACAGCGGGAGAAAGCCCGCCGAAAAAGGGGCGGAGCCATCTTCCTCAGCACACTGGCGCCATTTTCCCTCACAGCTCCGCTGGAAGGATCGCTCCCTGGCTCTCCCCTGCAGTCCTGCACTACAGAAAGAGAGGGGGGGCAATACATTTAGGCGCAGTATATATTTAATACAAGCAGCTATAGGGGAAAACACTCTGTATAGTGATATCCCTGTGTTATATAGCGCTCTGGTGTGTGCTGGCATACTCTCCCTCTATCTCCCCAAAGGGCTTTGTGGGGTCCTGTCCTCTGTCAGAGCATTCCCTGTGTGTGTGCTGTGTGTCGGTACTGCTGTGTCGACATGTATGATGAGGATAATGATGTGGAGGCAGAGCAAATGCCTGTGAATGTGATGTCACCCCCTGCGGGGTCGACACCTGTGTGGATGGACTTATGGAAGGAATTACGTGACCGTGTCAGCTCCTTACATAAAAGGTTTGACGACATAGGACAGCCGGCTACTCAGCTTGTGCCTGTCCAAGCGTCTCAAATGTCATCAGGGGCTTTAAAACGCCCGCTACCTCAGATGGCAGACACAGATGTTGACACGGATACCGACTCCAGTGTCGACGACGATGAGACTAGTGTACCTTCCAATAGGGCCACCCGTTACATGATTGAGGCAATGAAAAATGTATTACACATTTCTGATAGTACCCCAGGTACCACAAAAAAGGGTATTATGTTTGGTGAGAAAAAACTACCAGTAGTTTTTCCTGCATCTGAGGAATTAAATGAGGTGTGTGAGGAAGCGTGGACTTCCCCCGATAAGAAATTGATAATTTCTAAACGGTTATTGGCAGCGTACCCTTTCCCGCCAGAGGATAGGTCATGTTGGGAAACACCCCCTAGGGTAGATAAAGTGCTTACACGTTTATCAAAAAAGGTGGCACTACCGTCTCCGGATACGGCCGCCCTAAAGGAGCCTGCTGAGAGAAAGCAGGAGGCTACCCTAAAAGCTATATATACACACACGGGCATTATATTGCGACCAGCGATTGCATCGGCATGGATGTGCAGTGCTGCTGCTGCGTGGTCAGATTCCCTGTCGGATAATATTGATACTCTGGATAGGGACAATATTTTGCTGACAATAGAGCATATAAAAGACGCTGTCTTATACATGCGTGATGCACAGAGGGATATTTGCCGGCTGGCATAAAAAATAAGCGCAATGTCCATTGCCGCCAGAAAAAAGGCACATGGAAGTTTTGCCTTATAAGGGGAAAGCACCGTATTATCAAGTACAGTCCTTTCGGCCCCATAAAAACAAGAGGACTAGAGGCGCATCCTTTCTGCCGAGAGGCAAAGGTAGAGGGAAAAAACTGCAGCATACAGCCAGTTCCCAAGAGCAGAAGTCCTCCCCCGCGTCCGGTAAGTCCACAGCATGACGCTGGGGCTTCACAGGCGGACCCGGGTACGGTGGGGGCCCGTCTCAGAAATTTCAGCGCACAGTGGGCTCTCTCACAGGTGGATCCCTGGATCCTTCAAGTAGTATCTCAGGGGTACAGGCTGGGATTCGAGGCGTCTCCCCCCCGCCGTTTCCTAAAATCTGCCTTACCAGCAACTCACTCTGCCAGGGAGCCAGTGTTGGTGGCTATCCAAAAACTGTATTCACAGCAAGTGATTGTCAAGGTACCCCTCCTTCAACAAGGAAAGGGTTACTATTCCACAATGTTTGTGGTACCGAAACCGGACGGTTCGGTGAGACCCATCTTAAATTTATAATCCTTGAACACATATATCAAAAGATTCAAGTTCAAGATGGAATCGCTCAGGGCGGTTATTGCGAGCCTGGACGAGGGGGATTACATGGTCTCCCTGGACATCAAGGATGCCTACCTGCATGTCCCCATTTACCCTCCTCACCAGGAGTACCTCAGGTTTGTGGTACAGGACTGTCACTATCAGTTCCAGACGCTGCCGTTTGGGTTATCCACGGCACCGAGGGTCTTTACCAAGGTAATGGCCGAACTGATGATACTCCTTCGGAAGAAGGGGGTTTTAATTATCCCGTACTTGGACGATCTCCTGATAAAGGCGAGGTCCAAGGAACAGTTGTTAGTGGGGGTAGCACTTTCTCGGGAAGTGCTGCAGCAGCACGGCTGGATTCTCAATATCCCAAAGTCACAGCTGGTCCCGACGACACGTCTTTTGTTCCTGGGAATGATTCTGGACACAGACCAGAAAAAAGTGTTTCTTCCAGTGGGAAAAGCTGAGGAGTTGTCATCTCTAGTCAGAAACCTCCTAAAACCAGGACAGGTGTCGGTACATCAATGCACGCGGGTCCTGGGAAAAATGGTAGCTTCGTACGAAGCAATTCCATTCGGAAGGTTCCACGCAAGGATTTTCCAGTGGGACCTGTTGGACCAATGGTCCGGGTCGCATCTCCAGATGCAGCAGCGGATAACCTGGTCGGCAAGGACCAGGGTGTCACTACTGTGGTGGCTGCAGAGGGCTCATCTACTAGAGGGCCGCAGATTCGGAATACAGGACTGGGTCCTGGTGACCACGGATGCCAGCCTTCGGGGCTGGGGAGCAGTCACACAGGGAAGAAATTTCCAAGGGCTGTGGTCAAAATCAGGAGATTTCACTACACATAAATATCCTGGAGCTAAGAGCCATTTACAATGCCCTATGCCAAGCAAGTCCCCTGCTTCAAAACAAACCGGTTCTGATCCAATCAGACAACATCACGGCGGTCGCCCATGTAAACAGACAGGGCGGCACAAGAAGCAGGAGGGCAATGGCAGAAGCCTTCCTCAGCAGACACGACCTTCACCCGGGAGAGTGGGGGCTTCATCCAGAAGTCTTCCGATTGATTGTAAACCGTTGGGAAAGACCACAGGTGGATATGATGGCGTCCCGCCTCAACAAAAAGCTAAAAAGATATTGCGCCACGTCAAGGGACCCTCAGGCGATAGCTGTGGACGCTCGAGTGACACCGTGGGTGTACCAGTCGGTTTACGTGTTTCCCCCTCTGCCTCTTATTCCCAAGGTGCTGAGAATAATACGAAGGGGAAGAGTGAGAACTATACTCGTGGTTCCGGATTGGCCAAGAAGAACTTGGTACCCGGAACTTCAAGAGATGCTCTCAGAGGACCCATGGCCTCTACCGCTAAGGCGGGACCTGCCGCAGCAGGGGCCCTGCCTGTTCCAAGACTTACCGCGGCTGCGTTTGACGGCATGGCGGTTGAACGCCGGATCCTGAAGGAAAAAGGTATTCCGGAGGAAGTCATTCCTACCCTGATCAAGGCCAGGAAGGATGTGACTGCAACCCACTATCACCGCATTTGGCGGAAATATGTGGCTTGGTGTGAGGCCAGGAAGGCCCCAACGGAGGAATTTCAACTGGGTCGTTTCCTGCATTTCCTGCAAGCAGGGGTGACGATGGGCCTCAAATTGGGGTCCATTAAGGTCCAGATTTCGGCTCTGTCGATTTTTCTTTCAAAAGGAACTGGCTTCGTTGCCTGAAGTTCAGACTTTTGTCAAGGGAGTTCTGCATATTCAGCCTCCTTACGTGCCTCCTGTGGCACCTTGGGATCTCAATGTGGTTTTGGGATTCCTGAGGTCACATTGGTTCGAGCCACTTAAAACCGTGGATTTGAAATATCTCACGTGGAAAGTGGTCATGTTGTTGGCCCTGGCTTCGGCCAGGCGTGTATCAGAACTGGCGGCTTTGTCGTGTAAAAGCCCTTATCTGATTTTCCGTATGGATAGGGCAGAGTTGAGGACTCGTCCTCAGTTTCTCCCGAAGGTGGTATCAGCGTTTCACTTGAACCAACCTATTGTGGTGCCTGCGGCTACTAGGGACTTGGAGGATTCCAAGTTGCTGGACGTAGTCAGGGCCCTGAAAATTTATGTTTCCAGGACGGCTGGAATCAGGAAAACTGATTCGCTGTTTATCCTGTATGCACCCAATAAGCTGGGTGCTCCTGCTTCTAAGCAGACCATTGCTCGCTGGATTTGTAACACTATTCAGCTTGCGCATTCTGCGGTAGGACTACCGCAGCCAAAATCAGTAAAAGCCCACTCCACAAGGAAGGTGGGCTCATCTTGGGCGGCTGCCCGAAGGGTCTCGGCACTGCAACTTTGCCGAGCGGCTACTTGGTCAGGGTCTAACACTTTTGCTAAATTTTACAAATTTGATACCCTGGCTGAGGAGGACCTTGAGTTTGCTCATTCGGTGCTGCAGAGTCATCCGCACTCTCCCGCCCGTTTGGGAGCTTTGGTATAATCCCCATGGTCCTTACGGAGTCCCCAGCATCCACTAGGACGTCAGAGAAAATAAGAATTTACTCACCGGTAATTCTATTTCTCGTAGTCCGTAGTGGATGCTGGGCGCCCATCCCAAGTGCGGATTGTCTGCAATACTTGTAATTAGTTATTGTTCCACAAATCGGGTTGTTATTGCGAGCCATCTGTTCAGAGGCTCCGTTGTTATCATACTGTTAACCGGGGTTCATATCACGAGTTGTACGGTGTGATTGGTGTGGCTGGTATGAGTCTTACCCGGGATTCAAAATCCTTCCTTATTGTGTCAGCTCTTCCGGGCACAGTATCTTAACTGAGGTCTGGAGGAGGGTCATAGGGGGAGGAGCCAGTGCACACCAGATAGTCCTGAATCTTTCTTTAATTGTGCCCAGTCTCCTGCGGAGCCGTCTATTCCCCATGGTCCTTACGGAGTCCCCAGCATCCACTACGGACTACGAGAAATAGAATTACCGGTGAGTAAATTCTTATTTTATCTTATAATCTACAGTATTGTTATACCATATATTATATTGATGTTTACACTTATCATTATTTATTTTGCAGGACTCCAGCTATTAAAGCTCTAAATGCAACTGGACAAGCAAACATCAATACAGACTCTTTATATAAGGTTGGATTACTAATCACTTTTATTTTATTTCTCACTTTTAAATAGAGAAATCTGATTATTGGAAGATTCATATGAATTATTGCGAAATGATCACAACATATAATACTTTACACGTAAACCAACAGGAAAGGCCATAAAATGTGCTGGGCTCCATAAACTGACAGCTAACTCGTAAATTGGGAACTTTCATCTAGAAAGCATTAATGTAAAATATATTGTCCAATGTCACTCTGAGATGTCAGGGCAGTACTGTTAAGAGGAAAAGTTGAATACAGTATGAGAATTGCCTCCATATGGTAAAAATAGGATTTTTGTTCAATCAAATATTTTTATTGTTTTTATAGAGCGTAAAAACAAACTGTATGTTATTTTTTTTCCCCTTTTTCTATACTAAGAAACGGTAGTAAAACCATGACTGTGCTCTTCACATGTCACTTACAGACATTTGCAAAACTGCGAGCAAGAAAGGTACATCCATACATCAGGCGCATAAACAGCAGATGGAACCATAGGCTGAAGACAGAAAGTATTAAGGGTTCTAAATTATGTTGGCCAACGACAATATACAAGAGATAATACAACATTAATAAACTGAAAGGATATACCTATACCGCTCATTTGAGTATCAAAAAGAATAGAAAATCAAGTTACGTGCGTAGGTACGTGTAGGGATGCGTGGGAAGTAGGCCGGTCCGCGCCAGGGGCAGCCCCGCGTTAAATATAACACAGTAATAAATACTATATGGATGAGGATCAATAAAGTGCTGAGAATTCTTCCAGGGGCCCCATACCTTATCAAATTTTATTGGGCAGATGCGTTTAGTATACATAAAACACTCATGGGAAATAGTAGTATTCACCAAGGCAACCCACTCAGCAGACGACAGAGGGACAGAAGCCATCCAGTTGCGAGCAATGCACACTCGAGCAAATGTCAAAGTATTATTGACATAGAGACAAGAGTAAGATGGGAGGGATTCCTGTAACTCGAGACCAAATATACAGACACGTGGGGTCAGCAGTGGGATCTGTATACCAGTGTGACACACAGAGGCCGCAACATCCCTCCAGAAGTCATGCACCCTCGGGTACTGCCAGAGCAGGTGCCAGAACCCAGCAGCTAGAGCAGAACATTTCGGGCAGTTATCAGAAGCCGAGCCTCCAAACTTAGACAAACCACAAGGAGTCCAATAGACCCTATGGGGTATATGCAATTAGCGGCGAATCGCGGCAATTTTTCGGCCGTTTTTTAATTCGACACAATTCGACCGTCGAATTCCGGCAAGTGGGTGCCGAAATTCAACATATTCAATAAAAAATGGATTTGACAGTCCCGCTGTCGAAAAACGGCCGATTTGACGGATTTTGATCCGATTTTTAAAAAACGGGAAAAAACTGTAAAAAACCCGAAAAAAAATTGCGTGGGGTCCCCCCTCCAAAGCATAACCAGCCTCGGGCTCTTCGAGCCGGTCCTGGTTCTAAAAATCCGGGGGAAAAACTGACAGGGGATCCCCCGTATTTTTAAAACCAGCACCGGGCTCTGCGCCTGGTGCTGGTGCAAAAAATACGGGTGACAAAAAGAGTAGGGGTCCCCCGTATTTTTTACACCAGCATCGGGCTTCACTAGCTGGACAGATAATGCCACAGCCGGGGGTCACTTTTATACAGCGCCCTGCGGCCGTGGCATTAAATATCCAACTAGTCACCCCTGGCCGGGGTACCCTGGGGGAGTGGGGACCCCTTCAATCAAGGGGTCGTCCCCCTCAGCCACCCAAGGGCCAGGGGTGAAGCCCGAGGCTGTCCCTCCCCCCCCCATCCAAGGGCTGCTGATGGGGGGCTAATAGCCTTGAGAAAAGTGTAAGAATATTGTTTTTTCCAGTAGTACTAAAAGTCCCAGCAAGCCTCCCCCGCAAGCTGGTACTTGGAGAACCACAAGTACCAGCATGCGGGAGAAAAACGGGCTCGCTGGTACCTGTAGTTCTACTGGAAAAAAAATACCCAAATAAAAACAGGACACGCACACCGTGATAGTAAAACTTTATTACACACATGTCGACACACACATACTTACCTATGTTCACACGCAGACCTCTGTCCACTTGTCCAAGTAGAATCCACGTGTACCTGTGAATAAAATTATACTCACCTCAATCCAGTGTCCAGATTATAATCCACGTACTTGGCAACAAAAAAAAACCGAACACCCGGACCAAACGGACTGAAAACATGGGACCCCTTTCCACGAATGCCGGGACCCCACGTGACTGCTGTTACAGAAGGTCCCTTCAGCCAATCAGGAAGCGCTACTTCGTGGCACTCACTTGATTGGCTGTATGCGCGTCTGCTGTCAGACAGCGCATCGCACAGCTCCCTCCATTAGTTTCAATGGTGGGAACTTTGCCGTCAGCGGTGGGGTTACCCGCGGTCAGCCGCTGACCGCGGGTGACCTCACCGCTGACGCAAAGTTCCCACCATTGAATATAATAAAGAGGCTTTGCGATGCGCTGTCTGACAGCCCATGTTTTAAATTTTTTTTATTAGATTCCGCCACCAAAAGTGTGGCGGATTGAAAATGACGAATTTACTGTCTAAAAGCACTGTTGTCGAATTTCCAAACTTCAATTGAATATACTTTTGGCGAATTGCCGCATTTGTACCATTGCAGAAATGTCGAATGTGACAAATGTCGAATTTCAAAAAGTAGAATTTTGAAAGTCCGTTTTTTGACGGAAAGTACTGAATTGCATTGTCTAATATTTTTTTTTTTGGCGAAAAAGTCCCGTTTTTTTGACAATTTCGGGAATTCGACCGCAATTGCATATACCCCTATGTAGGATATATAGCTGTATCTGCTGGAATCTAGCACTCGCAGTGGCCCCACGTGGGGAGGCCAGGATACGGTTCCAATCCTCATCGTCTAATGTACCCAAATCTTGTACCCATTTAGTTTGGAGGGCACTTAGCCCCTCCGACCCAGAGGAGGGAGGAGTAGAGAACAGAGACCTTCCACAAGAGGGCAACGTACGGACTATTTTATGAACAGGGGATTCAGAGAGTTGTGGAGCAGTGCATGTCAGCTGTCAGTGCATGTCTGAGCTGCAAATACCGAAAAAAATAATGCCTAGGGATGGCATACGTAGTAGATAAATAATCAAAACTATGGAGTAACCCACCCTGGTAAAGCTGTCCCATGGCAGACACCCCAAAGGAGGCCCAGCCAGGGGCACCCTCTAAACCAAAAGTTTCAGAAAAAGACAGGTTGTCCCAAAGTGGAGAGCAGGGGTCTATAGTGGAGTTTCCCAGCAACTTCTCAGTTGCTAGCCAGAATCTACGAGCCTGTTGTAGTAATGGGGGGAGAGAGGACAATGAGGTACATGCTAATAAAAATTGCAGCAGAGAAAATGTTAGGCCGGCTTTATCTAAAAGAGCCACCGGGAAGTTTCCATAATCCCCTGGAGTGACCCATTCACTTAGTTGTACCAGCTGGGCAGCTAAATAATATAGGCTCATATCCGGCAGTGCCGGACCACCTTCCACTTTGGGTCTACAAAGTGTTTTGTATGGAATACGGGCCCGTTTATCCCCCCAAATAAAGAAGGCAATATAGCAGGAGATCAACAAAAATTGGGAGGCAGGGATGTAAACTGGAGCATTTTGTAGTATATAAAGAAATTTAGGTTGGATGATAATTTTAGCAATGTTCACACGACCCGTAACAGTCAAAGGGAGTTTCTGCCAAATTTGCGTTTTTACACGTAAATTATCAATCTGGGGGGGATCAAATTCAAGGCGACAAAATCTTTAGGAGAGTGAGAAATGTGAATACCGAGATATTTAAACTGGGTACACCACTGAAGGGGAAGGCCGTAAGAGAGGGGAGGTGATATAGAGGGGCTCAACGGAAACACCACTGATTTGTCCCAATTAATACAGATACCCGAGAAAGAGCCAAACTCCCGTACCAATACAAGAAGGGCGGGCAATGAAAGGGATATATCCTTCAAAAACAGTATCATATCGTCCGCGTATAAACCAATTTTCTCCTCTCGACCCATAATATGAAGCCCTGTTATATTCACGGCAGCCCTAACAGCGCAAGCCAAGGGCTCTATGGCAAGAGCAAAAAGCAGTGGGGACAGAGGGCACCCCTGCCGAGTTCCCTTCCCCAGCAGAAAGGACTCAGTGGTGAAGCCGTTAACAACAACCCTCGCAGCTGGACAGGAATACAGGAGCTTAACCCAGGACAAGAAAGTCGGGCCTATCCCAAATCTTCCAAGAACCTCCCAGAGATACACCCATTCTACAGAGTCAAATGCGCAGGCAGCGTCCAGAGAAACAACAATCGCACCGTCCAACTTATCACCCGTCAACTGCATATACATAAATAAACGTCTGAGATCAATAGTAGTAGATCTGCCCGGCATAAAGTCAGTTTGATCAAAATGGACCAGCTCTAGTACCACAGTGTGGAGCCGGAGCGCTAAAAGTTTGGCAATAATTTGTATGTCAGTTGACAGCAAGGAGATAGGACGGTACGAGTCTAAGGAAAGGGGATCTTTATCCGGCTTCAGTATCGGCACCACCAGCGCCTCAGCCATAGAAGGAGGAAGAGTACCACCCTGCAACAAAGATTCAAAACACAACAAAGGTTTTGGGGCAAAAAAATCCATATGAATTTTATACAGTTCAATAGGGAGACCATCTACCCCATGGGCCTTATTACTGGGAAAGGACCTAATGGCGTTTTCAACCTCCTCCAATGTGATGGGCTCTTCTAAAAGTTGCTCTGACTTGGGACTCAGAGTTTCCTACCCTATCATGTTCAAAAAATCAGACAATGCTGAATGTGTGTACTGCACCCTAGATCTATAAACATCCAGAAAGTGTGCATAAAAACTAGAAGCTATAGATGGGGTATCCGTACAAACAACACCGGACGTATTTCTTATACTATGCACAGTGGTGGGGGCCCGCTCCTGTCTTGTCAAATAGGCCAGAAATTTTCCGGACCTATCCCCCTGAAAATAGAAATCATGGGCTCGAAACAGTAAACTTCTCCTCTACTTATCAAGAAGTAGATCCGTCCACTGCTTATGAACAATCAGCCATTCTACCCTATCCGCAGGGAGGCCAGCTCACCACTCCTCTCAACTCCTCCTCAGATTTTCTATTAAATATCTTCAAGTGGGCGACTCTGGTATGGGATGCCTATAAGGCTTTCCTGCGTTGTTCATTGATTTCCAATGGGGAATTATTGCAAATAGGGTTATTAGTAAAGAACGCCTCCCAGAGCACAATTAATTCAGATCTGCACCCATCTGTGTCAGCCAGAAAGGGTTAAACCGCCAAAAGGATGCTCCCCTAGGTATATCAAAGCTCATAGATAACAATACAGTGGAGTGATCAGATATCCCACGGGGCAAATATTTCACTGTGGATACACAGGGAAGTAATGAGCGGGTAAGCAGTGCCATATCTATACGGGAGAATACCCAATACGAACTAGAGAAACAGGAGAAACAGCCGACAGAAGGATTGTAGGCCTCCATCTATCAGCTGTCTCATCCATCACAGCACTAAAGTCACCAATGTATATACTGTAGCTGGGACTGAGGGAAATTCCTGCATAAAGGCACATGCCTTCACAAGAATTCCAGAGTTATAAGGGGAGGGGGGGGGGGGGGTTCTGGGAAGGGGTATATATATAGCAAGTAGCACAAATGGGGAGCTGTGTATTGTGCCAGCTATGAACACGTAACATCCTGACGGGTCGATTTGAACCTTAGTGCATACAAAATTCAGATTCTTATGAATCAGCAGCGATACACCCCTAGAATTAGAATGGAAGGTGGAGTGAAATGCCCACCCTACCCAAAGTTTTTTGAGTGAAAGAACTCGGCTGCCAATAAGATGCGCCTCCATCAGGCAAACTAGACCCAGATGTTGGGTCTTAATATATTTTAAAGCTAGAGAACGTTTGACCTTATCATTAAGGCCGTGAACGTTCCATGAAAAGAAGTTTACCACTGTGACGCATAGAATTAGAGTACAGAAACGCCAAACCAGCATTGACCCGTCACGGCACCAGCCACCCCCTACGCAGAAAGAGAATAGACATAGGTCAGCACGCATATTACAAAACAGCACAAGATTAGCACATTCAAGAAAAACAAAAACAAGGGTAAGAAAAATAACAAAGCCCAACTACCCCCACCCCGCATACCAACCCAAACATAAGGACACCTACTCCCAAACATTACAAAGACTCTAGAAGAGAGTCAGACTAAAACAGAAAAATTAACTAAGTGTGGGGCAACTAAACCCCGTATCCTATAGGACATGAAGTCCCCAGCCTATCAGCAGGAACATGCCAATAACAAATATGTAACTATCGGCCCCGACAAAAATCATTACCGCAAACATCCAACCCACAAAAGTCAATCAATAAATGCTAGAAAAAGAAAACATATGCAAGGAATATGTATAAAAGTTACTCAAGGAGGAGCATCGCGGTTATGGCTGGGCTGCAAGTCAATCCAAGCAGAGGCTTCCCGTGGAGTGTCAAAGAAATCCGTGCAGTTGCCAGACACCACCCTGAGCCATGCATGGTACAACATTGAATATTGCAGCTGCAGATCCCGCAGCATCCGTTTAACCTGCGTATACTGTGAACGGGATTTCTGGACCTCAGCCGAAAAGTCCTGCAACACAGCCACCCGCTGGCCCCCATGTTCCAGCAGGCCATTATTCCTAGCAAGACGTAGTATAGCATCCCTGTCCTTGTAGTGAAGGATCTTAGCGATAAAAGTCCTGGGGGGGGGGGGTGGAAGTCTGTGTACCCGCTCAGCAGCAAACTGCAGAGTAAACGAGTCCTTGCCGAAGGTGGACAACAACCAGGTTTCCAGGAATTTTTCTGGTTGGGAACCCTCCGCCTTCTCGGGAAGGCCCACAAAGCGAACATTATTCCGTCTGAGGCGTCCCTCGATATCCGTCAATTTAAGTTTACACGCAGACAACTGTGATTCCAGGGAGGTTAGTTGAGCAGGAATAGGCGTATAGGAGTCTTCCAGCATAGAAATGCGATTCTCCGTCTCCCCAACCCTGTCTCTGAGCTTTTGCATATCTTGGGGTATGAAAGAAATATCGATATGAACCTCCGCCACTTTATCCGCGAGACGCTTCTCAGAGTCCGTAATGGCTTCTAAAATTTGAGACATAGTGACTTCAGCAACTTCCGCCATGTTGGGAGAAGGGAGAAAGGAGGCAGCTGACGATGGAGATGAAGATGCAGAGGAAGCAGGAGTCCGTTCTACGTGAGCAGACTGTGCTAGACGGGCCGCAGCAGAGACGCGGCGACGCCGGACCATCAGGCTAACACAGTAGAGCCGGGGAAGGGAAGGTTATGTTATAAATCTCCCAGCAGGTAACAAACGGAGGCACAGGTATGGAAGTGACGCTGCAGAGAGATGTAATTGAAATCTTCATGGAGTGCACTGGTCCCTCAGGAACAAATGGCAAAATCTAATGATGCACAGCAAAGATAAATGCAGCACTGGAGTACGAAGGGGTGGGGCACACCACCACTCACCATCCCACAGGCACCTTCAGCAGCAGAAACAGGCAGGCTTCAGCAAGGTCTACACAGGAGATTGAAGGTCAGAATGTCCACAGAAATAAACAGTCAGTACAGGAGCACCAGACTGTGGGGTAGGGTCTCTCCCACTGAGGATAACTGTAAGTTAGGGAACAGTGGGTGGTAGAGACAGGCAGGGGCTGTACTGTGAGCAATAAATCACACTAATATGTCAGGATGGCCACAGAGGGGAAGTCAGTGAAGGTTTAATATTCACTGATCGTCCACACAGCACAGGTAGTAGGCAGGTAGGCACAGCAGAACAGGAGAGGCTCCAGAGTCTCCAGCTGCACCTCAGAGGCTCAAGCAGCGGGCAGCAGGAGAAAGCACCGGCGGGAGCGGGTCCGCACCTCCAGCCGATTCCAAGATGTCACAGTCCCGCAGTCACAGCCAGTGTGCCCGCCGCAGCAGCCCCTGCACGGAGAGAGAGCCGCTACGGGACACACAGAGCATCGGTCCCCGCGGCCCCACACCAAAGTAGTCACAGGGCAGGTGAGCTGAGCGGGAGGGAGAGGACAAGGCCGAGGAGACATGGTGCAGGAAGCCTCGATGGCGTCGGCCGCATACAGGTCGCACCCGGCCGTAAAAAAACAGCTCGGAACCGGGGCACAGCACAAAGGGCAGAGGCTTCAAATACAACACAGGGCAGGCAGGGACCTTTAAGGCATCCACACAGGGCAATCTGGACGCTGTCACAGGGCAGCAGGAGAAGGTCCTACTCCATGTCCAGCTAGGCCACGCCCCCGTAAAAATAAAATTTTAATTACCTACTGGTAAATCCTTTTCTCGTAGTCCATAAGGGATATTGGAGAATCTAGTATGATGTGGTTTAGACGGGGTCCAAAGGAGACGGTGCGCTTTAAATTTCTTCACTGGGTGTGCTGGCTCCTCCCCTCTTTGCCTTCTCCCACAGGCAGTTATAGGTAAAAAACGTGCCCTAAGGAGAAAGGAAATATATGAGAGAAGGAAACATGACAACAAACAGTGGTGAGATTTTTAAACCAGCACATCACTAACATACAACAACCAGCATCGGATGGAAACAACAACAGCAGCTGCTGAACCGGTAACCACATAAAAGAGAGAACCTGAAAGTCAACACACTGAGGCGGGCACCCAATCCCAAGAAAAGGATTTACCGGTAGGTAATTAAAATCCTATTTTCTCTAGCATCCATAAGGAATATTGGGGAATCTAGTACGATGGGGACATCCCAAAGCTTCCAGAACGTGCGGAGACTGCTGCAGCACCGCCTGCCCAAACTGGGTATCAGCTCGGCATAGTTGCAAGGCCAAGACTCCACGGGCAGCGGCCCAGGAAGATGTAGAGTGGGCCTTCAGACACTTAGGAACTTGTAAGGCTGCCGACACATAGGCCTGTTGGATAGTAAGCCTAATCCAACAAGCAATGGACTGCTTCAAAGCAGGACAACCTGTTTTCTGCGCATCATAGAGCACGAACAAGGAATCTGTCTTTCTGATCCGAGCTGTGCGGTTGACATAAGTTTAAGGCACGCACAGCATTTAATGCCTCCGGAGGAGCAGAAGTATGAGAAGTGGACAGAACCACAATAGGTTGATTCAGGTGAAACGCAGAGACAACCTTCGGCAGGAACTGCTGTCTAGTCCGGAGCTCTGATTTGTCCTCATAAAAGACCAAGTATGGACTTTTACACGATAAGGCCCCCAATTCCGAGACACGATGAGCAGAAGCCAGGGCCAGTAACATCACAGTCTTCCACGTGAGGTATTTGTCTTCTACAATCAGGAGAGGTTAAAACCAGGAGGACTGTAGAAATTCCAACACTACATTCAAAAGGAGGTTGTATCTGGAGTACCCCCTGCAAGAAGGTCTAAACTTCTGGCAACACTGCCAATGTCTTCTGGAAGAAAATGGAGAGAGATGAAATCTGGACGTTAATGGAACCCAGACGTAAGCCCTTATCCCCACCAGCTTGCAGGAAACATAAGAAACGTCCCAAGTGGAACTCCGCAGGCGGATATGTGCCTTCCTCGCACCAAGAGACATATCTTCTCCAGATATGATGATAGTGTTTTGGTGTCACAGGTTTCCTGGCCTGAACCATGGTAGCAATAACCTTTTTGGAAAGGCCCTTGTGAGCTAGGATGTTCCGCACAATCTCCATGCCGTCAAACGAAGTAACCGTAAGTCTGGGTAGATGAACGGTCCTTGTTGAAGAAGATCTCTTCTGAGAGGTAGAGGCCAAGGGTCTTCGACGGACATCCGGGTGATTTCTGATGCGCTTGAGCACCCTTGGGAGAAACGGAATAGGAGGAAACAGGTAGACCAGCCGGTAAGGCCAAGGCGACGTCAGTGCATCTACTGCCCTCGCCTGAGGGTCCCTGGTATGTGAGCAATACCAGTGAAGCTTCTTGTTGAGACGAGAAGCCATCATGTATTTGTGGGCAGCCCCACCAGTGGACGATCTGTTGGAACACCTGCTGGTGGAGATCGTGACGACTCAGGAAATCCGCTTCCCAGTTGTCTACACCTGGAATGAAGATTGCTGACATTGCTCTTGCATTTCTTTCCACCCAGAGGAGTATTTTTGACACCTCTCGCATGCAGGCTCTGCTTTTTGTTCCTCCTTGCCGATTGATGTACACCACTACTGTGACGTTGTCTGACTGTACTTGGAGCACGTGATCCTCGAGCAGAGGAGAGGCCTGAAGCAGAGCATTGTAGATCACCCGAAGTTCCAGAATGTTGATCAGAAGGAAGGCTTCGTGGGCTGACCACCTGCCCTGGAACTGAGCCTCTTGGGTGACAGCTCCCCATCCTCTCAGAATCGCATCCGTTTTGAGGAGGATCAAATTCTGAATCCCGAAACTCTGGCCTTCCAGGAGATTTGAGGATTGCAGCCACCACAGGAGGGAAATCCTGGCTTTAGGCGACAACCGTATCATCCGGTGCATCTGAAGATGTGATCCGGACCATTTGCTCAGGAGATACAGCTGAAAAGTCCTGGCATGGAACCTCCCATATTGGATCTCCTCATATGAGGTGACCATCTTTCCCAACAATCTTATGCAAAGAATGATGGACACTCGAGTAGGTCGGCGCACCATACGAACAATCTCCTGAAGTGTTCTCACCTTGTCCTCTGGTAGGAACACCTTCTGGGCCACAGTATCCAGCAACATCCCCAGGAACAGGAGCCGCTGAGTCGGTTCCAGGTGGGACTTCTGTAAGTTGAGGATCCACCCATGGCGTGACAGAAGATGGATAGTGCGGTTGATATGGAGCAACAAAAGCTCCCTGGATATTGCTTTGATCAGAAGATCGTCCAAGTAAGGGACAATATTGACTCCCTGGACGCGAAGCTGGAACAATATCTCCGCCATCACCTTTGTGAACACCCTCGGAGCTGTGGACAGGCCGAAGGGCAGTGTCTGGAATTGGTAGTGATCGTCCAGCAGGGCAAACCTCAGGTTTGCCTGATGAGGTGGCCAAATCGTAATGTGGAGGTAGGCGTCCTTGATATCCAAGGAAACCATGAATTCCTGTTCCAGGCCCGCAATCACTGCTTGCAAGGATTCCATTTTGAACTTGAACACCTTCAGGTAAGGATTCAAGGACTTTAGATCCAAAATGGGTATTACCGAACCGTCCGGTTTCGGAACCACAAACAGATTGAAGTAATAACCCTTGCCTCGTTGTGGTATTGGGACTGGACCAACTTTAGGATGGCCTGTTGCAACGTAACCTGCATATCTTCCAAAACTGGTATGCTTGATTTGTAAAATCGTTGGGTAGGAGCACTGTCGAACTCCAGCTTGTAGCCGTGAGAAACAAAATCGATCCAGGTATCCTGACAGGAAGCCTCCCAGACGCGGCTGAAGTGACGCAGTCGAGCTCCCACCTCGAGATCCCCTTGGGGTGGGTGGGCACCGTCATGTTGAGGCCTTAGTGGAAGCAGAACTGGTGCTCTGTTCCTGAGAGCTGGTGTTTGCAGGCTTTCTTGACTTACCTCTGGTTCCTCTAGTCGCATTGGAGGCACCTCTGGCTTTAGATCGAAATCTGTGAGACCGAAAGGCCCCAGAGGGGTGAAACGTGGATTTCCCAGCTGTAACTTCGGAAATCCACATATCCAATTCAACCCCAAGAGCCATTCCCCTGAAAAGGGGAGGGATTCCACACTGCATTTGGATTCCGCGTCCGCTATCCACTGACGCAGCCACAAGGCCCGGCGCGCCGACACTGCCATGGCAGAGGTCCTAGCATTAACGTTCCCCATTTCGTTGAGGGAATCACAGAGGATGCGTGTAGTGTTCTGAATGTGCTTTAGGAGGGTCACCATAGTGACAAGGGACATAGCCCCGGAGAGGCCCTCCTGAATTTGAGTGGCGCATGAATGAATGGCATGGGTCATCCAGCAACCCGCAATGACCGGCCGTTGCGTGACACCTGCTGCCATGTAAATAGATCTGAGTGTAGTCTCTTTTTTTCTATCCCCACAATCCTTTATAGTAAAGGAGCCCAAGGCAGGCATCACCACCTTTTTGGACAGTCGAGAGACTGATCCATGAACTCCTGGGGGTTCCTCCCAAAATTTCCTACCTTCAGGAGCAAATGGGATAGTGCGCAAAAACTTTTTGTCTGGATTTTTCAAGGCTAATTTGAGTAGGTCATCTAACTCTGCAGAATCAGAGAAAATTACAATAAGCTTGTTTTGTGTAAAGAAAAACGACTGCTGTGATGCAGCGTCCTCTAGAGCGAGCTTTAACACGTCCCGTATAGCCAGAATTAGGAGTTCAATACCCTGAGCAGAATCAGTATCCCCACTAACGGGGTCTAAGTCCTCCCCATCCTCCTGTATATCCTCATCTGTGTCACATAGTAGAGCAGGCAAACCACGCTTTTGTGGTCCTGCATGGGAGGAGGGGGGCTGTATAATATCTGCCCTAGCATCTAAACCTGCAAAAGCCTGTTGTAGTAGCTGAATTTTTTGAACATTAGCTGTGAGCTGGGATGACATATCAGACATCATATTTTTCAGAGACCCTAGCCATGCGGGCTCTGGACCTCCTCCTCCAGCCCCTTCACTGATTTGTGAAGATTGGCTGCATTGTTCACAAGAAACAGATTCGGATGATACTGGAGAGAATCTGGTGTGGCATACACTGCACAGCTTGTGTTTACTCATGTTTCACAGTAAGCACAATAACATACACATACTGTACACACAGACAGTACTATATCTCAAGCCTTCCCTTACTGTATATGAGAAGAGACACACAGAGAGAAGGACACCAGCACACCCCTAGCTGTACGGCCCCAGGGAGGCTGACAGCTAACTATATCACAGTAAACACTAATATGTCTGTCCTGTAGAAGTCCCAGATAGTGTACAATAGCGGCTCTTCCCCTTTTCTACACCCTGTACCAGTGTTCCAGCATGGCTTGTAAGGCAGAAAGCACTATGTGTGCTGTCTGTGGCTGCATTAAGCAGAGGAAGGCGCCAAAACGCTGCTGGTCCCGCTCTGAGGTAGCTCCGCCCTCTTCAAATGGTGTCTGAGCTATAGTGATTTTCTCCTACGTCCTAGAGCAGGGATGGGGAACCTTCGGTCCTCCAGCTGTTGTTGAACTACACATACCAGCATGCCTTGCTACAGTTTTGCTATTTGTCCATGCTAAAACTGTTGCAAGGCATGCTGGGATGTGTAGTTCAACAGCAGCTGGAGGGCCGAAGGTTCCCCATCCTTGTCCTAGAGGATGCTCGGGACACTTCAAGAACCATGGGGTATAGACGGGAACCGCAGGAGACATGGGCACTTTAAGACTTTAAAAGGGGTGTGAACTGGCTCCTCCCTCTATGCATACCCTCCAACTGTACCTTTTTAATAGGCACAGTACCTTTTTTTTATGGTCTGTACCGATTTTTGGCTCTCCAAACTTCCATTGAAAGTATAGGAAAAGGGACGTGACCACGCCCCCTTTACCAGTGGTCACGCCCCCTTTTCTAATTTGTACCGATTTTTGTGTGTCAAATGTTGGAGGGTATGCTCTATGCCCCTCCTCCAGACTCCAGTTTAGAATCTGTGCCCAGTGAGACTGGATGCACACTGAGGAGCTCTCCTGAGTTTCTCCGAAAAAAGACTTTTGTTAGGTTTATTATTTTCAGGGAGACCTGCTGGCAACAGGCTCCCTGCATCGTGGGACTGAGGGGAGAGAAGCAGACCTACTTCTGTGAGTTTCGAGGCTCTGCTTCTTAGGCTACAGGACACCTTTTAGCTCCTGATTAGCTCCTGAGGGTCTGAACGCTAGGTACGCCTAGATGCTCATTCCCGGAGCCCGCCGTCACCCCCCTTACAGAGCCAGAAGTCAGAAGACAGGTGAGTAGAAGAAGATCAGAAGACTTCAGTGATGGCTTTGAGGTAACGCACAGCGGCCGCGCTGCGCGCCATGCTCCCACACACACAGCGGCACTACAGGGGGGCGCCCTGGGCAGCATAAAATCCTCATTTTGAGACTGGCTATGTGGTATTTAAGTGCCTAGGCACTAAATCCGGACCCCCGCCAGTATAAATAATTAAAAAAATAGCGGGGCTGAAGCGCGCCATTAAGGGGGCGTGGCTTAGCCCTCACAGCTCTCATCAGCGCCATTTTCTCTTCACAGAGCTGCAGGGACGCTGGTCCTTCCTCAACACTGCTGTATCAAGTAACAGGGTGCAAAACAGGGGGGGGGGGGGCACAGTTAATTTGGTGCTGGATTAATGATATAAAAGCGCTAACAGGTCTGAGGCATTATATAAAAAGTTTCAGAACCGGGATAGGCGCTGGGTTGTGAGCTGGCACACTCCCTCTGTGTTTCTCTGACAGGCTTTACTGTGGGTCTGTCCCCTATATGCCCAGTGTGTTTGTGGTGTCGGTACACGTGTGTCGGCATGTCTGAGGCTGAGTGCTCTTCCCAGGAGGAGACTGGATTAGGGAAAGAAATGACTATGGGAGTGACCCTGATTGGGTAAATGTTTTGAGTGCTTTGAATGCGAATGTGGCTCTATTAAATAAGAGATTGGATAAGTCTGAGTCTCAGACCCAGGCATGGAAGAAATCCATGGAGGATGTGTTGTCACAAGTTCAGACCCCCTCGGGGTCACAAAAGCGTTCTTTTACCCAGATAGCAGATACAGATACCGACACTGACTCTGACTCCAGTGTCGACTATAGTGATGCCAGATTAAATCCAAAACTGGCTAAAAGCATTCAGTACATGATTGTGGCGATAAAAGACGTGTTACATATCACGGAGGACCCTGCTGTTTCTGATACAAGGGTCTGTATGTATAAAGGAAAGAATCCTGAGGTAACGTTCCCTCCCTCT